>NC_040105.1:10259808-10590794 GCF_003369695.1 Bos indicus x Bos taurus | reverse complement strand
ACCTACCCGCGCTATTTAAGAGCTGGACTGTTCTCTTCCAACACAAAGGGAACAAAGTGTGCTGACCCCTCCCTAGATGTGGGAGGAGCTGTAGGACTTGGCCCTGGAGATGGCACTGCCTCAGCCATAGCTGGAGAAATGGGAATGCCTCTCAGCCCTGCTCTCTCCACCTGTTCTTCTTCAGAGCCTCGTCATAGAGGTCTGGGAAGGAACTCGGGACCGTATCCTGGATCTGGCCAGAACTTCCAACACCTTCATCTTATTGGTCTCAGCATAAGCTCTCAGGCCCCACAGGAACTCATAGCCCGGAGGATCACTATTGGGCACCTGGCGGTAGTTGAGGTACCCCTTCTGCACCAGATCTTGTGGTGATGAGCTTTCTGGCTCCCCAAAGATGGAGTCCTCCAACACACTCCGTCCCACACCCAGAGCGCACAGCAACACACACACACGTGTGGTTTCTTCACTGAAAACTGCTGATTATTCTGCTACCAATTCCTATCCTCCGGAGAGAGTTCTGATCTGAGCACATTCACTGGATTTCTATCACTTTGTACAGCTTATTTTAGAGTATTATCTTGCTGTAATGGCGTTACTTCTATTCACATTTCTCTTTCATTAGGCCCTGCCTTTCTGGGGGAGGGAACATACGGCTGGCAGTTGGTACACAGACACTCCATTTTGCTGAAGGATTAATATTCTTCAGCTATGGATATTGCATGGCAAACCTACTACACAAACATTCAAAGCTTGCATTTTAGAAATAATTTTCATTAGCAACGCCTCCAAATCCTGTTCATATTGTCCAAAATCATAGAAACAGGTTTTTAAAGAATGTACTGATACATAATGTGGGTCAATGGAATGAAGCCATGATGAACTTAGGAGACAAGAGGCTTCCTTCCTTTGCTACCATGGAAAGTCACATCACAGAGGGGCTGACAGCTATGCTGACCAAACCATTAAGACTCAGACTTTGCTAACTTTCAGATGTCAAATCAAGTAAATTTGGAACCATCATATTTTGAAACAGTGGTTAAACAAGAAATTTGGTGCTGGCTTATTTTTCTTTTTGCATTCTTGATATAATTAACAAGTAAATGTTGGATTGACCAAAAATTATTTTTCTGGGATACTTTCATGTACATCAAGTTTCTCCTCCAATACAAAGGCACTTGACAAATCAAAGAGGTGGGGGAACACTTGGATTCATTTGGTCAAGAATTAGCCTTGACATAAATCTGATTTACTGAAGAGCACTAAACCCTTGATTGAATTAAAATGCCTCGCTCTCAAAGAGCAGAACCAAAATTTTAATTTATACAGACTTCTATTAAAGTGGTTAACTGATTTAGGATCTATTGAGTGAGATTCTAAAGTGGTTTATCAAGTTATGTATCAATACATTTATGGTAAATAAACACCACCACCTCAACTGAAAAATATTTCTATTGTAGTCCAGAAGTTAGATTAAATCATAGTGCTATTTGCTTGCTTCCATCAAAAAATATTAACAACTCTTTCAACATTCTGTTGGTTGACATCCCATATAATGCTATGTGTTAACTTGGTCATAATATTATCTATCTTTAGTGCATAAGTTAAATACACTAAGAGTATATACAACTTGGTGTTGAAGTAAAAAGTGCAGGGTAAATATACAAAAATAAAATTACTTGGTATCTTTTTCCATTATGCTGCAGGCAACCCAACAAATTATAGAAAAGTGTTTCCTCTAGCACAGCAAAGTGCATCTAGACATTGTGCTATAAATGTTGTCATGGAAATGGACATAAATCTGTCATTTCAGGAACTTTTGATGTCTAGTCAAAAGTAGGTCTGTGACGATGAAAAAGGAGGAATGGAGTAGGGGAGAAGTCAGGGGAGGAGGTACTCAGATACTCACCCTAGACACGCTCTTCCATTGGGGGCCAAGCGAGGCCGGAGAGGACACAGACAGCGTGGCCCCTCTTCCGTGTCTTTACAGCTGTCTGGCAGTTGGTCATGGCACACGCTCTAGAGTCTTGAAAAGAGGCACGGTTAGCCTTTTCCCCAGGAGATGATAAAAAATGCTCACTAAGAAGGTCCTGAGACATGAAATGTAACACGTGGAATGGTATCAGGGTAAGTTCATCATCTGAGTCCCAGATGGAGATCAAATGGAATCTGTGCAGGGTGGTGTCTTGTTGGCCCCGGTTGATTCTGTTGGCCAATGCATTGCACCTGACATCTTTAGGCAAGCATGCACCCCTCAGTCACAAAGACGCACTCTGTCGTCTTCCTATACAAGATCCTTTACGTCACCTGACTGGTCTCTACTATTGGCTGAAATGCAAACCTCTGATAGAGATGATTCATTTGAATAAATAGGTAAAAAAATGCAAATTCTAACCCATCTGTCCATTCATATCTAGCCTCCTGAGAGTCACTAAATCTTAAACCTGTCTTTTAGGTGCATGTATTAAAACAGCAGCAGATAAGGCTGATCAGCTACCCAAAAGCCATTCCTATACTGAGGCTGAAAAGCCGTTACACATCTTTTTCCTAGCTCCCATGCAGCAACAAGGGATGGCCATATGATTCGGTTAAGCCAAAGAGATATTAAGATAAGTCTGCTGGAGTTTCTGGAAAAGATGCTGCTGCATGACAAAACGATGGACACAAAAGAGGCATTTGTTTCCTGGCATCGCTCCTTTCCCTTTGTCTTGCCTACCTTTGATGTGTGTGTGATATCTGGAGCTAGGGCAGCCTATTGTGACCACAAAGGCCACAAGCATGAGGATGAAATCAAATACCCTGAAGATGGCAGAGGCGGAGTCTTGTGACCTGTTCTGGAACTGCTTGCCTCCAGCTTTTAAAAGTAAAGATAATTTAGTTTGATTTTTCTGTCACTCATTGCTAAATAGACCGTGTCTCCACAGAAACACATATCCCGAGTAGGGTTCCAGTATATATGGATCAAAAGTGCCTATAACAGGGGAGCACAGTGAATATCCTCTCTTTATACACCCGCATCTATAACATGCCAGTCAAACCAGCTGGACGAAAAGAGACTGCAAAGGGCTGGGTAAGTAAAATCAGCATCTCGAGAGACATTCGGGGCCACCTGGCCACTGGAAGCTATAAACAGGGAGGCAAGGCAACCCTCACATGTATAGTAATAGGCAAAGAGGGCACCAGGACAGACACCCAGGCAACAGTAATGCAGCAAACACTGACCAATGGTTATATTTCTAGTTTATTCCTTTTCTCTTTAGTTGTCTCCTTTCAAAATTAATCTTCAAAATTTACCGATTTTATTCTTCCATTTGAGAAAAGAATCTTTTTTTTGCACTACAAAAGGCTTTTTGGAATGTTTCAGAAACATCCATTAGCATATATCTTTTAAAAATGTTACGTGATGACTAGAAAACCGTGGACAGTTGTTCCCAGGGCTGGGGGGGAAGGGGGTAGTTTGGCAAAGTTCTATTTGTAGGTTACATGGATGCTGGCTTTATAGAATTCATATGCTAGTGTTTGTTTCTTGGGGTTTCTGTTTAATGTATAATAAATATTTTTTTAAATACCAAAAAATTTAAAAAAAAACTCTCTGAATTCCTGCTTTATCTCTTAAACATGCTTGCTAATGGAGACTCTAGTGGTGTTGGGGCATTTGCCAAGTGGAGCCAGCAGCTCAAGGGTGAGGCAGGGGTGGGAGTGAAGCTATGCAAGAGCCCGGATTTTACAACCAATGAGGGAGGAGCCCAGGATAGGCTAGGGAGTCAGAGGACCCTGCACCATGGGAAGCTGGCAGAAGGCACAACTGCAGGCTTGTTGGGGTGGCAGGGCTGATGGATTTGCTTTTCACTGCAACATAAAACCTGAAAAGCCTTCCTTCTCAATAAATGAAGGATATAACATTTAGCCCCACAGGACATGGGTTCTCTTTATCAGAGAAGGGCTTTTCTTTCCAGGAATGTGAACTGGAATGGACTTCACACAAGTGTCAACCTAATCTTTGAGCTGGGCACGGTGAGAAAGATAGCTGGTGGGAAGAACTGATTTCCTGAGATGGAATGAGATTATCACCTTCCTGAAACAATATCTTATACTTTTCAGTTTGCTTAATTTTTTCATGAAGAATTCTAATTCATCTGTGAATATTAGAGAGATCAATGTATCTTTCCCCTCAGTTAGTCTTTTTATTTAAAAACAAGAGGCCAGAACAGGCAAATCCAGAGAGATAGAATGCAGGGCTGGGGTGAGGAGAAGATGAGTGGAGAGTGACTGCTAATGTGGGACAGGGTTTCCTATTGGGGTGATGGAGATATTCTGGAGAGCGGTGATGCGTTTGCACAACATTGTGAATGTAAAATGAAATTAAAAGACGCTTACTACTTGGAAGGAAAGTTATGACCAACCTAGATAGCATATTCAAAAGCAGAGACATTACTTTGCCACCAAAGTTCATCTAGTCAAGGTATGGTTTTTTCTTGGTCATGTATGGATGTGAGAGTTGGACTGTGAAGAAGGCTGAGTGCCAAGAATTGATGCTTTTGACTGTGGTGTGGAGAAGACTCTTGAGAGTCCCTGACTGCAAGGAGATCCAACCAGTCCATTCTGAAGAGATCAGCCCTGGGATTCTTTGGAAGGAATGTGCTAAAGCTGAAATCCAGTACTTTGGCCACCTATGGAAGAGTTGACTCACTGGAGAAAGACTTGATGCTGGGAGGATGGGGGCAAAGGAGAAGGGGAGACAGAGGATGAGATGCCTGGGATGGATCACCGACTCGATGGACATTGAGTCTGGTGAACTCTGGGAGTTGTGTGTACAGGGAGGGCCTGGCGTGCTGCGATTCATGGGTCGCAAAGAGTCGGACAGACTGAGCGACTGATCTGATCTGATCTGTGAATGTATAAAATGCCTGAAGTCACTTAAAATTGTCAAAATGGTGAATTGCACAATATACATATTTTAACATTAAAAATAAGTCCTAGAGAGAGGAACATATTAGTATATTATATATATATAATTATATATTATATATATGGCTGATTCATGTTGATGTGTTTGGCAGAAATCAATACAATTCTGCAAATTAATTATCCTTCAATTAAAAAATAAATAAATTGAAAAAAATGTGGCAAAGATGTTTTAGCTAGGGTGATTGAGAGCTTTGGGGTGTGTTTCCCCTCCAATACTTAATTTAACTTTGCCCCAAGCATTTAATGCAAAGGTCAACCCTCTGGATTGACTGAGAGCAAGGCGCAGCTGCTGAAACTTACTGGAACATGTTGCATGCGGCAGGAGCAATGTGGCGCTGAGGCAAAAGCACTTGTAGCTACCGTGTGTATTCACACATCTGTGTTGGCACGGCCGGGGTTTTGAATCCACACTCATCACATCTGCAGGGGGCAGTCAAGAAATGAGAAAGGTGAACGAAGGAGGAAACACCCAGATGTGGAATGGGGTTGGCCTACCCTGGACGCCAGCTGTGGAGGTAGGTACAAAGGTGTGACTCGCCTCTTCTCTGACCATCATTAAAGCGTTGGTGAGTGTGGACAAACTGAATCCATCTACACTGCTGAAGGGAATGCAAATATAGGCATGACCACTCTGGAAAACTGTGTGGCAGCTAGATACAGACACTCGTGAGCCAGCCATTCCACTCCTGGCAAATGTCCAACAGAAACATGGGTACATCCCACCAGACTTCCCTGGTGGCTCAGTCAGTAAAGAATCCACCTGCAATGCAGGAGACCCGGGTCTGATCCTGGGGTCAGGAAGATCTCCTGGAAAGGAATGGCAGCCCACCCCAGTATTCTTGCCTGGAGAATCCCAATGGACAGAGGAGCGCTGGCCGGCTATCGCAAAGAGTTGGACAGACGACTGAGCAACTAAACCACAAAAATCTCATGCTAAAATGATCACAGTAGCACTATTCTGAATTGCCTCAAACCAGGAAGAATCCAAATCTCTCCTCTGAAAAGGATGGATAAATGACTTGTACACTCAGCAAGAACACTGTACAGCCAGTGAGGCTGAGCAAACCACAAGTACAAAAATGTGGATGAAACTCACAAACATGATCCTGACTGGGAGAAGCTGGACACAAATGCGCACACTGAAAACCAGGCATGAGTGAAAGAACAAAAACAATCCAGGCACAGTGACTCTGGTGTGAGAGACAAGGTACAGTCCCTTGTTGGGGGCTGGGGGCAAGTGATGGAGGGGAGCATGAGGGGTCTTCAGGGAGGCTAAGTTTCCATTTCTTGATCTGAATGCCAGCTCCATGGGTGTTCTTGAGCATTCATGCAGTGTTACATTGTTGACGGGTACAATTTTGTGTTTCCTACTTGAATAAAAAGTTAAAACAATAATCTAGATACTGCTGCCTTTAAAGCTCTTCCAGGTAGTCTGTGACAGATGCCAACAGAACAGTCTCCTTTTCATTATTATTTTGAGCGGCCTCATGATGGCCAATGGCCTTGTCTCAACCTTTCCTGAGGAGCCCTGCTAGGCAGCTATTACTGTGGTCAGTCACAGGACATATTTAATCCCAATCAAGGTGCTCAGAGGACGCTTGATACACAAAAAGGTTACAAAAATAGTATATAGAAACACATTTTAAAATAAGCAAGGAAAAATTGCCTAGGGAAATTCCCTGATTCCGTGGTTAAAAACCAGCATTTCACAGCTGGGGTCGCATCTATCCCTGGTTGGGCAACTAAGATCCTGCAAGCAATGTGGCCAGGCAGGGGAAAAAAACCTTGGGAGACCAGGCTCTACACGTTTATAATGGTTACCTCCTGGGAAGATTGAGAGGGCTTTCTTCTCTGAGCTTTTCAGGTTTAAAACATGAAACATTAAGAATGAAGTAGCTTTTATAAAATAAAAATGATACATAAGGAAAAAACTTGTAAAGCCATCATGTTTCGTCTTTGGGCACGTGGTGATGTGGGTGCCACATGTCATAACTCTCCCAAGGCAATAAGAAAGGAGAAAAGAACCAAATTCCATGTAGACCAAAATTCCGCACCAGTAACAGGCAAAGGCCATTCTGGAAAATAAGTAAGTGGCTGCTTTCACCTCTGAAAAGAACCTTACATGAGATTTTTCCAGCACTTAGATGGACACTTAAACCCCTTTCTCCACTGCCATCCCCTGTACACTACCATCTCCTGTATGGATCCTAACTGCTTCAAATGCATGAATTAATAATGCTGGTGGACATAACAGGAAAGCCAGGGATAGTGCCATCACTTGGCGGCTTAGTCAGAGGCGTCTCTTGCAAGAAGCATTTTGGGGAAGACATCAGTTGGGTTGGCCTGTGGCCATCAGTGGATATACATGGACTTTGATCAGGGGCCCTGGGGCAGGGAGGCGTGTGGGAAAAGCCAGACAGCCCCACATCTGAGCCACTGGACACTCCTCAAAGTGAAAACTTGCCGGGACTTGAAAAGCAGCAAGTAAAAAAACACCTTTTCCATTCCAACTCTCTTGGAAGGTATCTTGGTACAGAATCCAAAATATGGAAAACCAGGTCTTCTGGTGGGAAAAGCTCTGCTAAGGGACATGGTTGAATTATTACTTCTGAGAGCATGTGCTCCTGCTGCACTTCCCTCAAGCCTTCTGGACAGGTTCTAAGGAGCCCTTGGCAGTGTTGGCCCCCGTCCTAGTGGACAGGAGAGCTAGAGCTCTTCCCTGAGCCTGCAGGTCTGCCAGCACAGAGAAAGGCTATGTGAGCATGTGGCCTTGGCAGTGAAGCTGGGGGGGTGGGGACAGAGTGGGGGCAGACCCCTGGCTTCTCTGGAATTCCATTCTCCCTTCTAGAACCCTGGAAGGGCTCTTCCTAAGGGGAGCTCTAACTGGTATTTTCTGCTTGCTCAACTGTGTATAGAACTGGGGACCCTTTCTTAATTAGGCAGGTTTCTTGGTGGCTGGGCTCTCCACACTGTGGACATCTGGGGCCAATCCACCCTTAGCGGGGGGCTGCCTGTGCACTATAGATGTTCAGCGGACTCTACCCACCAGATGCCAGTAGTAACCCCTCCGAATTCTTCCAGGCACCCCAGATGAACCTCGGGGTAAGACTTCCAGATTTATCAAATAAAAATACAAGATGCTGGGTAAATGTGAATTTAAAAATGACTAATATTTGTTCAGTGTACATAGGTCCATACAATATTTGCAACTACATACACTATAAAATTATTTGTTTTTTTATGTGAAATTGCATTTGAAAAATAAATTTAAATCTAATAGGGATATGTATTGATCTGGCAAGTCTTCCTAGGGACAAAACTGGCCACCTTAAGAACCACTGTTCTTAATATTATAACTGGTTTTAATATCTTCAGATAAAACAGCTATGACAAAATCATAAATTCCTTTTAAAATATATAAATTACAATAAAAATATGATGTCATTTCAACCCAACAATTCCATTTTTTAGACATTCACCCTATGAAAATTACTCAAAGGCTGCAAGGATATGCATAGGATAATGACTGATATGCGCTATTTGTAGTGGCAAAAACGTTGGGGACAACTTCTAGTAATAGTGGTTAAAGTATTTTTATGTAAATGACACAAGCATTTGATCTAGAGATTAGGATACAGCCTTAAAAATTATGAGACAGCTCTCTGTGTGCTGACATGCAAAAATGCCCTTGAGAAAATATCCATATTTGTAAGTATAACAGAAAAGAAACTGCAGAGATTGAGGTCAAACTCTTAGCTATGGGTGGAGGATGGACTGTGGGTGTTCACATTCACTTTTTCATTTCTATCCTTTTTGTTTGTTGGATTTTCTTAATAAAAATATATGCATTGCTTCCTCAGCTTAAAAAAGACAATAAACATTATTGTTCAGAGGGAAAATAATGTTTTTCATCTGGCATCCTAACACAAAGCATCAGAATGACTTTGACGTTTTTCTAGAAGAGATTGATTGAAAAATCTCATTCTGAAAACCACTTTTGTTTGAAGATCGGAGTTACAAACTACGAATCCGAGTGCTATACTGTGTCCCAAACACCACTGCACTGCCTGAGTTGATTCTGAAAGCCCTGGGTAGGTCTGTATCACCACCTGGTCTATAGTACTGACCTTGGCTGCAGGTTTCCCCCGTGAATCTTGGAAAGCATCTACATTTGTTTTGGTCCCACACACTCACCAAACTTGCATCCAGGTTCACACATAGCTGTCGAAAGAAAAGGTATTTTGACAATTAAAGATAGGAGCCCAATAGGTATATTAGAAGAAATGTTCAACATGGCTAATGATCAGAGAAAGGCAAATCAAAACTACAATGAGGTATCATCTCACACCAGGCGGAATGGCCGTCATCAAAAGTCTACAAATAATAAATGCTGGAAAGAGTATGATAGGAAAGGGAACCTCCTACACTGTGGGTGGGAATGTAAATTGGTGCAGCCACTAGAGAGAACAGTATGGAAGTTCCTCAAAAAGCTAAAATAGAGTTGCCATCCACTATTGGGCATTTATCTGAACAAAAGTTTAATTGGAAGGATACATACAGGCACTATCAACAGGGCCAAGACATGGAAATAACCAAAATATCCACTGAAAGGTAAAAGGTGAAAAAGACATGATAGAGATATACATGGACTATTACTCAGCCATGAAAAAGAATACAATAATACCATTTGTAGCAACATGGATGGACCTAGAGAGATTATCATACTAATTAAAGTAAGTCAGGAAGAGAAAGACAAACACCTTATGATACCACTTACATGTGGAATCTGAGATATGAGACATAAAACTTATCTGCAAAACAGAAATGGACTCACACACCATAGACAACAGACTTGTGGTTGCCAGTGTAAGGGAGGATGAGAGAGGGCAGGACTGGGCGTTTGGGAGTAGCAGCTGCAAGCTAGTATATATAGGATGAATAAACAATAAGGTCCTACAGTAGAGTGCACAGGGAACTATATTCAATATTGGGTTGATAAACCATAATAGAAAGAATATTAAAAAGGAGACAAAATATATATAACTGAATCACTTTGCTGTGGAGAGCAGAAATCAACACACAACATTGTAAAGTCAAACGTATATTTCCAATAAACAAAAAGTTGACTTACAATGTTGTGTTGATTTCTGCTCCACAGCAAAGTGATTCAGTTATATATATATTTGTATTCCTTTTAATATTCTTTCTATTATGGTTTATCACAGAATATTGAATATAGTTCCCTGTGCTCTACTGTAGGACCTTATTGTTTTATTCATCCTATATATACTAGCTTGCAGCTGCTACTCCCAAACGCCCAGTCCTGCCCTCTCTCATCCTCCCTTCCTGTTGGCAACCACAAGTCTGTTGTCTATGTGTGTGAGTCCATTTCTGTTTGCAGATAAGTTTATATGTCTCATATCTCAGATTCCACATGTAAGTGGTATCATAAGGTGTTTGTCTTTCTCTTCCTGACTTACTTTAATTAGTATGATAATCTCTCTAGGTCCATCCATGTTGCTACAAATGGTATTATTGTATTCTTTTTCATGCTGAGTAATAGTCCATTGTATATATCTATCATGTCTTTTTCACCTTTTACCTTTCAGTGGATATTTTGGTTATTTCCATGTCTTGGCCATTGTTGATAGTGCCTGTATGTATCCTTCCAAATTAAACTTTTGTTCAGATAAATGCCCAATAGTGGGATTGCAACTCTATTTTAGCTTTTTTGAGGAACTTCCATACTGTTCTCTCTAGTGGCTGCACCAATTTACATTCCCACCCACAGTGTAGGAGGGTTCCCCTTCCTATACACTCTTTCCAGCATTTATTATGTGTAGACTTGATGACGGCCATTCCGCCTGGTGTGAGATGATACCTCATTGTAGTTTTGATTTGCCTTTCTCTGATTATTAGCCATGTTGAACATCTTCTCATATACCTATTGGCTCCTATTCTTTAATTGTCAAAATACCTTTTCTTTCAACAGCTATGTGTGAACCTGGATGCAAGTTTGGTGAGTGTGTGGGACTAAACAAATGTAGATGCTTTCCAAGATACACCAGGAAACCCTGCAGTCAAGGTCAGTACTATAGACCACGGTGGTAATAGAGACCTACCCCAGGGCTTTCAGAATCAACTCAGGCAGTGCAGTGGTGTTTGGGACACAGTATAGTATAGCACTCAGGATTCTGTAGTTTGTAACACCGATCTTCAAATGAAAGTGGTTTCAGAATGAGATTTTTCAATCAATCTCTTCTAGAAAAACGTCAAAGTCATTCTGATGCTTTTGTTAGGATGCCAGATGAAAAACATTATTTTCCCTCTGAACAATAATGTTTATTGTCTTTTTTAAGCTGAGGAAGCAATGCATATATTTTATTTAAGAAAATCCAACAAAACAAAAGGATAGAAATGAAAAAGTGAATGTGAACACCCACAGTCCATCCTCCACCCATAGCTAAGAGTTTGACCTCCATCTCTGCAGTTTCTTTTCTGTTATACTTACAAATATGGATATTTCTCATTGGCATTTTTGCATGTCAGCACACAGAGAGCTGTCTCATAATTTTTAAGGCTGTATCCTAGTCTCTAGATCAAATGCTTGTGTCATTTACGTAAAAATACTTTAACCACTATTATAGAAGTTGTCCCCAACGTTTTGCCACTACAAATAGCGCTATATCAGTCATTATCCTATGCATATCCTTACATCTTTGAGTATTTTTATAGGGTAAAATGGGCTTCCCTGGTGGCTCAGAGGGTTAGTGTCTGCCTGTAATGCAGGAGACCCAGGTTCGATCCCTGGGTCAGGAAGATCCCCTGGAGAAGGAAACGGCAACCCACTCCAGTACTCTTGCCTGAGAATCCCATGGAGGGAGGGGCCTGGTAGGCTACAGTCCATGGAGTTGCAGAGTAAGACACGACTGAGCGACTTTCACTCACTTCACATAGGGTAAATATCTAAAATGGAATTGTTGGGTTGAATGACATTCATATTTTTATTGTAATTTATATATTTTAAAAGGCAATTTATGACTTTTGTCATAGGCTGTTTATCTGAAGATATTAAACCAGTTATAATATTAAGAACAGTGGTTCTTAAGGTGGCCAGGTTTGTCCCCTAGGAAGACTTGCCAGATACATACATATCCCTAATTAGATTTAAATTTTATTTTAAAATGCAATTTCACATAAAAAAACAAATAATTTTATAGTGTATGTAGGTTGCAAATATTGTATGGGACATATGTACACTGAACAAATATTAGTCATTTTTCCAAAATTCACATTTACCCAAGCATCTTGTATTTTTATTTGATAAATCTGGAAGTCTTACCCCCGAGGTTATCTGGCGGTGCCTGGAGATATTCGGAGGGGTTACTACTGGCATCTGGTGGGTAGAGTCCAGCTGAACATCTATAGTGTACAGGGCAGCCCCCTGCTAAGGGTGATGTGGCCCCAGATGTCCACAGTGTGGAGGAGCCCAGGCACCAAGAAACCTGCGCTAATTAAGAAAGGGTCCCCAGTTCTATAACACAGTTAAGCAAAGAGCAGAAAATCCAGTTCAGCTGCCCTTAGGAAAGAGCCCTTCCAGGGTTCTAGAAGGGAGAATGGAATTCCAGAGAAACCAGGGGTCTGCCCCACTCTCTGACCCCACCCCCAGCTCACTGCCAAGGCCACATGCTCACATAGCCTTTCTCTGTGCTGGCAGACCTGCAGGCTCAGGGAGGAGACTCTAGCTCTCCTGTCCCGACCCCAGGACGGGGGCCAGCACCGCCAAGGGCCTCCTTAGAACCGTGTCCAGAAGGCTTGAGGGAAGTGCAGCAGGAGCCATGCTCTCAGAAGTAATAATTCAACCATGTCCCTTAGCAGAGCTTTTCCCACCAGAAGACCTGCTTTTCCATATGTCTTGGATTCTGTACCAAGATACCTTCTCAAGAGAGTTGGAATGGAAAAGGTGTTTTTTTCATGCTGCTTTTCAAGTCCCGGCAAAGTATTCACTTTGAGGGAGTGTCCAGTGGCTCAGATGTGGGGCTGTCTGGCTTTTCCCCACAGCCTCCCTGCCCCAGGGCCACCTGATCAAAGTCCATGTATATCCACTGATGGCCACAGGCCTCAACCCAACTGATGTCTTTCCCCAAAATGCTTCTTGCAAGAGACGCCTCTGACTAAGCGCCAAGTGATGGACTATCCCTGGCTTTCCTGTTATGTCCAACCAGCATTATTTGATTCATGCATTTGAAGCAGTTAGGATCCATACAGGAGATGGTAGTGTACAGGGGAGTGGCAGTGGAGAAAGGGGTTTAAGTGTCCATCTAATGTGCTAGAAAGATCTCCATGTAAGGTTCTTTTCAGAGGTGAAAGCAGCCACTTACTTATTTTCCAGAATGGCCTTTGCCTGTTACTGTGCGGAATTTTGGTCTTACATGGAATTTGGTTCTTTTCTCCTTTCTATATCTGCCTTGGGAGAGTTATGACATGTGGCACCCACATCACCACGTGCCCAAAGATGAAACCCATGATGGCTTTACAAGTTTTTTCCTTATGTATCATTTTTTATTTTAATAAAAGCTACTTCATTCTTAATGTTTCATGTTTTAAACCCTGAAAAGCTCAGAGAAGAAAGCCCCTCTCAATCTTCCCAGGAGGTAACCATTATAAACGTGTAGAGCCTGGTCTCCCAAGGTTTTTTTCCCCTGCCTGTGCCACATTGCTTGCAGGATCTTAGTTGCCCAACCAGGGATAGAATGCGGACCCCAGCTGTGAAAATGCTGTTTTAACCACTGGAATACCAGGGAATTTCCCTAGGCAATTTTTCCTATGCTTATTTTAAAAATGTGGTATCTATATACATATTTTTGTAACCTTTTTGTGTATCAGCGTCCTCTGAGCACCTTGATATGGGATTAAATAGTGTCCTGTGACCTGACCACCAGTAATAGCTGCCTAGCAGGGCTCCGTCAGGAAAGGTGTGAGACAAGACCATTTGTCCATCATGAGGCCGCTCAAAATAATAACTGAAAGGAGACTGTGCTGTTGGCATCTGTCACAGACTACCTGGAAGAGCTTTAAAGGCAGCAGTATCTAGATTATGTTTCAACTTTTTATTCAAGTAGGAAACACAAAATTGTACACCTGTCAACGATGTACAACTGCATGAATGCTCAAGAACACCCATGTAGCTGGCATTCAGATCAAGAAATGGAAACTTAGCCTCCCTGAAAACCTCTCATGCTCCCCTCCATCACTTGCCCCCAGCCCCCAACAAGGAACTGTACCTTGTCTCTCACACCAGAGTCACTGTGCCTGGATTGTTTTGATTCTTTCACTCATGCCTGGTTTTCAGTGTGCGCATTTGTGTCCAGCTTCTCCCAGTCAGGATCATGTTTGTGAGTTTCATCCACAGTTATTTGTACTTGTGGTTTGCTCAGCCTCACTGCTGTACAGTTTTCTATTGCGTGAGTGTACAAGTCATTTATCCATGCTTTTCAGAGGAGAGATTTGGATTCTTCCTGGTTTGAGGCAATTCAGAATAGTGCTACTGTGATCATTTTAGCATGAGACTTTTTGGTGGTTTAGTTGCTCAGTCGTGTCCAACTCTTTGCGATAGCCCTCCAGCCTCCCCTGTCCATGGGATTCTCCAGGCAAGAATACTGGAGTGGGCTGCCATTCCTTCCCCAGGAGATCTTCCTGACCCAGGGATCAAACCCGGGTCTCCTGCATTGCAGGCGGATTCTTTACTGACTGAGCCACCAGGGAAGTCTGGTGGGCATGTACCCATGTTTCTGTTGGACATTTGCCCAGGAGTGGAATGGCTGGCTCACGAGTGTCTGTATCTAGCTGCCACACAGTTTTCCAGAGTGGTTGTGCCTATATTTGCATTCCCTTCAGCAGTGTAAGATGATTCAGTTTGCTCCACACCTGCACCAACACTTTAATGATGGTCAGAGAAGAGGCGAGTCACACCCTTTGTACCTACCTCCACAGCTGGCATCCAGGGTAGGCCAACCCCATTCCACATCTGGGTGTTTCCTCCTTCAGTTCACCTTTCTCCATTTCCTGACTGCCCCCTGCAGATGTGACTGAGGGTGGATTCAAACCCCGGCCGTGCCAACACAGATGTGTGAATACACACGGTAGCTACAAGTGCTTTTGCCTCAGCAGCCACATGCTCCTGCCAAACGCCTCATGTTCCAGTAAGTTTCAGCAGCTGGCCTGCTCTCAGTCAATCCAGAGGCTTGACCTTTGCCATTTAATGCTTGGGGCAAAGTTAAATTAAGTGATTGGAGGGGAAACACCCACCCCAAAGACTCTCACATCACCCTAGACTAAAACATCTTTGCACACTTATTTTTTTCAATTTATTTATTTTTTAATTGAAGGATAATTGCTTTACAGAATTGTATTGATTTCTGCCAAACATCAACATGAATCAGCCATATATATATATATATGTTCCCTCCCTCTAGGACTTATTTTTAATTGTAGTAAAATACGTATATTGTGCAATTCACCATTTTGACAATTTTAAGTGTACTTCAGGCATTTTATACATTCACAGATCAGATCATATCAGTCGCTCAGTCGTGTCCGACTCTTTGCGACCCCATGAATCGCAGCACGCCAGGCCTCCTGTCCCTCACCAACTTCCGAAGTTCACTCAGACTCACGTCCATCGAGTCAGTGATGCCATCCAGCCATCTCATCCTCTGTCGTCCCTTCTCCCCTTGCTGCCAATTCCTCCCAGCATCAGAGTCTTTTGCAATGAGTCAACTCTTCCCATCAGGTGGCCAAAGTACTGGAGTTTCAGCTTTAGCAGCATTCCTTCCAAAGAAATCCCAGGGCTGATCTCCTTCAGAATGGACTGGTTGGATCTCCTTGCAGTCCAAGGGACTCTCAAGAGTCTTCTCCAACACCACAGTTCAAAAGCATCAATTCTTCGGTGCTCAGCCTTCTTCACAGTCCAACTCTCACATCCATACATGACCAAGAGAAAAACCATACCCTTGACTAGATGAACCTTTGCTGGGAAAGTAATCTCTCTGCTTTTGAATATGCTATCTAGGTTGGTCATAACTTTCCTTCCAAGGAGTAAACATCTTTTAATTTCATTTATACATTCACAATGTTGTGCAAACTGTCACTGCTCTCCAGAATATCTTCATCACCCCAATAGGAAACCCTGACCACATTAGCAGTCACTCTCCACTCATCTTCTCCTCCACCCCAGCCCTGCATTCTGTCTCTCTGGATTTGCCTGTTCTGGCCTCGTTGTTTTTAAATAAAAAGACTAACTGAGGGGTAAGATACATTGAATCTCTTATATATTCACAGATGAATTAGAATTCTTCATGAAAAAATAAGCATACTGAAAATATAAGCATATTGTTTAAGGAAGGTGATAAATCTCAGTTCCATCTCAGGACATCAGTTCTTCCCACCAGCTATCTTTCTCACGCCCCTTGCCCACGCTCAAAGATTAGTGACTCTTGTTGGAAGTCCATTCCAGTTCACATTCCTGGAAAGAAAAGCCCTTCTCTGATAAAGAGAACCCATGTCCTGTGGGGCCTAAATGTCTATATCCGTTCATTTATTGAGAAGGAAGGCTTTTCAGGTTTTATGTTGCAGCTGAAAAGCAAATCCATCTGCCCTGCCACCCCCAACAAGCCTGCAGTTTGTGCCTTCTGCCAGCTTCCCATGGTTGCAGGGTCCTCTGACTCCCCAGCCTATCCTGGGCTGTCCCTCCATTGGTTGTAAAATCCGGGCTCCTGCATAGCTCACTTCCCCCACCCCTGCCTCACCCTTGAGCTGCTGGCTCCACTTGGCAAAATGCCCCAACACCACTAGAGTCTCCATTAGCAAGCATGTTTAAGAAATAAAGCAGGCATTCAGAGAGTCTTTTTTAAAAAATTTTTTGAGTATTAAAAAAAATATTTATTATACATTAAACAGAAACCCCCAAGAAACAAATACATAGCTTAATGAATTCTTATAAAGCCAGCATCCATGTAACCAGTACCAAATAGAACTTTGCCAGAACTACCCCCTTCACCCCCCAGCCCCTTGGGAACAACTGTCCAGGGTTTCTAGTCATCACGTAACATTTTTAAAAAGATACATGCTAATGGATGTTTCTGAAACATTCCACAAAAGCCTTTTTAGTGCCAAAAAAGATATCTTTCTCCAAATGGAAGAATAAAATCGGTAAATTTTGAAGATTAATTTTGAAAGGAGACAACTAAAGAGAAAAGGAATAAACTAGAAATATAACCATTGGTCAGTGTTTGCTGCATTACATGTTGCCTGGGTGTCTGTCCTGGTGCCCTCTTTGTCTATTACTATACATGTGAGGGTTGCCTCTGCCTCCCTGTTTATAGCTTCCAGTGGCCAGGTGGCCCTGAATGTCTCTCACGGATGCTGATTTTACTTACCCAGCCCTTTGCAGTCTCTTTCGTCCAGCTGGTTGACTGGCATGTTATAGATGCGGGTGTATAAAGAGAGGATATTCACAGTGCTCCCCTGTTATAGGCACTTTTGATCCATATATACTGGAACCCTACTCGGGATATGTGTTTCTGTGAGACACGGTCTATTTAGCAATGAGTGACAGAAAAATCAAACTAAATTATCTTTACTTTTAAAAGCTGGAGGCAAGCAGTTCCAGAACAGGTCACCAAGGACTCAGCCTCTGCCATCTTCAGGGTATTGATTTCATCCTCATGCTTGTGGCCTTGTGGTCACAATATGGCTGCCCTAGCTCCAGATATCACACACACATCAAAGGTAGGCAAGACAAAGGGAAAAGGAGCGATGCCAGGAAACAAACGCCTCTTTTGTGTCCATCCGTTTTGTCATGCAGCAGCATCTTTTCCAGAAACTCCAGCAGACTTATGAATATCTCTTTGGCTATAACCGAACCATATGGACACTCCCTTGTTGCTGCATGGGAAGCTAGGAAAAAGATGTGTAACTGGCTTTTCAGCCTCAGTAATGGGAATGGCTTTTGGGTAGCTGATCAGCCTTATCTGCTGCGTGTTTTAATACATGCACCTAAAAGACAAGGTTTAAAGATTTGAGTGACTCTCAAGAAGGCTAGATATGAATGGAGAGATGGGTAGAATTTGCATTTTTTTACCCTATTTATTCAAATGAATCATCTCTATCAGAGGTTGCATTTCAGCCAATAGTAGAGACCAGTCAGGTGATGTAAAGGATCTTATATAGGAAGACAGAGAGATGCTGTCTTTGGTGACTGAGGGGTGCATGCTGTGCCTAGACAGTCAGGTGCAATGCATTGGCCAACAGAATCAACCGGGGGGCCAACAAGACACCACCCCTGCACAGATTCCATTTGGATCTCCATCTGGGACTCAGATGATGAAACTTATCCTCTGATACCATTCCACGTGTTACATTTCATGTCTCAGGGATCGTTCCTTAGTGAGCATTTTTTATCATCTCCTGGGGAAAAGGCTAACCCGTGCCTCTTTTTACACACTCTAGGACGTGTGCCATGACCAACTGCCAGGACAGCTGTAAAGACACGGAAGAGGGGCCACGCTGTCTGTGTCCATCTCCGGGCCTCCGCTTGGCCCCCAATGGAAGAGCTTGTCTAGGTAGAGTATCTGCAGTTACCTGCTCCCCTGACTTCTCCCTCTACTCCATTCCTCCTTTTTCATCCGTCACAGCCTACTTGTTGACTAGACATCAAAAGTTCCTGAAATGACAGATTTATGTCCATTTCCATGACAACATTTATAGCACAAATGTACTAGATGCACTTTGCTGTGCTAGAGGAAACACTTTTCTATAATTTGTTGGGTTGCCTGATGCCATAATGGAAAAAGATACAAGTAATTTTATTTTTGTATATTTACCCTGCACTTTTTACTTCAACCACCAAGTTGTATATACTCTTAGTGTATTTAACTATATTGCACTAAAGATAGATAATATTATGACCAAGTTAACACATAGCATTAATATGGGATGTCAAACCAAACAGAATGTTGAAAGAGTTCTTAATCTCTTTTGATGGAAGCAAGCAAATAGCACTATGATTTAATATTCTAACTTCTGGACTACAATAGAAATATTTTTCAGTTGAAGTCGTTGGTGTTTATTTACCGTAAATGTATTGATACATAACTTGATAAACCACATTTAGAAATCTCACTCAAATAGATCCTAAATCAGTTAACCACTTTAATAGAAGTCTGTATAAATTAAAATTTTGGTTCTGCTCTTTGAGAGCATGCAAATATTTAATTCAATTCATAGGGTTTAGTGCTCTTCAGTAAAATCAGATTTATGTCAAGGCTAATTCTTGACCAAATGAATCCAAGTGTTCACCCACCTCTTTGATTTGTCGAGTGCCCTTTGTATTGGAGGAGGAACTTGATGTACATGAAAGTCATCCCAGAAAAATAATTTTGGTCAATCCAATACTTATTCGTTAATTATATCAAGAATGCAAAAAGAACAATAAGCCAGCACCAAATTTCTTGTTTAACCACTGTTTCAAAATAATGATGGCTCCAAATTTACTTGATTTGACATCTGAGAGTTAAGGCAAAGTCTGAGTCTTAATGGTTTGGTCAGCATAGCTGTCAGCCCCTCTGTGATGTGACTTTCCATGGTAGCAAAGGAAGGAAGCCTCTTGTCTCCTAAGTTACATCATGGCTTCATTCCATTTGACCCACGATGCATGTATCAGTACATTCTTTAAAAACCGTGTTTCTATGATTTGGACAATATGACAGGATTTGGAGGCGGTTGCTAATAATTATTTCATAAAATGCAAGCTTTGAATGTTTGTGTAGTAGGTTTGCCATGCAATATCCATAGCTGGAAGAATATTAATTCCTTCAGCAAAATGGAGTGTCTGTGTACCAACTGCCAGCCGTATGTTCCCTGCCCCAGAAAAGGCAGGGCCTAATGAAAGAGAAAATGTGAATAGAAGTAACGCCATTACAGCAAGATAATACCTCTAAAATAAGCTGTACAAAGTGATAGAAATCCAGTGAATGTGCCTCAGGGATCCAGAACTCTTCCCGGAGGATAGGACATTGGTAGCAGAATAATCAGAGTTTTCAGTGAAGAAACCACACGTGTGTGTGTGTGCTGTGCGCTCTGGGTGTGGGTACGAGAGTGTGTTGGAGGACTCCATCTTTGGGGAGCCCAGAAAGCTCATCACCCAAGATCTGGTGCAGAAGGGGTATCTCAACTACCGCCAGGTGCCCAATAGTGATCCTCCGGGCTATGAGTTCCTGTGGGGCCTGAGAGCTTATGCTGAGACCAATAAGATGAAGGTGTTGGAAGTTCTGGCCAAGATCCAGGATACGGTCCCGAGTTCCTTCCCAGACCTCTATGACGAGGCTCTGAGAGAACAGGTGGAGAGAGCAGGGCTGAGAGGCATTCCCATTTCTCCAGCTATGGCTGAGGCCAGTGCCTCTTCCAGGGCCAAGTCCTACAGCTCCTCCCACATCTAGGGAGGGGTCAGCACACTTTGTTCCCTTTGTGTTGGAAGAGAACAGTCCAGCTCTTAAATAGCGCGGGGTAGTAGGGGTGGGGGGAACAAAACCCATATGTTCTTCACAGTTTTAAGTAGTATGGGAGTTTAGGTACAGTTTTAACAAAATATGCATGTTTTCCTTTTATCCATATGAATAATATCTCTCAAAATTAGATGATTTAGTTAGGGAGGTAGAGGTGTTTTGTATTTTTAAGTGTTTAAATAAACCTTCATAAGGTTTATTTTGCTTCAGAATCTAGGTTTATTAATGTCATGGATGTCATGTTTATTGCTGTTAAGTTTAAGACTAGGAGTTCATTATTTGTAAACAAGTTGAAAAGACTTCAATATTTTCCTTACGGTCCAGAACAAGGTAACATAACATTGGAATAGAATTTTACTTGGAAATGTGTAAGAATCCTAGAGATAAGTATTTGGGATCACAGAGCTTTCAGAGTAAACGCTGGTTTATTCTGCTTGTCTTCTTATCTGTCTTCTTTCCTTGTAAAAGTCAATAACATGAACTTAGATGTGTTTAGCTTATTCAAACTGTATGACACTTAAACCATAATAAAAGAGAATCTTTGCTCATTATTTCCTTTTCTCCCAAATTAATTGACCATCTTCTGTTTAGAAGGCTGTCTTATAGTACTGGGTTGGTAAGAAAATGAAGCCCAAGCCACTGCCCATGGAATTTTGAGTGTGGCAGCAGGTACCGTATAACGAAGGTGGTGAGCTAACTCTAAGGAATAAACAAATCATAAATTTAAATGGGGGAGGTGTGGAAGAGGAGGTTCCAAATGAGAGCAAGCAAGTCGAATTTACCTGATTAAGGCGGCATTGGGTCCTGGGAAACGTCTAGTTCCTCGGTGGGAGGTCATTTTCAGTCCAGATGCATGATGGGCTAGATGAAGCTGTGAGAGTGATGCCAGACACTCATATGATGGTTCTCAGAGGTGAGTCTGTAAACCTGGAATATATCTAAACCACATGTTCACCATTATTTGGGGATATCCGAAAACCATAGGGAATGGAAGGGACCCTGTGCACTTGAGCCAGGGCAAGTGAACACTCAAAATACACATTTTCATCAAAAGCTGTCCAGAGTGTGTTGGGGGCTAGAGTGAGGCACTCCACCCATGGCAAAGGTCATGAGGAAGGAGGCTCGACATACGCAAAGGTGGGATTGGGCCTCAGGAGTCCCCCTGGAAATCCTCGAGCATCTATCCCCATAACCAGAGCAGGCAGGCCTGCTTTACTACTTTGTGCTCCCACCTACACCTCTGACTTTACGGGGAGCTGTCCCCCACCACCTCTTTCAGAGAAGGAGTTAACCTAGAGCTCCAGTTAATAAAAACTCCTGGGCATGACAAGAGTGTTTTAACCTACAAACTCCTCTGAAGGTTCTCTGGCCTGCCTGACAGGCTTGTCCGGCCACATGTGATTGCTCATAGCCTCCCAACCGTGAGAGGCATGAGATGCTTTAAACCTTCTAAAAACAGGTTCCTTAGAAAAGTTAGAAAACTATTAGTATAAGTATAATGGGCTGATTAGAAATTGTGTTGGTGAAGGGTTTTTCATTTGTTGAGCCAATGTTTGTTGCTAAGTCTCCATATCCCCTGCTCTTACACACATTAATGAATATATAGAAGAAATAAGTATTAACCTTTGATATTAATCACGTTAGACCTTAGGCTAAGTAAATTCTTTCCTTAACTAAAACCCACTACACCCTCACCCTATAGGAATGTAACTTTATTTGGGTGGCGTCTGTTTTAAGAATAATCACCCCTGGAGAAATAAGTGTCCTGGTTGACTGACCACTGTCACAAGGAGAGGGTCATAAATTGTCAGCAGGCCCTCTGACCAGAAGATGATGTAACACCCCTAAGACCTCTGTATACATTTGTATGAAGCACCTGACTTTGATAAAAGTCAGGACTGCTGACCCTGCATGACTTTTGCATAACATCTCAGTGTATAAAAGTAGACCATGGAAAATAAAGAATTAGGATCAGTTCCTCGAAAGACTGGTCTCCCCATGTCGCTCGCTCTCTCACTCTGGCTGAGTCTCCATCTGGAGCGCGGAACCCGCCATGCTTACTAATTATGCCTGGGCTTCTAAGATCTGACTGGGGAGGCCTCAGTGTCTCCTCTTCTTCAGGAAAACGGAAGGACGCCTGTGGCCTATGTAAGTGGTGCAAACTTCTTGTCTTGAAGTTTTATTGGTCTCCCACGTAAACCAAGCTACTCAGCCTCTTTTCTCCACTGAATTTTCCTACTGAGCTATCCTCATTCTATTACTCTTTACATCTCTAATTAATATCTAATTGAAGCTATTGTATCCTGATCCTCATCAATGCCGTCCCCGCTTCGAACTCCCTGGATCAGCCAGGGCTGGACCCCGGCAAGAGAGTTTGGGAGAAATAAGGGTGATACCCATTGAAGCGAGATGCCAAGACGTCACTGGACCGTCCCTCTTTTTCTGGGATGGGAGCACCAGAACTTGCTCTGTTAAACGGGCAGTTTAATTAGGTTATGTTTAGTGTAATTTGGCAAACTTTAAGGGAGGGCTCAATTTTTACTGTCAGTGGGATTAAATTAGGGGTGGTTTGGACAAAAACAAGCACCTGAGAGGGAAGTTGCTGGTCCTTGAGACAAATGAACTTGTCCTTACATCCATGTGGAGAAGATAACCCCAAACACATATTAAAACAGGTGCTCAAATAGGGAAATACTGCTTAGTTTTACTTGCTTGGGAGCATTAGTGCTGATGTGGATTTGATTATTGTTTGGAGTTGCATATTATCTAGCCTGGAAATAAAATTATGTGATGGAAGTCTGTTATCATTCGGGGTCAAAATCACCTTTGTAATAACTACCATTCATTCAAAGTACCAAAGCTTGTCTCATACTGTGCCAGGTGATTTACATACATCACACATGTCTGTGGTCCTACACTATAGATGCTTTCAAACACAATTTGCAGATAAAGAAGCTGGAATAAAGAAGCTCAAATTCAAAGCTCATAAATGATAGGAGCTGGACTGAACCCCGGAACTGAATTCCTCCAGAGCCCATACTGTGCCACTCGTCCAGGATGAGGCCAATCTTGGGTCACTTCCTCTTTCTGAACATTAGTCCAAAAGGTATTTCACATGTTAAATAGCAGAATTTCATACCCAAACACGGTTTTGGAATAAAAGGCCCCAGAAGTAAGTAACAAAAAATGAAAATAAAAGTGAAGTATGTATAAGGAAGGAGACAGCATTCAGTGACAATTTATCTACAAAGGAAATGTCAGTAAACCGCAATAGATCAGGGATGCAGAAAATCATTTAATTCAGCCCCTTTCTTTCAGAGAGTAAATCTGTTAGAGTGAAGGTTCTACAAGAGGCTGTGTCTGGTCAGTGAAGAGAAGGAAGAGATCAGCGTGTTTTCTCTGATAGCACACCACCTATGCTGGAGCCCCTCCCGGACTGCAGCTTCCCCATCACTCCTGGGACTCTACCCATTCTCTGTGAGATGTGTTGCAGGCAGACTAAGACTTTTCAAAGACGTGGCATTTCCCAAGAAGTCTTTCATAGAAGACACAGGAGTCAAGGTAAAGACAGATGAATGAGGAACTGAAGTCACAGAGAGACTGGCCTGTGTCTGCTCTCAGAAGGCCAAGACAGGGCTGCCAGGCTGCGCATTCCCTCACTTCTTTTCAGGGCTTGCAAGGACATGGTCTTTGGTCTACATGGGTCACCTTAGGTTGAAAGAAAGAGGAAATCCAGAGTCCCCCAGGAGTCAAGGTGAGGCATCTGAGTGAGGGCATACCCATACACTGAACACAGAGGGCCCCAAGAAGCCTGAATCCTGATGTCGTCCCTGAAGGCACAGGTAGGAGTAGCCTCGTGTGGCATTCCCAGATTTTCCCTCTCTGGCACCACAGGGAGTGAGGACCTTAGTCTGAGAGAGCTCCCTTACGTAAACAGAGAAAGGAGCCCCACACCCTGCCAGGAGTCAAGCTTTAGACTTATGAAACCCTCTGACCTCAGAACTCTGAGGAAACTGCACAGAACCCTGCCCTTCCTGGCATCCCTGGGATACCTGCTCATTGTTGACATGACATGCCCATTTCCTTCTATGAAGTCACAAGTGGGGTTGGGACATGGTCCAAGGGGTATAGCCTAGGGCCAGCAGTGAGATTATTTCCAGGTGTTCCAGAAACCAACTGAATACCCTGAAGACGAAGGGAACCACACACCCCATAACCATATGATTCATCTCATCCTCTGTGCCTCAGAAGACCAAGGACAGGTATGGACGGATGAGGAGAATCTTACTTTTTCCTAGGGGTCTCATGGAGATGCTTGCCCTACTATAAGAAAGTATAGTAGTAGACGGGGTGGACCCAAGGGGAAGGGAGGGTAGACTTTCAGGCCACAACAGAGGTCAAAGCAAGGACTGAGGGATCATCTACCAATAAAAGAAGTGATCATGAATCCAGCCCTGTTCCTTGTAGCCCTTGAAGAACCAGGGCAGAGCTATCAAGCTGAAGTTCCACCAACATTTATTTATATCAGGTGTGTAGGAAATGAAACCCTTAGTATGAAGGTGCAGATACTATTCCAAGAAAGGGGTGGGGACACCAGGCCCTATGGGGAACCAAAGGAAGCACTCTTAATTCATGTTGAGGACTCCAGAGGCCAGGACAGAAAACTTCCCCCTGAGCACTCAGTACTGGGTGATAACTACTGACTGGGGTGATAAGCTGAGGACCTCTTCATTTCTCAGAAATCCCAGGGAGCTTTGTGATGCCAACTAGAGAACAGCAGAGGGAATGGGTCCTATGACTGGCCACTAGTTGGGTGGTGGTCTTGAATGCGAAATAACAGATGCCTCTGTGTAGGAGGCTACCAGCCCTTTCTGTCACCCCAGCGTGCCTGAGGCAGGGGTAGCAGGATGAAGCCTAAAGATCACTTTAATTTCCTTCAATATGTTTCCCAAAGGACAGCTGATTAGGAGAATAGGAACCCTGGGGGTTTTCAGAACAGTGCCCTCAAGAAAACCACAAATGTAGCCTTCCTGATAATCAAGGTGGTATTTCCCTGCTGCGGCTGCACACTCAACCTTCGTCTTCCTGTGTGCCCTTATCACCTTGCCCTCCTACTCACACTTCTAATCATTGTCCCCCAGTGCAGTCATCATGCCTCGGGGTCAGAATCATAAGCTCTGCATCCGTGAGAAATGCCACCAGGCCCGATATGAGCCCCAGAGTCAAAAGGGAGTTCAGCCTGCTGCAGTAATGGAAGAGCTTCTCTCTACCTCTTCTCTTTTAGAAGATAATTTACAGAGCTCATCAGCTACTGGGTCAAATAGCACTTCCCAGGGGTCTTCGGAAGCCCCATCTACTACCAGCACTTTTTTCAACTACTTCTGACACAAAATCTGATGAAGAAGATACCAGTCAAGATGAGGAAGATTCAGGTTCCTCCGATGTCTCATCTTCTACCGAGAACACCTACAGTGATACTCTGAACAGCATGACAAGTTTGTTGGAACAGTTCTTCTGCATAAATATAAAATGAAGCAGCCCATCATGAAGGAAAACATGCTGAAGATTATCCACCCAAGATACCATAACCGATTTGCCGAGATTCTCAAGAGAGCCTCTGAACACATCGAGGCTGTCTTTGCAGTTGACTTGAAGGAAGTTGATTCAACCATCCACTCCTATGACCTTGTCAGCAAACTGAACCTGCCCAACAATGGGAGAGTGTGGGATGGTAGGGGCTTACCTAAGACCGGTCTCTTGATGACAGTTCTGGGTGTGATCTTCGTGAAGGGCAACTGTGCCGCTGAGGAAGATATCTGGAAATTCTTGAATATGATGCGAGTATATGCTGGGAGAAAACACTTCATCTACGGAGAGCCCAGGAAGCTCATCACCAAAGACTTTGTGACGATGAAGTACCTGGAGTACCGCCAGGTTGCCAACAGCGATCCTCCACGTTACGAGTTCCTGTGGGGCCCACGAGCCCATGCTGAAACCAGCAAAATGAAAGTCTTGGAATTTTTGGCAAAAGTCAATGATACGGTCCCCAGTGCCTTCTCATCACAATATGAAGAAGCTTTGCAAGATGAGGAGGAGAGAGCTCGAGCCACAGTTCCAGCCAGGCCTGGCACCACCAGGCATGTTCCACGGCCACGTCCAGCAGCTTCTCCCACCCCTACTGAAGACCAAGACTTTAAAAAATCATCCAGATAAGAAAATTTGACATCAAAATAGGGACTTTTGCCGAAATGGGAAGCAATCCCACAATAATACTGCTGGGACAATGGAATGAAAAAATAAAATGAAAAAAATTTCAAAACATGATCAACCTTGATTGTTCTCCATCTTTTCTGTCTTCTGTTTTGTAAAATTAAATAATTTATACCTCGATATGCTTCTTGAAAGATGCAGGAGGTATTAAATCTTAACAAGTTAGACCTCTTACTGTCTTCACTTATTTTTTGAGCATCTGCTCTTTGAAAGGCTCTATGCTAGTTCTGGTGAGGCTAAGATCAAGACCTCCCCTATGCCCATCAACTTTAGAAACAAGGAGCTGCAATCACATAAGCAAGATCTTGAGATAGCCTTTAGGAATGGCAGGAAAGTAAAAAGACTATCCAGGAAGAAATCTCTACCTGGGGTAACGTACTGATTTGTTAGGCTTTCCACAACAAAACCCCACAGAATGGGTGGCTGAAATAACGGAAATTTATTTTCTCAGAGTTCTAGAGGCTGCAAGTCCAAGATGAGGGCTGGTTTACCCTGAGGCCTCTCCCCTTGGCTGCCGGGTGGCCACCCTCTTCACTTGGCATTCCTTTTCAGTGCATATATCCCTGGTGCCTCCTTTTGTGTCTCAATTTCTTCTTATAGTCACACTGGGTTATGGCCCATCCTAATGACTTCATTTTAACTCAACCATCGCTTTAAAGACCTTATTTCTAACTACAGTTGCATTCTGAAGTACTCCGAGTTATGCCTTCAATATGCATTTGTGGAGGGGACACAATTTGGCCCCTAACAGACAGAAATCTCAATGTAGGAGATTCCAGTGCACAGACTGGTATTCTACACACATTGTCTCCAGGGAGTTTCTGAGATGTAAGGGTGAACTCCCTTGAGGTGTTTAGGGAAGAAGGACATTCCTCCCTTTACCCCTTTTGAATTCTTGTGGTTAGACTACTAGTAAACTTGACACAAGACAGGGTAACAGGAGAAAAAGAGACAAACTGCAATTCACGCGCACAAGAAGTGTCATAGAAATGGGACCTAAGAAGTGGGCAAAGCAGGCAGCTTCTTTATTTTGTGGACAACAAAACAATTTGTGAGGAATCGACAGGACAAATCAACTTAGGTTTTAGGTACTCAACTAGTAAGGAATCTAAACTGAATCTGTACCCAGGGTAGTAAATGAAAGACTTAACAAGGTGTGTGTATACAGGCTTCTCTGCTTGAACTGTCTATTTCTGCTTAGAAGAGTTTCTCTCTGCCTCCAGATGCAGGCAGTACATCCTTCATATGAGATGTATTTCCTGCTCTCAGGGAGGCAGATATCAGGGGGCGGTGGAATGTCCCTCCTTGGATGTTTCTTAAGTAGCTTGAGTTCAAAATAATCAATATGCCACTGTGGTATACTTGGGGGCAGAGTGCCCTAAGCCTTGGCAGGTCCCTCTTCTGAAACTTGCCTGCAAGTCTCACATGGTAAAAGCTGATCTGGTCACTGTGGAGAGAGAGAATGGATTAGTGGAGTCCTCCATTTCATGGCAGCAGTTGCATAATTCTGAGAACAGGTCAGTTCATTTAAAGAGTGGTATCTCATTTCAATAGGTGGTGATGCAGGTGGGCTCCCAAAGCTAGGGCTAGGGTGCAAGCGGTATCAGGTAGTTATTAATAAGAGGCATTTCTAAGGAAACAAAAGAAAAGCAGACAGTAATGATTGGAGCTGGTTATAAACCAGTTTCTGAGCCCAGGGAGTAGTCCTGTCAAGAGGTTTTCTAGGTGTCAGGATCAAAGCAACTATTGCAGTTTGAAATGTCTCTATCACAGTTAGCAATATCTCTGGGTGATCAGGTTAACTTTCTGAGTGGCTCATACAGCAACAGGCATGAAGTCTATTTGAACATAAGGTGTTGTGACAATTTCTCTGATCTTTGCATCAAGTCATCTAGCTTCACGTTGCAGGACTTCAGGAAAATGGCAATGTTAGTTCTCAGTGATTCAAGTCAAAAGAATGGGAGAGTGAGTGGATCAAGATGGCAGAGGTGTATCGCTTGGAGCTTACCGTCTTCCCACAGACACATCAAAAGGATGGGAGAAATTGGGAATTTTAGTAAGAAACTTGCAGCTAGATACGGGTGGACACTAGAAAAATTCAGGATCCAACCCAGTTTGCAGGTAAATAATAAAACTTCAAGGAAATGTAATACCACTAGAACCTAATACCCACACATGTGTAGTACACTTTCTATCGAACCAATTTTTTCTGTCTATCATCTCCCTCATTTCTACTGAAGACAGGAAAACTAAGACCTAATTTGTTTGCAAAGGAAGTCTAAATTCAATAAACTTGGCCTGATTATTTATCTAAGTACAGTAAGAATAACAATTTGCCAATAGGCGCTTTTAAATCTGCTTTGCTGGAACGGTTCATAAGGAGTCTCCAGAAGGAAATTTTAATAGCCTCTTGAGGCTAGGAAGCCACAGCAAAGACTTGTTGTCAAACCTAGAGATCTGGATGAATTCCTCTCTTCCTGAAGTCCCCAATACATCCTAAAGTTCCTGTGCCTGCCAGAAGTGATCTTCATTACTCACCTGGTAAGGCTGATGGGAATTCTGTCAGCAAGGTCCCAGGCTGTTTTTCCAAAGGGTTTTTATGGCTCCCTATGGTTAACCTTAGTTTCCTCAAGTTATCTGGTCATATCCAAGTCTACCTGTGTCTGTCAAATATGACATTCCAGTCAAAGTCTCGGCAGTGTAATCAATGTTTCCACTTGTGTCCCGCTACAAGAACAGATTCTCACTGAACTTTTGAAAAATAACAATTTTCCTAAGAAAAGAAGAACACTGAGAATTTCTAATTTCTGGAGTGATATGGTAGGGAGAGAAAAATTAATGTTTCAATTCTAATGACAAAGGTACAATTTATCAAATTGCTGTGTTAAAAAATTTCCTTATATCTAGAAAATGAAAGATTTTTAAAAGACAGTAATCTTTCAAAAAAATCAGGAAAATTATCATATTTGTAATTCATTAAGCCCTATGTTCCTAATTCTTATATTGCCAGAGTCCAGTTTTTGTATTGTTTCTGTCAATCCTCCCTGAAGTTTGTGGCTCATAGGGACAATGATAATTTCAAGAAGCCTGCAAGGTTTTGGTTAAAGCTTGTATAATTTGCCCAGGGAAATGTGTGCCTGGATCACACTTGATAAACCAAGCAGAGAACACATTTTCTCACACTTCTTTGCCACCATAAGGGAATCAGCCTTGCAGCAAGGGAAGGCTTCAACTCATCCAGAAAATATAGGAATGACAAGAATATTTTGATGATTCATCTGTTCTGTTCAGTCTCTCGGTCGTGTCTGACTCTTTGCAACCCCATGGTCTGCAGCACGCCAGGCTTCCCTGTGCATCACCTATTCCCAGAGCTTGCTCAAACTCATGTCCATTGAGTAGGTGATGCCAACCATTTCATCCTCTGTCACCCCCTTCTCTTCCTGCCTTCCATCTTTCCCAGCATCAGGTGTCTTTTCCAATGAGTCAGTTCTTCACATCAGGTCGCCAAAATACTGGCGTTTCAGCTTCAGCATCAGTCCTTCCAATGAATATTCAGGAGTGATATGCTTTAGAATTGACTGGTTAGATCTCCTTGAAGTCCAAGGGACTCTCACGAATCTTCCCCAGGAGGAACAAAATGGCAAGAGGAGTTGGTGGATGTGGAATACATCTCTCTCCACGGATACATCAGGAATACACCTTCAGACACAGAAGTGCATGCAGAGTACCAGCTGAGAGTGGACAGGAGTACATGACCAGCAGAAAAGAATGTATAGACCCACGCAAAACTCAAGGTCAAGCCCTGAGCCTTTAGAGTGGATCCACTGGCTCCAAGATCCTAGACTAGCAGAGAACTAACCCTAGGATATCAAATAGTGAGAACTGACACAAAGGAAACCACAGGAATACAAGACCCGGCATCACCAAACCACTGATAGCACCCTGTGCAGGACGCCTCATCTAAACCACAAAGACAACAAAAATACAAACCCGATCATCGGCAGACAGAAATACCACCTTACTCAGCCTTGCCCATCAGAGGAAAAAGCAAACAAACAAACAAAAACTCAGCGCAAATCTCATTCTATAAGAAGCTTACACAAACCACTGGAACAACCTTAGAGGGCAGAAACAAAAAGGAAGAAAGAATTCAACCTTGAAGCCTGGGAAAAGGAGACCTCAATCATGATAATTAAAATAATAATAATAATAATAATGAAAAAGGAAAAGAAATACTACACAAATGAAGGAACAAACCAGAAACACAGAAGTCCAAATAAATGAAGAGGAAACAGGCAAACTACCTGAAAATGAATTCATTGCTAAAGGGAATGCAGTGATACTGATACTTTCAAAACTGTCTGACAAGTTCTTTGAAGCTAAATATAGTCTTATCATATGATCTAGCAAATGAGCGTTAAGGTATTTACTCAAAAGAGCCAAAACCTTAAGCCCATCCAAAAACCTTCAACCAAATTTTAATAGCAGAATAAGTCATAGCTGCCAAAAACTGAAATCACCAAAGATGACCTTCAGTACACGAGTGGGTAAACAAACTACGGTAAGGTACATGGAATGCTATTCAGTCCTGGAAGAAAACATTTCAAACCGTAACAAGTTATAGAGAAAATTCAAAGTATATTGATTAGTAGAAGGAGCCAGTACAAAAAGCCGACATACTGTATGAGTCCATCAGTGTTACAGTCTGGAAAATGCAAATCTTTAGAAAGAGTAAAACGTTCAGTAGTTGTCAGGGGTTCCAAGTGAGGTTTTGAGGGATGAACAGATGGAGCATGGGAGATCCACAGGGCATTCACAAAGAGCTGAGTTGATACTATCATGCATCTGTCAAACACTAAAGAACTGTAAAACAAAAAAAGTAAAATGTATTGTAAACAATGGACAATAGTTAATAATAACATATTGACATTAGTTGATCAACTGTAAAAAATGAACTTGTATCCATTGAACCAATACAAGATGTTAATAATAGAAGATACCAAGTGGAGGAAGAGAGTGGCTGTATGGGACCTCTCTGTTCTATCTGGTGAATTTCCTCCAGTCCTAAATCTGTTATTTTAAAAAAGAAATACAGAGGGGCAACAAACTCATAAACACATGAAAAGAGGAGCTACATCACTCATCATGAGAGAAATGCACATCAAAATTACAATGAGGTGTCACCTCATACAGGTCAGAATAGCCATCATCAAAAATTGTACAAGCAGTAAATGCTGGGGAGAGTTTAGAGAAAAGGTGGGAATGGAAATTGATATAGCCACTGTGGCGAACACTGGGGAGATTCCTTTAAAACTAGAATTAAAACTACCATATGACCCAGCAATAGAAATACTGGGCATATACACTGAGAAAAGAAGAGTTGAAAAGACACCTGTATCCAGTGTTCACTGCAGCACTGCTTACAATAGACAGGACGTGGAAGCAAAGCAGACTTCAACTGACCGATGACTGGATAACGAAGTTGTGGTAGCCACATACAATGGAATATTAGCCATAAAAAGGAACTAATTTACGTCACTTGTAGTGAGTTGGATGCACCTAGACCCTGTTTACAGAGCGAAGTAATTTAGAAACAGAAAAGTAACGTACATTAACGCATATACATGGAAAGTAGGAATGGTACTCACGAACCTATTTGAAGGGCAGGAATAGTGACACAGATGTGGAGAATGGACCTGTGGACACAGCAAGGGAAGGCGTGTGTAGGACGAATTGAGAGCCTGCCACTGACAAATATAGAGTCCCATGTGTACAAAAGATAGCTGGCGGGAAATTGCTATATAGTACAGGGAGCTCAGCCTGGTGCTGTGTGACAGCCTAGAGGGGTGAGATGAGGGGGTGGGAGGAAGTCTCATCAGGCAGGAGGAATATGTATAGGAGAGCTGATTCATCCTGTTGTATAGCAGAAACAACACAACATTATAAAGCAAGGATCTGTCGATTAAAACAACTTTTAAAAGTCCACTAATTTAAAAACTAGAAAAAATATGGATAAGAACACATAGCCAGTACGGAGTTACATGCACCAATGCAAAATGAATAAAAGTCAGCAATAATGAAAAACAAAGTATCACAGTAAGAATGTGATCCTCAAATTAAATTCTTAGGAAACAGGCACAGAAAACATTGACACATATAACTAACTTCAGAAATCTGGCATAAAATGACCAACACAGCAAAATCAAGAGAATGGTCTGGAAGAATCGACAATACTCAAACCATATAATAGAAAACACACCATAAGTGAAAGCAACAATACGAAAAATGTAGTTACAAAGAAACCTTAGAAAAATGTATGCAGTCTACACGAAGGCAACAAGAAGAATTTCCTGAGTGCCTCAGGAAAAAGAAGTCTCAAACAGAAGAGTATCTTTTGTGTATTCCTGAGGACATATTGTAAGACTGTTGATTTCCTTAAATCCTTTACAGATTTAGTACCACATCCAGAGTAGCTGAGTCACACGTGGGCAGCTGTTTCCTGTACCCAGAACAAACCATGGAAAATTATACAAGGAATAAAGACAACTACTAACAAAAGCAAGAACACAAAACTAAATAATCCCTGAGGAACAATAAGTCTCCTTTGAACTTGACCCAACGAGTGCCCAGGTCGGGGAGTACTCTGAAGCTGACACAGGTGTGCAGGCCACAAAGGAAACAGACAACAGGATCAGATGGAAAAGGCTTTAAACTGGAGCGGTTGATTCTTCCACTGGGCCGTGGGACCATGAACCTTCACTGCTTCACTGAAGGAACCTGAGGCAGCATCTCAGAGCCCCATGCCAGGATCATGGGGCACCAACGTTTGGGATGGACATGGCAGTATGGCCCAGAGGTCATGCAATAACCAGCACAAACTTTGTTAGTGGACGACAACTGGCCCTTGTAAATGATGAGCTTAAGAGACTGTCACACGTGCACTAAAAGAGAAAAGCCTGTATCACAGTAATTGTACAAAAGGACCGAAATTCATCTCAGAACTTTCAAGCAATGCCCCTGCAGTCGACTAAGAGCCCGCAGTGAGAACCGTCAGGCTAAGGAGCCCCTTCACTTTCTCTGCTGGGATTGTGTGGGGCATGGTTGGGGACAGGGGTCGTTTTATACCAGAAAGGGAAGGGTTTCCAGGCTCCGCCTGCAGTCAATATGAAGATCCTGAGTGAGATGTGAGGGATTTCACACCACAGACAGCATTCACCCATCCTTCCCTCTCGCTTATCTTACCTGCAGCAGCCATTTCCAGGAAGCCTTAGGCAGAATCGTCCAGATGAGATGCCGGTGCACTTCTCACCAGGCGTCTGTGGATTTGACATCTTCCAGGTGAGGTCTTGCCCTCAGGTCAGCAGACGGGACATAAAGCAGCATTACGGTCAGAGGAAGGCAGGGATAGAGGACAGAGAGGATCACTCAGCACACAAGAAGGAGCCCCAGAGTGCCCTCACTGTCTGCCTCAGCAGCTCCAGGAAGGCTGTCAGGCTCGGGCTCCCAAATTCTTCCTGCTTGGTTTACTGAGAGAAGTGAGAGGCAAGGAGTGAGGCCAGTTGACTGAGATCAGCAGGGACATCCCAGGACCCACTATGAGTCGAAGAAGGGACCACATCCCCCCTCTTGCTGGAAACTCCCCCAGAACCCCGCCCACCCAGGCCCCGCCCCTGCTGTCCTCCTGGAGCCCAGATGCACATGATAGGAAGTGACAGCCCCCTATCCATGCTGGGGTGCCATGCCATCTTTGAGAGGGCTGCTATCTTTGAGAGCTGCTGTAGCTGTGACCAGAGGGAAGAGTCTGAGGTCTCATCAGGGGTCCAAGTCGGAGGTGACATGAGTTACAAGTGCACTGGATAGGTACAAAGACATGCCCTGGCACTCCCAACACCTTTTCCATTCGAAAAGAGGGGACTTCACAGCCCCCCGGCAACCCTGCACCTACTCTACGCCCAGAGGCTCAGACCTGGCTCTTAGGTCCCATGTCCATCGGCTATGCACGTGGATTCTCGGGACATAACCTGGGTGCAGGGGTGGTGGATCTGGGTGCAGGGTTGCTGGACCCTGGCTCTGTTCAGTAGAGGGAAGTCCGGGATTCTGTGGAGTAAAGGAGGAACCTGCGGGAGGACTGAGTGTCTCCACACCCCAGATTGGTGGCCACGCCTAACCCCTTACCCAGCGTGACTTGGCCAGAAAGCAACTGGTCAGCATCTGGGCAGTTCTAAAGGCTGAGGGGCTCCCTGACTGCCATCACTGACACGGGACACTCGGGGAAGAGGGGACCTCGTTCCGAAGGGCTGGCAGCAGGTCAGCAGAGGGAGGATGTCAGGGCTCGGGAGGAGTCAGGGTAATGACCATCCTTCCCATCACATGGCCGACTCAGGACCCTCCCCTGTGGCCAGCACTTCCTCCCAGCCAAACACGGGGATGGGGGCGGTGGTCTGTCAGGGGAGGTTGCAGCTTGGTTGTGAAGGGGCAGCCTCGAGACAGCAGAAGGTGGGTCCTGGCTCCCTTCATTGGAGTCCTGAACATTCCCTCCTCTCATCGTCTGGGGTGACAGGGAAGGTGGCAGCGTCAACTTCAAAGCAAGAGAGGGAACAGGTTGGGTGGGTTTGGGGGCAGGGGATATGAGGGAGTCTTTCCCCAGTTTTCATCATGACTCTGAAATGTGAACTGAAAGGATCTGCCTCCCCTGCCAGCCCCCACAGGCCTCCCTCTAAAGCCCAGGCAGTTCTGTCTGACTGTGCCCCAGCGATCACTCTCACTTCCTACTCAGTCGTCTCAAGAAAGGAGCTCACCAGGAAAACACAAGACTTGTGGGTCCTAGAGCACTGGCTTCAAGGACCCCTCAGAGGCGGCTTTGGTTCAAGCCGGCCAGGAATCTCCTCACTGCAGTTGCTCACAACATCTGCTTGTCCTTCCTCTAGGTGCCCTCCTTGCCTGCCACCCTGCTGCATGCGTCTGTGATCCATAACCTGTGTCACCATGCCTCAGAGGCACAGGAACAAGTACCATGCCCATGTGAAATGCCACCAGGTCCAGGGGGACACTCATTGTCCCCAGGAGGCCCAGTTCAGTGCTGCTGTAGCCCCCAAAGAGGAGTGCCCCTCCTCCCCCTCTTCTGTCCCTCAGGGTTCTGCCCCGAGCTCCCCTGCTACTGGAGATCACCAGGAGCTTCAGGGAGCCATGGCCCCTAGCTCTCCTGATGCATGGCCTTCCTGTGCAGGATCTGATGAAGGTGCCCAGGGCCCAGAAGAGGAAAGTGCAGGTGCCTCCCAGGCAGCCCCTGCCACTCAGAGCCCTTGCATAGATCCTCTGACCAGGAAGGCCAGCATGCTGCTGGAGTTCCTGCTGGAGAAGTACACCAAGAAGGAGCCCATCTCGCAGCACGCCCTGCTGAAGGTCACTGGCAGCAAGTATAGGCAGCACATCCCTGAGATCCTCACGAGAGCTTCTAAGCACATGGAGCTGGTATTTGGCCTTGAGCTGACGGAAGTTGACCATAGCAGGAACATCTACACCCTCATCAACAAGCTCAACCTCAGGGGCGATGAAGGTCTGAGTGATGAGGGGGGGTCTTCCCAAGTCTGGTTTCCTCATGGTGCTCCTGGGCATTATCTTCATGAAGGGTAACCTCTCCAGCAGGGAGGAGGTCAGGGAATTCCTCAGTGTGTTGGGGGTCTATACTGGGAGGAGGCACTGGATCTCTGGGGAGCCCAGAAGGCTCATCACCAAAGATCTGATGCAGAAGAAGTACCTGAAGTACCGACAGGTGCCCAATGGCGATCCTCCACACTAGGAGTTCCTGTGGGGCCCGAGAGCTTGTTTGAAACCAATAAGATGAAGGTGTTGGAGGTGCTGGCCAAGATCCACGATACCATCTGGACTTCCTTCCCAGACCTCTATGACGAGGCTCTGAGAGATCAGGCGCAGAGATCAGGGCTGAGAGGCACGGCCAGGGCTCCAACAATGGCTGAAGCCAGTGCCCCTTCCAGGGCCAAGTCCTACAGCTCCTCCCACATCTAGGGAGGGAGGCCCAGACACTTTCTTCCCTTTTGTGTTGGAACACAGCTGTCAAGATCCTAAACAGTAGAGAGTAGTAGGGTGGAGGGAACAAAACTTGTATGTTCTTTACTGTTTTATGTAGTAAGGGAGTTTACGTACAACTCATTTTTTAAAAATATATATCATTTTTCCTTTATACATAGGAGAAATATCTAGTGAAAGTTGATTAGATTAAGGAGATGAGGGAGGAGTTCAGTATTTTCAAATGTTAATTACTTTTCATAAGTTTTACTGTGCTTCAGAATACAAATGTATTAATCATATAAATCACATTGTTTGCTGTTTTAAAGTTTTGAAAGCCACAGGTTGGGTATATGTAAAACACAATGAACATATTGAATATGTTGTTCACCATCTAAACAAGGTAAGATGACACTGGAACAAAGTTTTCTCAAAGAGTAGTCAAGCTCCTAGATAGTGCAGGTTAGTAGGGGTCAAGCAAACCAAGTTTAGATCTCTATTTTCTTCCTGATTTAAACTGGTAACTTCTGCAAATTATTTGTTTCATTTTTATCAAATATTTTTACTTCAACCAGATTCCTTTTCTTCAGAATACTGATTTGGTAATGATATTCCAGTTTTATTTATTGCTGTTTTAGGATTTTGAAGTTACGGTTTTGGTAGATGTAAAAGAAACCTGACATGCCTCTTGAGAAATTTGTATGCAGGTCATGAAGCAACAGTTAGAATGGACATGGAACAACAGACTGGTTCCAAATAGGAAAAGGAGTACGTCAAGGCTGTATATTGTCAACCTGCTTATTTACTTATTACCTTATATGCAGAGTACCTCATGAGAAACGCTGGGCTGGAAGAAGCACAAGCTGGAATCAAGATTGCTGGGAGAAATATCAATAACCTCAGATATGCAGATGACACCACCCTGATGGCAGAAAGTGAAGAGGAACTAAAATGCCTCTTGCTGAAGGTGAAAGAGGAGAGTGAAAAAGTTGGCTTAAAACTCAACATTCAGAAAACGAAGATCATGGCATCTGGTCCCATCACTTCCTGGGAAATAAATGGGGAAACAGTGGAAACAGAGTCAGACTTTATTTCTCTGGGCTCCAAAATCACTGCAGATGGTGACTGCAGCCATGAATTAAAAGACGCTTACTCCTCGGAAGAAAAGTTATGACCAACCTAGATAGCATATTGAAAAGCAGAGACATTACTTTGCCAAAAAAGGTCCATCTAGTCAAGGCTATGGTTTTTCCTGTGGTCATGTATGGATGTGAGAGCTGGACTATGAGGAAAGCAGAGCACTGAAGAAGTGATGCTTTTGAACTGTGGTGCTGGAGAAGACTCTTGAGAGTCCCTTGGACTGCATGGAGATCCAACCAGTCCATTCTAAAGGAGATCAGCCCTGGGATTTCTTTGGAAGGAATGATGCAAAAGCTGAAACTCCAGTAATTTGGCCACCTGATGGGAAGAGTTGACTCACTGGAAAAGACTCTGATGCTGGGAGGGATTGGGGGCAGGAGGAGAAAGGGACGACAGAGGATGAGATGGCTGGATGCCATCGCTGACTCAATGGATATGAGTCTGAGTGAACTCCGGGAGTTGGTGATGGACAGGGAGGCCTGGTGTGCTGTGATTCATGGGGTCGCAAAGAGTTTGACACGACTGAGTGACTGAACTGAACTGAACTGAAAAGAAATTCATGAACCATTTGTATTGTCTTTATGATCTGGAAGTAGGTAATATGTTGCTGAAAGAGAGATTTTCATGGTAATGTGAAACATGACCACAGAAAATATTGAGAAACCAAAAAGCAATTAAGCAAATATAAAGGAAAAAGCTGTTAATTTGTAGTTTGCCTTATTTCCTCTAACCATTTTTTTGTTAAAAATAAAATGTACTTTGCCTTAATTTGGCTCATTTAAGAGTATTTATTTCTTTTGTCCCAGTGCACTGCATAGTCTCTGCTATCTACTGGATAAAAATAACCTCAGATAGGAAGGTGGTATTTTGGATGTTCATAATAATCATAACTTCCATTAAGTTAAAGACCCGTGTTTCTTATTCAGTATGACTCTGCTTTATATGTAGTACATGCATTCCAGCATTCATGCAGGATAGGATTTAGCAGACTCCATTTATAGATGGATAACTTGCAATTGTCTCAAGTTCACAAGACTGATAAAGTGACCTTCATCAGACAAGTCCCCTGATGTGCACTAGTCCAGAGTCCTTCCCTTTCTTTGCAAGAGCAAGCACTGAGGAAATCTCTTTTCACCAGTGACATATTTGGTACCGTGACTAGGACTGCTGCCACGGTGAACTCCAGTGGTCTTGCCCAAACTGCTGGCTGGAGACCCCTGACTTTTGCTCTATCTCTCCCATGAAAATTTGCTTGCTGTCACTCTCTGCTTTGTTCTCTTTCCATGACCCACAGGGCAAGATCTGGGTCAGCTCACTGTGTCATGGCTCCTCTCAATTAAGAGCTGTGAGGAGTACGCCCAGGCTGTGCATACCCAAAGAACACTTGAGTGGCAGTTGATACTGTCTTAGGCCTGGTAGACACAGAATTTCCAATGGTGAAGGCACCTGCTGAGGCCAAGACTTTTCTCCTCTCAGTCTTTGTCATTTCCTCTATGGCTCTACCCATTTTGAGGTGAGAAGTTTAACCGAGAAGACTGCATGATGTTCAAATTAAGACCAAACAAATAATCAGGGACTTGACTGGGTGAGTTTCTTCTCTGTAAGTCCTCGAGCTTAATCCCAGTGTGGTCCCGGAACCAGAACTGCATCAGGGGCCAAAACTGGGGGACTCTGCATCCTTCTCTAGATTTTTGGCATAACTCACCACACCCTGACCTTACACTGTGGGCAATCCCCTCCCTTCTGGGGATCTCAAGCAGACTTTACCTATAAAAAGGGCAATGTGTCCTGGAACTGCAAGCTGAGGTTAGGAACAGAGAACTGCAAAAACTATTGGCATGAACAACTCTGTCCAAACCTCTACATTAAGAACCTTGACTGACCTCTAGCATGGCTTCTAGCAGCAACCTAAGGCCACGTACTACGACAACTCGGCTACCCCTGAGTTCCTGTTTAGAAAAGTTCAAGGCTACCAAAGGAATCTGTTCCAGCCAACATCTGACATAAGCCCCTCATCTTCCTTTACTGAGAGTGTCTATTTAAAACAAAGATCAAAAACAAAACAAAACAAAAACCCCTCACGATTACAAGAAAAGTGTGATGGAAATAAACTAGAAATTGATATCAAAAAGACAGCAGGAAAATTAAAGATGATTTTCAGACTAAACAATAAACATCTAAATAACACATGACCCAAAGAGAAAATCTAATGAGCAATTTTAAAATATTTTTAAAAAATGAAAACAAAATTACAGCTTATCAGAAGGTGTGTGATACAGCAAAATCAGTAAGAGGTATACACAGCATTGAGTGCCTATAACAAAAAAAAAACCCTACAATTAATAACTTAAGCTTCTATACTAGTAAACTTGTGAAAGAAAAGAAAAAGCAGAGGAAGAATAAATCAAAGTGGAAACCAATGACACTGAAAAAAGGAAGGTAATGCAGAAAAAAACAAAACCCAAAGAAGTTTCTTTAAAGATCCAAAATAAAAAGAAGATAAAATTCTCCCCAGGCTAAACAAGAACAAAGAGAGAAAACACAAATTAAATTACTAATAGTAGAAATGAAGGAGGGGCCATTACTACTGATTCCATGGACATTAAAAGGATAATGAGTGAATATTATAAACAACTCTGTGCCTACAAAAAGGAACGGTTCCATTGAGAAACTGCTTGAAGGTACAACTTAGCACCACTTTCACAAAGAAAAATAGATACTAGGCATAGGTCTGTATCTATTAAAGAAATTTAATCTATAACTCATAAGCTTCCAATAAAGACAGTAACAGATCCAGATGTTTCCACTGATGAATTCTAACAAAAATTTAAGGAAGAAATGACAATTCTCTACAATTTCTCCCAGAACATAGAAGCAAAAGGAACACCTCCTAATTCCTTTTCTGTGAGGTGAGTATTACACTCGAATATCAAAATCAGATGAAGAAATTAAGAGAAAAAAATTGAACACAAATATCTCTCATAAACATAGAAGCCAAATTCCCAACAAAATATAAGAAAAGAAACCTAACAATCCATAGCAGGAATTACGTACTATATCTAAGTAGGATGCATTTCAGATGTGCAACATTTGAAAATCAGTAATCATAAATCATAATAACAATAGTCTAAGGAAGATAATCACAAGATGAGATCAACAGATGAAGGAAAAAAATCATCTGATAAAATCCAACACCCATTCATCATAAAAATTCTCAGCAAACTAGATACAGACAGGCATTTCCTCAGCTTCATATACAACATCTGAAAAGAAATACAGGTAAAACATCATACTTTATAGTGAGAAGACAGATGCTGTCACACTAAGGTGAGGATATCCCTTCTCACCATGCCTATTCAACACTGTACTGAAAGTTCTAGTCAATGCAATGAGATATGGGAAGGAAGCAAAAGATACAGATATTTGAAAGGGAAAAATGGAATTATAATCATCAACAATAAGAAAACTCCTGGCATTAATAAGCCAGGAGTATATGTTAATAAGGTTAGCATATTATCAATATATAACTACTATATAATTAATATATTAATAAAGTTAATCTACTATAGAATTAACATATTAATAAAGTTAATACATAATAGTCAATTCTTTTCCAATAAAGAGATGGAACTTGCAATTAAAAACCTAATACCATTTACATTAGCATCAAAATATATTAGGAATAATTCTTTAAAAAATATGTATAAGATTTACATGAGTAAAACTCATAAACTGCACTGAAAAAAATTAAAGAAGATCTATATAAATAGACACGCCATGTTCATAGATAGGGAGATGCTATATTGTTGAGATGTCACTTATTTCCAACTTAACCTAGATACTTAATGCAATTCTGTTTAAAATTCCAGCAAGATAGCTTGTAGATAGAAGCCAACAATTTAAATTTTATGTCAAAAATGAAATGATCCATAATACCCACTGAAGTCAATATTAAAAGTCAAAGTTAGAGAATTGATATTACTGGATTTCAAAACTTACTTTAAAGCTACAATACTCAAGACTGTATGCTATTAACAGAATAATAGACAGATCAATGCCACAGAACAGAAAATCTAGAAACAGACACCCCAAACACTCAACCAACCTTTAACAAAGGCGCAAAGGCAATTCAATGGAAAAGGACAGTCTTTGAAACTTACAGTCCTGGGATAACTAGACATCCATATCTAAGAAAAATGAATCCAAATACAAACTCTAAACCTCTCAAAATAATTAACTCAAAGGGAATCACAGACCTAAATGAAAAACTCGCTATTTATAAAAAATTGCAGGGACATCCCTGGCAGTCCAGTGTTTAAGAATCAACACTTCCACTGCTGGGGGAAGAGGTTTGATCGCTGGTCAGGGACTAGGATTCTACATGCCATATGCAATAGGCAAGAAAATCTAGAAGATAACACGGGGGCAAAACTTGAGTTTGGTAATGAGATTTTAGGCACAACACCAAAAGCACAGTCCATGAAAGAAAATAATAAGCTGAACCTTGTTAATATTAAAAACTTCTATCTGCAAAATATACTGATAAGAGAATGAGAAAGAAAGGCCACAAAAGGGTAGTTATAAATCTATTTGCAGGGCAAGAATGGAGACACAGATGTAGAGAACGGGCATGTGGACACATCGGGGGAAGCAGACAGTGAGACGAATTGAGAGAGTGGCGTGGACAAATATGCACTACCATGTGGACGACAGGCATGAGGGGAAAGTTGCTGGGTGACACAAGGAGTCAGCTCTGTGACAACCTAGAGGGGTGAGGTCAGGGGTGGGAGGGAGGATCATGAGGGAGGAGATATATGTATACTTATAGCTGCTTCATACAAGAGAACCTGACATACCATTTAATTATCTTCTAATTAAAAATAGTTGTTAAAAATCTATGAATTTAAAAACTAGGAAAAAAATCTAGAGAAGTACATATAACCACTAGAGTTATATACAACAATGCCAAATGAATAAAAGTCAGAAGTAATGAAAAGCAAAAGATCACAGTAATAACTTGATTCTCGAATTAAAAATCTTAGAAAACAGGACAGGAAATATTCAAACATGTAAGAGACTTCAAAAATCTGGAATAAAAAAAAGATCACGGCAGCAAAATCATCCAGTTGGTCTGGAAGAACAAACAGTTACTTACACCAAGCAACAGAAAATACACCATAAACAGAAGCAACCATAGAAAAAAATTACCTACAAAGAAACTTTAGAAAAATGTATACAGTCTTCATGGAGGCAACAAGAAGAATTTCCTGAGAGTCTTAGGAAAAAGAAGGCTCAAACAGAATAGTATGTTATGTATACTCATGAAGAACAGATATTGTAAGACTGTCAAATTTCTGTAACTCCTTTACAGATTTAGTACCACATTCAGAGTAGCTGAGACCACAATGAAACACTGTCTTCTGCTTTTTGTACCCAGAAGTAACCACGGAAATCTTATGGAAGGAATAAAGAAAACTATTAACAAAAGTGAAAACATAAATAATCCCTGATGGACAGTAAGTCTCCACTGAACTTGACCCTATGTGTGCCCAGTGGGGAGTACTTAAGAGACTGGCACAGATGTGCAGGCTGCAAGGGAAGCAGACAACAGGATCAGCTGCAAAAGGCTTTAACTTGAGCCCTGGATTCTTCCACTCTGCCCTGGGATCATGAATCTCCACTGCTTCACTGAAGGAATCTGAGGCAGCATCTCCGAGGCCCCGCGCCAGGACCATGGGGCACCAAAGTTTGGCTTGGATGTGGCAGTACGGCCCAGATCATGAAATAACCAGCACAAAGTTTGTTGTGTGTGTGCTTAGCCACTCAGTTGTGTCTGACTCTCTGCGACCCCATGCACTGTAGCCCACCAGGCTCCTCTGTCCAAGGGGAAACTCCAGGCAAGACTTCCAGAGTGGGTTGCCGTGTTCTCCTCCAGAGGGGTCTTCCCAACCCAAGGATTGAACCCAGGTCTCCCGCACCACAGGCAGATTCTTTATGGTCTGAGCCACCAGGGAATGCTAGTCGATGAGAACTGGCCCTTTTAAATGATCACCTTAAGAGATTATCACCCAGGGACTAAAACGGAAAAGTTAGTATCACAGTAATTGTACAAAATGACCATCTCAGAACTTTTGAGCAATGACCCTGCAGTCGACTGAGAGCCCACAGTGAGAACTGTCAGGCTAAGGAGCCCCTTCACTTACTCTTCTGGAATTGTATGAGCATGGTTGGGGACAGGGGTGGACTTATACCAGAAAGGGAAGGATTTCCAGGCCCTGTCAGCAGTCAATATGAATGAAGTTTCTGAGTGAGATGTGAGGGGTTCCACACCACAGAAGACAGTCTCCCATCCCTCCCTCTCAGCTCATCTTACCTGTAGCAGCCATTTCCAGGAATCCTCGGGTAGAAATGGTGAGATGAGACGTATGTGCACTTCATACCAGGAGACTCGAGGGTTCACATCTTCAACATGAGGCCTTGGCCTCAGGTCAGCAGACGGGACGTAGCCCAGAATCTACAGGGGTTAAGGGAAGCCATGGAAAATGACAGAGCATCGCTTACTATAGAAGAGAGAGGCCAAGAGAGCCTTCGGTGTTGGTCTTATGGGCTCCAGGAAGGCTGTTAGGCTTGGGCTCCCCAATTCTTCCTGTTGGGAGTGCTGACACGAGTGAGAGGCATGGAGTGAGCCAGCTGACAGTTCAGGACAGGGACGTCCCAGGACCCCTTAAGAGTCAAGCGAAAGTCCATGTGCCAATCCTGTGAGAAGCTCCCCCGGAACCCCGCCTGTCCAGGTCCCGCCCCTGCTGTCCTCCTGGAGCCCAGATGCGCATGACAGGAAGTGACGTCCTCCTAAGCACGCTGGGGGAGCGACGCCATCCTTGACAGTGCCGCTATCTCTGAGAGCTGCCGTTGACGGTGGCCAGAGGGAGCAGTCCCAAGTGTCATCGGGTGTCAAGATCGGAGGTGACGTGAGTTACGAGTGCAGGGACAAGTCTCTGTACCCCCATTCCCTTTTCCCTCTGAAAAGAGGGGGCCACACAGCCTCCGGCCGCCCTACCCCTGCACTCAGACCAGAGGATCCGGCCTAGCTCTCAGGCCCCAAGACTATCCACTAACCCCTAGGGGGTCTCGGGAAAGAATGCCTCGGTCAGGCTCTGCTGGACCCCAGCTCCGTTCAGTAGAGAAAGAGCGACGAGCCCTGTGGAGTGAAGGAGGGACCCCCGGGGGGACTGAGGGTCTCCATACACCAGAACGGCAGCCATGTGTAACCCCCACTCACCGCCATTTGGCTGCGGATTATCCGGGCAGCCGCCGGGCAGCTGTAAAGGCTGGGGGGCTCCCTCACTGCGACCTCGGACACAGGACACTCGAAGAAGAGGGGACTTTGGTCTGAGGGGCTGGCAACTGGTCAGTAGAGGGAGGATGTCAGGGTTCGGGAAGATTCAGGATGAGGGCCATCTTCCCTGACAAACAGGCGACTCAGGACCCTCCCCTGTGCTCAGCGCTACCCCCCGGCCAAACATCGGGAAGTGGGGCAGCGGTCTGAGAGGGGAGCTTGGAGCCTGGTTGTGAAGGGGCAGCCACGAGACAGCAGAAGGGCAGGTCCTGGGACCCTTCAGTGGGGGGCTGAGTATGCCCTCCTCTCCTCGTCTGGGGTGACAGGGAAGGTGGCACCGTCAATTTCAGACAGGAGAGGGAACGGGCTGGGTACGGGAAAGGGGGCATTCTGATATGGGGGTGTCTCGCACCAATTTTCATCCTGACTCTGAATGTCAGCTGAGAGGACCTGCCTCCTCTGCCAGCCCCCACTGGTCCCCCTTTTAACGCCCAGGCAGGACTGTCTGCTGTGCCCCAGGTCTCACTCTGCCTTGCTACTCAGTGGTTTCAGGGGACAGGCTGACCAGGAGAACAGGAGCCCGTGGGTCCTAGAGCACTGGCCTCGAGGATCCCCCAGAGGCGGCTTCCATTCAAGCCAGGGAGGACTCTCCTTGCTGAAGGTTCTCACAGCATGTCCTTGTCCCTCCTCCAGGTGCCTTCCTGCCTGCTTTCCTGCCCGCACTCCCACCTGCGGTCCCTGACCTGCTGTCACCATGCCTCGGAGGCAGAAGAGCAAGTCCCATGCCCGCAGGAAACGCCACGAGGTTCAAGGGGACACTCAGGAGGCCCAGGCCAGTGCTGCTGCAGCCCCAAAGGAGGAGTGCCCCTCCTCCCACTCTTCTGTCCCTCAGGGTTCTCCCCCGAGCTCCCCTGCTGCTGGCGATGGCCAGGAGCTTCAGGGAGCCATGGCCCCTAGCTCTCCTGATGCAGGGCCTTCATGTGCAGGATCTGATGAAGGTGCCCAGGGCCCTGAGGAGGAAAGTTCAGGTGCCTCCCAGGCAGCCCCTTCCACTCAGAGCACTCGCAAAGATCCTCTGGCCAGGAAGGCCAGGAAACTCGTGGAGTTCCTGCTGGAGAAGTACACCAAGCAGGAGCCCATCACACAGAATGCCCTGATGAAAATCGTCAGCAGGAAGTACAGGCAGCACTTCCCTGAGATCTTCAGTACAGCCCGTGAGCGCGTGGAGCTGGTCTTTGGCCTGGAGATGAAGGAAATCGACCGTAGAGGGAACATCTACACCCTCATCAGGAAGCTCAACCTCAGGGGAAACGATTGTCGGCGTGATGAGGGGGCGCTGCCCAAGTCCCGTCTCCTCATGGTGCTCCTGGGGGTCATCTTCATGAATGGTAACCGCGCCACTGAGGAGGAGATCTGGGAATTCCTCAGTATGTTGGGGATCTATGCTGGGAGGAGGCACTGCATCTTTGGGGAGCCCAGAAGGCTCATCACCAAAGATCTAGTGCAGAAGGAGTACCTGAACTACCGCCAGGTACCCAATAGTGATCTTCCACGCTACGAGTTCCTTTGGGGCCCAAGAGCTTGTGCTGAGACCAGCAAGATGAAGGTACTGGAGGTTCTAGCCAAGTTCCACGGTAGGGTCCCTAGTTCCTTCCCAGACCTTTATGACGAGGCTCTGAGAGATCAGGTGGAGAGAGCAGGGCAGAGAGGTGCGGCCAGGGCTCCCACCATGGCTGAGGCCAGTGCCCCTTCCAGGGCCAAGTCCTGCAGCTCCTCCCACATTTAGGGAGGGGGGCAGGGCACTTTGTTCCCTTTGTGTTGGAAGAGAGCAGTCAACCTCCTAAGTAGTGCAGAGTCTTAGGGGTGGAGGGAACAAAGCCCATATCTTACAGTTTAAATGGTAAGCGAGTTTAGGTCTAGTTTCTTTTAACAAAATATATATCTGTTTTATTGTATTCACATGAGAAATACCTAATGAACAATGATTTAAATTAGAAATGTAAAGAGGTGAAGGAGGTGTTTAGTATTTTCAAATGTTCTTACTTTTGATAAGGTTTATTGTGCTTAAGAATTCAAATGTATGAATCATATAAATCATAGTTTCCAGCTGTTTTAATGTTTTAAAAGTTTGGGTATTTGTAAAACACACTGAAAGTACTGAATATATTGTTCACAATGCAAACAAGATAACATGACATTAGAAGAGAACTTTTCTTGAAGAGTAGTGAAGCTTCTAAAGTGTGCATGGTAGTGGGGGTTAGATCACATTTCTTTCGATCACATTTCTCTTTCTGTTTCACATGAGTAACTTCTACATATTATTTGTTTAGTTTTTTTTGTTTTTTTTCCCCAATATTTTTACTTCTAAGAGGTTGTTTTTCCTCAGAGTATTAATTTGGTAATGATACTGCTGTTATATTCACTGCTGTTTTAAAAGTTTTAAAGGTACAGTTTTGGTAGATATAAAAGAAATTCAGGATCCATCTGTATTGTCTTTATGATCTGAAAGTAGGTCACATAGCACTGCAAGAGTGATTTTCATGCTAATGTGAAAGAAGACCACAGAAACTTTTGAGAATCAAAAAGAAAATGGAGAAAAGAATACAGTAAAAAGTCTTTAAGTTGTGGTTTACCTTTCTTTTAAACTTTCTTTTAGTAAAAATAAAAAAAATACTTTGACTTATTTAGCTCATTTAAGAATATTTGTTTCTTTTGTCCTAATTCACTGCATATTCTCTGCTGTCTCCTGGATTAAAAGTAAACTCAGATGGGAAGGTGGTATTTGAGGGGTTCATAGTAATCATAACTTCCACTTATTACAAACCAATACTTAATCAGTATGCCACTGCTTTATATGTAGAACATGCATTCCAGCATTCATGCAGGATCAGATTTAGCAGACTCCATTTATGCATGGATAACTTGCAAATTTTCAAGTTCACAAACTGATGAAGTGACCTTCCTAGGACTAGTCCCCCGACCTGGATTGGTGCAGAGCCCACAATGTGTCACTTCTCCCAGCCTAAGCCAGGCATATTGTTTCATTCATTTTTCCTCTAAACACTCCAAAAAATGTGTCTTGTTGGATACATGGGGCCCTGTCCCAAAGAACTGTTTTGGAATAAAGTTTAGAAAATGCTGATAAATGAATGGTATGAAAGAAGACAAAACTACTCAGGGACAATGTGGTCATGAACACATGCAATGTCAGATACCCTGAAAAGATCAATATGCCCTCATTTATCCTTCTTGATTCTCAGGGACATAGAAGCCTTAGCTTAAGCGCTGTGTCCTCAGGTCAATGGATGGAAGAGTCCCAGCCTCTGATATTTATCAAGGGGAAGATTTTAGGACACTAGGGGTCCCACAAACTATATCCTGCTTCTTGCCTTGTGTGGCCATGGGGAGAGCAGTCTGTCTGAGGTGTGCCTTCCTTTCCTGCAGGGCAAAGGTGGAGGGGTTTTCAGGGAGTTGAGCATCTTGGTCTTTTGGCAGCAGCTCCAATTCTGCCCAAGTAGGAGATCCTAACAGGCCTTCATAGGATTTACAGTGAGGACACTGGGTGCTGATGAGTGGACCCCCCCCCCACCCATAGCAAGGGGGATGGCACGGAGGAACAGGCAAGGGTAGCCAGGGAGTAGCTCTCTCACGCCCGCTTCTGTTGTCTCAAGAAGGCAAAAGCCTTGGCCACAGGCCAGCTGATTCAGCCAGTAGAGAGGGTGGATTCCCATTTGCTACCAGAAGTCAAGATAAGAAACCTGATCTAAGACAGGGGGACCACTTGACTCCAGAAGAGAGGGGAGCCCTAGAATGTTCTCCTCCTCAGAAGGCCCCAGTAGCTTTGCACACATCTGGTTCATCCTGTCTTCCAATCCAGAACTTCCAAGAAAGTAATGCCTTTGTTCTGAGGAGCACAGCCTCAGGTGAGTGGAGGCTGCAGTCTGGGTCTGGTCAGGAGTGAGGATGAGGTCCCTGAATGAGGGGCAAGAGGACCACTCAGCCCAGAACAGGGGAGAGTGTGGAGGCCCACCCCTGATATCAGTCCTATGAGACCCAGGAGAAAGCTTTCTGGCTGAAATGTTCTCTTTCCTCTGGAGTGGTCTCAGGGAGGTGAGAGCCTTAGTCTACTGGGAGAAGCCTCACTTCAGTACAGAGTGGAAGCTACTGACTCCAAGTGAGAATAAAGGGACTGCACCTAGAACACAGCCCTGCCCCTCTACCCCTCACACTGGCAGATTTGGGAATGTGGGCATGATGCACCCCACACATTTCTTTTTAGAGCATCTCAGGAGGTGAGGTGTTGGGGCTCAGGGGTCAACCTCAGGACGAATTCCAGGTCATGCCAAGAGTCAAGTAGAGGACCATGAGGACTAAAGGAACCACTCACACTATACTACTTTTATAGAATCCCTCCCCTCGGGTCAGCCATGAGTGACCACAGGTTGGCAGCCCTCACATCCTCTGAGGAGGTCTCAGGGAATTTAAGGCTGTAGCATGAGAGGACAGGCCTCGTTAGGAGATGGGAAGTCAGTGTGGGGACCTGGAGAGAGGACAGTAATAGTGAAGAGAAGGAGGAAATACAGGTCTTCCTAGGAGCCTGACTGAGGACAGGTGCAGCCAGCATTCAGAAGGCCTCAATTTCCAGTCACAGCTTTCTGTCCTGAGAGACCACAGGTAGATGTGGTAAGTTAGGCAACCTCTACTTTCTTCTATTCGGTCTCAGAGAGTTGGGGGCCTTACTCTGAGCACATGTCCTCAGGTAAATAGGAACTTCAAGACCTCCCAACAGTTCCCAGAGGACCCCTGGTCATTTCTCCAGAGGAGCTTCAGGTAACCCTTGATGTGGCAGGGAAGACAGTTCTTTCATACGTGGGTCAGCTACTCTGTGCAGACTGATTTCCCTGGGCATTTGTCCTTCCAATCCTCCATGATAAAGGGAATTGAAGGAAGGCTTCAAACCAAGTGGCATGCTCCTCCCCTCAAGTCCTTGCTAGGAAAGTTTACCTTTGATGTTTCTGCACATGCATAGCTGCCCCTTCCACTTGTTGGGAAGAAAATTGCTCACTAAATTCCAGACAATAGTCCAAGCTAGAGACCTTCATTAGAAGGCTCCCACCAGGAGAATCGACAACTCTTGGCTCAGGGAGCCTGCCTCCATATGACAGGGATAGAATAGCATAGGATACAGGTAGCTGTCCCAGGTGATTCTGTGGAAAAGAATCCACATGCAATGCAGGAGATGAAGGTTTGATTCCTGTTCTGGAATATCTCCTGGAGGAGGAAGTGGCTACCCATTCCAGTATTCCTGCCTGGAGAATCCCATGGACAGAGAGCCTGGAGTGCTGCAGTTCATGGGGTTGCAAAGAGTCAGACAAGAATGAGGCCTTGACCACAGACAGACAGACTGGAAGATCTAGAAGTCTAGGAGGCAAATAGAGGTAGAGAAACATAGGAACAATTGGTAGACCATTGTAAGTTAACATCGTTCAAGAAAGGTATCAGAATGTAGTGGAAGAAGGCAGGTTTGTTTAAATATAAAGCCATAAATAATACATGAGATGTTCCCCAGGCCTTTAGGTAAAAGAGGAATGTCACGACCCTTCTATCCATTTGAAGAAGTTCTACAATAATCCAAGTTTGACCTCATAAGGTCAGACACTCTCCTGCTCCAAATGAATTGGGAGGCAGTGATGTAAGCCTGACCTGTACTCAAAGAAGGCAGTCTTTCCTAGTCCTCCACTTTCCATTGACTATAGAATGTATTCCACTTAATCCTCCAGGCAGAGTTCCGTCACCTGACTGCTTGCATCTCTTACAAGCATCCTATATAATTAATCTATTTCTTGCCTAACACTTTGCCTCTTGCTGAATTCCTTCTGTGCTGAGACACAAACAACCTGAGCTGCCCTAAGACTAGCTACCAGGTGAGTGATTCTAGTTAAAAGACCATGGTTCAAGTCCCAAACTGGATTTGGCGGGGGGGGGGGGGGGTGGGGGGGGTGGGGGTAGGGGTTGGAGTCCTGGCCATGTGGATTTGAGTCAAAACCTGATGTGATAGGTTTCAGCTAGAGGAGGTCTCCATGCCACCCCTTTGAAAATTTTAAACTATGGCCTGTTAAACTGGCTCATAGGGCTAGAATGAAAGTCACTTTCTTCTGCATTTCTCTGCACCTAGACTCCCAGTATCTTTGCCTTTGGTGTCCAAATCCAGACACTGTATGCCATGAATGCCTCCATTTTCTGTTTATAAAATTCAAGCTGAGAGTGTCTACAGGATAGGGTGAGAATGGACAAACAAAAGAAAAGAAAAGACATTGAGCTAAAAATTTTCTGGCTACCTTCTGAAATATGGCTGTCCTGGTGCCTCAGACGGTAAAGAATCTACCTGAAATGGCAGGAGACCGGGGTTCGATCCCTGGATTGGGAAGTTCCCCTGGAGAAGGGAATGGCAACCCACTCCAGTATTCCTGCCCAGAGAATCCCATGGACAGGGATCCTGGAGGGCTACAATCCATGGGGTCACAATGAGTCAGACATGACTTAGAGACTGAACAACAACAGCAATCTCCTAACACTTCTTCTACTTTACCTCTTCTTGCTGCAACTAGTGAAGCCCATGCGTCCTAGAGCCTGTGCTCCACAGTAAGAGAAGCCACCACAATGAGAAGCCAGTGCACCCCAATGAAGGGTAGCCCCTGCTCCTCGAAACTAGAGAACACACACGCAGCAAGGAAGAGCCAGCACAACCAAAATGAAATACATAAATAATTTCTTAAAAAAATACTCAGGGAAGACACAACGGCCCCTGGGGCGAGAACTGAACCACATTCTGCCCAGCAAGATCACAGGTGAGGGATGCCACAGCCATGAAAAGTCCATAAGGGAATTCAGTGACACCCGAAGCCCCTTATGAGCATTCGTCATTTCCTTTTCAGATGGGTAACTGACTGTCCATCGCTGAAGACTTGCCCTTAGGATTCCAGCGAGGTCCCTTATGTCCAAGTCTTCCTTGCCTTTAGGAAAAACTCTGAACTTTGAAAGACTTGCCAGGTAGACTCTGCTGGCTTGGCAATGCTAAATTTGCCTACAAAAGCCTTTCCCTTCTCCAGATGATACTAACCATCAGCCAGCCACTGAGCCCTGTTCACAGGAACTCTTTCTGGACAAAAGAAGGAGTCTCTTGGACCACAGACCTCTTCTTCATTTGTACTCAGCATTGAACACCACTACTCCCGGCCCCCATCACCAATGCTTTGCCCTCTAACCTGGGACTCCAGAACTCCTTAAACTCTATCCACCTCAGGAAGTCATAGGGCCCACCAGACTTCCATAAGAATCTGAGTTCCCCTCTCCATGCAGGATCTCAGTTGGATAAAACAAGATTAGGGACAATTCTCAGATGACCCCAAAAAATATCTAGACAAGTTTAGACATCTATGACTTTTGAATTAACCCAGAAGGACATTTATATCATCCTTGCTCAGACACCCTCTCAGGCAGAAAGGACAACTATATACAGATTCAGCACTCAGCTGGGAGACAGCTATCACATGACAAACTCCCAACCATTTCCCATGGGAACGATGGCTGTTCCCTGTTCAGAATCTAATTGGGAGTATAATACGTGAGCCAGGTTAGCAGCCAGGGATGCTTTGTCTTCCTCTTCCCCACCTGAACACTGGTGATCAGAGCACACCCAGAAAGGCTCCCTGTTCTGGCCAATGACCACCACTAGGCTTCCAGCCATGCCAGGACCAAGCAAGACAAAACTGCCAGCACGGGGTGTCACAGGTGCGACTAATGTAACCCAGGGTTCATGATGCCATATTTATAAAAATAGCACTGTGGTTTCTGTCTTCCCTCCCACTCCATGGATTTTGCTTGGGTACTCTTGAGTAACTGCCTGCACACTAGGAGAAAACTTATATAACCTAAAGCTGTCCATCAACTTGTCAGTCAAATGTCACAAGACACACATGACCCTACCACATGGCAGGACCGCTTCTGGTTTCCAGACAGCCTGCTCTCATCCTTCTCAGGAGTGTAATTTTGCTCTGCTTAATAAAACTGCTACTTAAAACTGCTCTGTTTCTCCAATAAATTCTTTCTCTTTGGGAGGACAAAAACAGGAAATCAGTATTCCGCTGGTGAAAATATGGATCACATATTTATTACTGTTTATCAGGTTCCAGTTAAAGTTTTTATATTTTATAATGCAGATTTAGAAACTTTTGATTGCTCTTTGATCTAGAACAAGAAAACACAGCAATGGAAGAGGGATTTTCATGCAAATTTGAAGAGACTCTGTGGTAAAATAACTTAGATCAAGTAAAAAAGAAAAGAAAAAGTAAATTTTAGTAAGTTTTTGGTTTTGTTAAATTCTTTTCATACTCCTTTTTAGTAAAAGTATTTCCTGAGTTTATTCAAGATTGTCGGAGAAATTAAATAGTAATACAGTAGACAACTTTATCATTGTCACTCGTATTTCCAACCACTAATTGAGTATCTACTCCTTGGAATGCTCCATGGCAGAACTGGGGATAGTAATAAAAAGAAGCCTGAGCCACTGTCCATAGAAGGTAAGTGTTTATAAGTTGCCGCCATATCAAGCAGATGGGGAGATACCTTTGCGACCTAAACATATGACAAGTTGAAACAAGGGATGAGAACAAGAGGAGGTTTCAGATTAGAGCAAGTCAAAAGTAAATACTTTGAGGAGACAAATGTGGGCGCTTTGGAACACTGCAGTTCCCTTGAGGATGTAATTTGAAGTTAGGTGGGTTGGTGGGCTAAATGAGGCTGAGTGAATTGAGGGCAGGTGGGTGACCCTCAAATGCGGGGTTTAAGTTGAGAAGTTGCAGAATGGAATGGAAGATTACCCTTGATTCTACTTTGAGACTGTGGGTAAAACAGAGAGACTCTCCACCTGGGACAGGAATAAAATGGGTTCTGTGCTCCTGCCCCAGTATAGGGAAACACAGTGCACAAACTGGGGATTTAACCCCACTGCCTCCAGGGTGTTTGCCAGAAAAAAGGATGGTATTTCCTTGAACTGAGATATCTAATACCCACTGTAACAGCACTCTCCACACTGGGGTCAGAGGCCACTATGTTACAGAAATGTTCTACTACCTATTTTAAGCATAATTTGGGGAACTTCAAATGAAGGCTACACTTTTGGTGCTGGTGAAATTAATGAAAATAGGGGGTGGTGGTATGGATGAAAAGGCAACTGGAAGGGAAGATCTTTGTCCTTGACACAAATTCTAGAAGTTCTGAGTAGCATACAGGCAGGGGAGATTCCTCTACATTCAAATGGCATATTTACAAATGGGGAAATTTTATTTAGTTTTACTAAGCAGAACTTGGTTCATTCCAAAAGTGCCACATATTTCTGATATCTCATGCAAGTAAAAAAAAAAAATTCACAAACAGTTGATACTATGGTCTGTGGTCATAATTATCAGAGGAATAAATGTCATTCTTTGAAATCCATTATTGCAAGAACTTTATAAATATCACATACATTACAATAGTTCTACAAAATAGGGTTTAGAAGACTCACTTTGCAGATTATGAATTTGGTAATATTCTCAAGTTCACAAGACTTGTGACAGAGCTGGAAATAGACATTTGGTCTGCATCTGTCGAGAGGCCACACTGTTCCACTCCTCCCAGCCTGAGGCAGACCTAGTGTCCTTCAGTTCTCCTGTCATCTCACTACTCCAAAGTGTATTTCAGAGGTTTCTGTTTCAAGACGGTGGTGTAGGAGGATGTCTGTTTGTCTCCTCCTGCACCATAACTGCAACTGGCTGTTGAACAACTATCAACAGGAGGACACTGGAACACACCGAAAATGATACCCCACGTTCAAAGAAAAAGTGGAAGTCGCAACAAGATAATAGGAGGGGTACAATCACAATGAATTCAAATCCCATACCCCTGAGTAGGTAACTGGAGAACAAAAATACCAAAGAAGTTCTCCCACGATTGTGAAAGTTCTGCACCTCACATCAAGGAACCCAGCCTGCGGTTCTCACAAAGGGACTTGGAATTCCCTGGTCATCTGACCTTGAAGGGCAGTGGGATTTGATTATAGGACTCCCAGACAAGTAGGGGAAACAGACACACCACTCTTGGAGGGCACAAACAAAGTCTCACATGCACCAAGACCCAGAGAAAAGGAGCATTTACTCCACAGGAGACTGAATCAGACCTACCTCCAAGTGTTCGACAGTCTCCTGTGGAGGCATGGATCAGCTGGGGCTCACCACAGGGATGGGGCACTGGCAGAAGCAGTCCTAGAGGTCCTCCTTGGCGTAAGCCTTCTTACAGGTCAGCATTAACTCTGCCATAGAGAACACAGACCCATAATTCAAAAAGAGACAAGCACTCTAATGTTCACTGCAGGACTGTTTACAACAACCAGCACATGGAAGAAACGTAGATGTACATTGACAGATGTAAGTATAAAGAAGCTGTGGAAGGCATATGCGATGGAATATTGTTCTTGTTATTTTGTCACTAAGTTGTATCCGATTCTTCTCAGACCCCAAGGACTGTAGCTCACCAGAATCCTCTGTCCTTGGGATTTCCCAGGTAAAAATACTGGGTGTGTTGCCACTTACTTCTTCAGGGTATCTTCCTGACCCAGAGATTGAACCCACGGCTCCTCCATTGGCAGGCAGATTTTTTACCATTGACCCACCAGGGTAGCCCAGTGGAATATTACTCAGCCATAAAAATGAACAAAACTGTGTCATTGTTAGAGAGGTGGATGGACCTAGAGAGTGTCATACAGAGAAGGAAGTCAGAAAGAGAAAAACAAAGATTGAATATTAACGTATGTATGTCGGATCGAGAAGAATGGCATAGGTGACCCTATTTGCAAAGCAGAAAAGAAGACAGTGATATAGAGACCAAATGCATGGTACCAAGGGGGGAAAGGGTTAGGGTGGGAGGAATTAGAATATTGGGATTGACACATACACACTATTGATACTATGTATAAAATAGACAACCGTTGGGAATATACTGTATAGCACAGGGAACTCTCCTTAATTCACTGGGATGTCCTCAATGCGAGGGAAATCCAAAGTGAGAGGATATATGCATATGTATGTCTGATTATTTAGTGTGGAATAGAAGCTAACACAACATTGTAAAGCAACATACTGCAAGAAATATTTGCTGCCATTGACTCTAAACAGTGACTGTAAATGTACTTTTATTTAAACATTCCTTGACTTTCCGACGGAGTAGGCAATGGCACCTCACTCCTGTACTCTTGCCTGGATTTTCCAAAGAACAATGCAAAGTAAATCAGATTTTTCCTTCATAGGCTGTTATTTCACAGAGTGTTTTTATATGTTAACATGTATCTTTCAAAATGTAAATGTTATACAAAGGAAACTAGGATTAATAACTTTTTAAATTTCTCTTCTTTACTGTAATTGGTTTTACTATCCTAGTTAGTATGGGGGAGCAAAACATGCCATCTCAAAATGTTTCTTTTGATACACAGATTATTCTAACTGAAAACAATCAAGGCCAAAAGATTCAGAAAGGAACCTGACCTTTGGCCTAACTGCCTGAAAGAACGTAGACAAAGGTCCTGTTCCCTGGAGAGAACTATGACCAGAGACAGCGGCAAAGATTATGGGCAAGGTGTGGTGGCGAAATCTTGGCAGGGCGTAAAGATGAGAGTCCACTCTGTGGCCCGGGGTCTCTGCCTGGCACAGAAAATATTTGTTTACCAACATTCCCTTTCCCATTTCCATGTGAACTGCCTTCCTATCCTTTCAAGTCCCAAAGAACTACCATTAAAATGATCTTTTCTCTTTGGCTCTGGGCTTTGGCCATGTTGATGAATATTCAGTTTTCCTGGGTCTCTCTCATGGCTATGTGTTATTATACTTTTATTTTATCCTATTAATCTATCTGACATCAGTTTAATTCTTTGACCACCCACAAAAACCTAGAAGGGCAGAGGGAAGTTTCATCCTCCTCCATATTAGCTACATCTCACATATTTCTCTCTGTGTTCAAAATCCTTAATGAGGTATTCAATAACAAACTAATGGCTACAAATATCATTAATGATTTTACTCATATTGATATAATTACATATTTCTTTATGCTTTTTTAATTTTTATTTATTTATTTACTGAGCATTACCCCACCCAATAGAGCAAGAGCCAGGTTTCCTCATAGCCGGTCCCTCCCATGAGCAAGCTTCCACAAGCCTCTTAAACCCATTCTTCAGAGGGCAGACAGAAGAACTACAATGCCCTATCCTCTAGAACGAAAACCACAATCACACTAAGCTAACCTAAATGATCACGTGGATCACACCTTTTGTAACTCAAAAGCTACAGGCCAGGCTTTGCAGGGCCACCCAAGGTGGACGGGTCATGGTGGAGAATTCTAACAAAATGCGTCCACTGGAGAAGAGAATACCAAACCACTTCAGTATCCTTTCCTTGAGAACCCCATGAACATCATGAAAAGTCAAAAAGATATGATACCAGGAGATCATACCAGGGGGAGATACCTGAGCCCCCCAGGTCAGTAGGTGTCTAATATGCTATTGGGGAAGAGCCCAGAAATAGCTCCAGAAAGAATGAAGAGACTGGGCCAAAGTCAAAACGACGCTTAGTTGTGGATGTGTCTGGTGGTAAAAGTAAAGTCCGATGCTGTAAAGAACAGTACTACATAGGGACCTTGAATGTTAGGTCCATGAATCAATGGAAATTGGTCAAGCAGGAGATGGCAAGAGTGACCGTCAACATTTTAGAAATCAGACAACTAACATGGACAGGAATGGGTGAATTTAATTGAGATTACCATTGTATCTGTGGGCAAAAATCCATTAGAAGAAATGGAGGCAGTCTCATAGTCAAAAAGAGTGCGAACTGCAGGTACTGGGTGTAGTGTGCACAAGGACACAATGTTCTTGGTTCATTTCCAAGGCAAAGCATTCAGCATCACAGTAATCCAAGTCTATGCTCCAACCACTGATGCCAAAGAAGCTAGAGTCCAGTGGTGCTATGAAGATGTACATCACAGCCTAGAACTACCATCCCCCCAAAATGTCCTTTTCATAATAGGGGACTGAAATGGAAAAGTAGGAAGTAAAGGAATAACTTGCAGCTGAAAATGGAGAAGCTCTACATAGTCTGCATAAACATGACCCGGAGCTCACTCTGGCTCAGATCATAAGCTCCTTATGGCAAAATACAGACTTAAGTTGAAGAAAGTAGAGAAAATCACTAGGCCATTCTGATATGACCTAAATCAAGTTCCTTATAATTGTACAGTGGAGGTGAGGAATAGTTTCAAGGGATATGATCTGGTGGAAGACTGCCTGAAAAACTAAAGATGAGGGTTCAGAACAAGGTATAGGAGGTGGTAAAGACTATCACACAGGAACTAAAAGAGAAAACTTCGTACCCCCAAAATTGTACCAAAGGACAGAAATGCACCTCAGAACTTTTGAGCAATGCCCCTGCAGTCAATTAAGCCCATAGTGAGAACCGTCAGGCTAAGGAGCCCCTTCACGTACTCTGCTGGGATGGTGTGGGGCATGGTTGGGGACAGGAGTAGATTCATACCAGAAAGGGGAGGATTTCCAGGCCCTGCCAGCAGTCAATATGAAGATCCTGTGATTGTGCAAAACCATCTTGGTTATAATGGGGCATCTGAAAGCACAATGAGTACAAATACCTACTTTATCTCCTAAAAGATAAGCTTTTTTAATTTTCAGATATGACACATTGAGACTTGTCACTTTGTGTAAGTTAGCACTTCTGCGTATAGGAGATTCTGCCACTGTGACGAGTGCATGGTAGCAGCACACAACCTCCTGAGATTGGCAAGGTCAGCTGAGGATTTGACTTACTTGCCATCAACTGCTGTAATCACAAAATAGATGGATATTGTTAATTCTTGTGTGATATTGACTCCATGCACCTAAAATAAGCTTTAAAGACTTAGTATGGTTCGGTGCTCTACTTACCTTTTAAATGATTTTTGTTATTTAGGTTTATGTGCATAAACACATCATCATCCATCCAGCCTTCACAACCTTCAGGGTGGGCACATAAGCCCTTAGATGCCTGCAAGAACCTCAGAGAAAGCTCGTGAACATGTAACATGGTTCTCAGAAAGCCTTGCCTCTGTGCTTGGTAGAGCGCACACTCTGAAATGTGCTATGAGAAATATCTGATTCAGCAGGATTATTCATTGTCCCCCTGGGAACTTGGATCCTCTTAATTTGGGCCTGTGGAAAGGGGAGTGGGTGACCTGTGACAAATGGAGGTGCTTGCAACTAGAAAGTCAGTGTCAGCTGAGGATGCTACAGGAAGAGTAAAAAGCACCAGAAAGTTCTGTTGCCCTGAGCACATCAGTGCATTTGTATAGTGCCATCAACTCCTGCATGCTCGCTCAGTTGTGTCTGACTCTGCGACCCCATGGACTGTAGCCCACCAGGCTTCTCTGCCCATGGGATTCTCTGGGCAAGAACACTGGAGTGGGTTTCCATGCCCTCCTCCAGGGGATCTTCCCAACCCAGGGATCAAATTTGGGTCTCCTGCCTCTCCTGTGTTACAAGCAAATTCTTTACCACTAAGCCACTGGAGAAGCCCATGTATGTACTTATTAACTTTTCTCCAAAGAATTACCTCACACACTCTGATTAATAATGGGTATCCCCCAAAGTGCTCAGATTCCTCAGTCACCTTATATTCTTAAAGGTCCTGCCAAGATTGGGATCCAAGGTCATGGTTTAAAGCAGAAATCCCATTTCAGCCTGTTGGTGGCAAGGACACAGAAGGGAAATGGCAGAGTCTAGGGCTTATCTTCAGAGAAAGCTCCAGGCCCCAACAAGCATGTGTGCAAGTGCTCCTAAGCCATCAGACCTCTGAGGAAGGGCACAAAAGGCCTTGGGAACGCACACATGAAATTTCAAATGATTCCTCAAAAAAACTAAAAATAGAGTTGCCATATGATCCATCAATCCCACTCCTGGGCATGTATCTGGACAAAAATATAATTCTAAAAGATACATGCTAGTTCATAGCAACACTACTTACAATAGCCAAGACATGGAAACAATTTGTGCTATAAGAAGCCTTCCTCAGCCATGTCTTCTGGGTTTCCTCTGGGGGAGTTGTTAAGCACAGCTGGCTTCCTTGGGGGCTTGGGGATGTACTAGATCAGTATTTTGCACCTGAAAACAGAAAACGTTCATTTTTCTAATAAAAATAACTTAAGAAACAAAAGACAGATTAATAAAAAGAAAGTACACACAGTTGGGGAAACTGGACAGATACATGTAAATGAATGAAATTAGAACACCTCCTAACACCATACACAAAAATAAACTGAAAATGGATTAAAGACTTAAATGTAAGGCTGGTTACTATAAAACTCTATTAGAGGAAAACATCAGCAGAACACATTTTGCCATAAATAGCAGGAAGATTGTTTTTGTTCCATCTTCTAGAGTAACGAAAATAAAAACAAAAAATAAACACATGGGATGTAATTAAACTTAAAAGCTTTTGCACAGAAAGGAAACCATGAATAAAACGAAAAGAGAACTCTCAGAATGGGAGAAAATATTTGCAAATGAAGCAACCAACAAGGGCTTAATCTCCAAAATATACAAACAGTTCATGCAGCTCAATGTCAAAAATAAGGAAAACAACTCAATCAAAAAATGGGCAGAAGATCTACATAGACATTTCTCCAAAGAAGACATAAGGTGGCCAAGAGGCACATGAAGATGCTCAATATCACTAATTATTACAAAAATGCAAATCAGAGCTACAATGAGGTACCAATGCTGTTGCTGCTAAGTCACTTCAGTCATGTCCAACTCTGTGCGACCCCATAGACAGCAGCCCACCAGGCTCCACCATCCCTGGGATTCTCCAGGCAAGAACACTGGAGTGGGTTGCCATTTCCTTCTCCAAAGAGTGAAAGTGAAAGTGAAGTCGCTCAGTCGTGTCCGACTCCTAGTGACCCCATGGACTGCAGCCTACCAGGCTCCTCCATCCATAGGATTTTCCAGGCGAGAGTACTGGAGTGGGATGCCATTGCCTTCTCCGGAGGTATCAATGGTCATCATTAAAAAAATGTACAAACAATAAATGCTGGAGAGAATGTGGAGAAAAGGGAACCCTCCTACACTGTTACTGGGAATATAAACTGGTACAGACAGCCACTATGGAAAACAGTGTGGAGGTTCCTTAAAAAACTAAAAACCAGAGCTAGCATATGATCCAGCAATCCTGGGCATATATCCAGAGAAAACCGTAATTTGAAAAGATACATGAACCACTATACTCATAGCAGTATTTACAATAGCCAAGACATGGAAACAATCTAAATAGCCATCAGCAGAGGAAAGGATAAAGAAGATGTGCTACACATACACAAAGGAGTATTAGTCATAAGAAGAATGCAATAATGCCATTTGCAGCATCATGGATGGACCTGGAGATTGTCAGACTAAGTGAAGTAGTAGACAGGGAAAGACAAATATATGATATTGCTTTTATGTGGAATATTTTTTTAAAAGATACAAATTAACTTATCTACAAAACAGAAACTGAGTTACAGATGGAGAAAACAAACTTATGGTTACCAGGTGGTTAGGGGATGTGGGGGTAGGATAAATTGGGACGTTTTATGGACATACACACACCACAGTATATGAAATAGATAACCAACAAGGACCTACTCTGTACCACAGGGAACTCTACTCAATTGTCTGTAACGACCTATATGGGAAAAGAATATTAAAAAAGAGTAGATATAAGTGTATGTATAATTGATCCACTTTGCTGTACACCTGGAACTAACACAACATTGTAAATTGACTATACTCCAATAAAAATTAAAGGAAAAAAAAGAAGGAAGTACACACATTTCTGTAATATAAATTTTATCCAATCTGGGAGGCTTCATAAGGAAATGAAGACTCAAAGAAATGGTTACCCCTGAGTGTTTCTATACTAGGTCTGATGAAGGGTGGAAAGGCATGGGAAGTTTCAACTGGGGGTAACTCAGCAAGGACAGTTCCTTCAGATTCCCTCCAGCATCACTCCATCTGCAGAGAAAGGAATGCTCCTCTCCTTGGGTATGGGGGTGAGGGGCGCCTCTAGCCTGAGGGTCTTATGACCTGCCTCAGGGGAAGGGCAAAGACCTTATCCCTTACCCCCTCTTTAACCCCTGGTAGCCACAAGTTTATTTTCTACATCTGTGACTCTATTGCTATTTTGTAGATAAGTTTATTTCTACCCCCCCCTTTTTTTAGACTCCACATATAAGTGATGCCATATGGTGTTTGTCTTTCTCTGACACTTCACTCAGTGTAACAACCTCTAGATCTCTCCATATTGTGGCAGATGGCATTATTTCATTCATTTTTAGAGCTGAATAATATTCCATTGTGTATATGTACCACATCTGCTTTATCCATTCCTCTATTGATGGACATTTAGGTTGTTTCCATGTCTTGGCTATTGTAAATAGTGCTGCAATGAACACAGGGGTGCATGTATCTTTCTGAATTATAATTTTCTCCAGATATATGCCCAGGAGTGGGATTGCTGGATCATATGGTAGCTCTATTTTTAGTTTTTTTAAGGAACCTCCATACTGTTCTCCATAGTGGCTGTACCAGTTTATGTTCCCACTGACAGTGTAGTAGGGTTCGCTTTTCTCCATACCCTCTCTTATTGTTTGTAGATTTTTTTAATGATGGCCATTCTGACTGGTGTGAGGTGAAGTTTTGATTTGCATTTCTCTCATAATTAGTGATACTGACCATCTTTTCATGTGCTTTTTAGCCATCTGAGTGTCTTCTTTGAAGAAGTGTCTACTTAGATCTTCCACCCACTTTTTGATTGTGGTGTTTGTATTCTTTATATTGAGCTGCATGAGCTGTTTATATACTTTGGAGATTAATCCCTTGTCAATGCTTGCCCTATCCATCGGGATGTCTCACTGAGCTTAGGGCATCCAAAAGCTAACTCTTGGTCAGCTCTCCAAAACTCATTTCCTGCTTCTCATCCATTCCCCCTGTTCCAGGAGTGTCCAGACGGATTAGTGTCGAAAACCTGGGCATTGTTGCTGACCACTCACTCTTCCTCCCCACTTATGCACAGTCAGGTGCTAAGTCCCACTCCAGACCATGTGTCAAGTCCGTTTCCTTCTCTCCCTCCTTCCTGCCACCATCCAGGCCTATAACTATCCTCTCTCACCAGAACCACCCACCCCCCCAAGAGCTTCCCCTAGCTTCTTCTTTTGTCCCCTCTAGTCCATGTCTTAGAGTTTTCTCCTTGAGAATAAATTAGATCAGGTCAGCCCTCTCCTTAAAACCTCCCAGCAACTCTCCATTGGATTAAGAATAAGTGAGAGGAATAGAAGAAGCAGTGAAGAGTTCCAAGTTTTGTATACTCCTGGCATGGGAAATTTGAAGATGCATCAACACACACTGGGATACACTTGATAGCTTGAGCATTTTGGATTGGGTTCTCAGATGCCTACACGTCCAGGAAAGTGAGATGTTTGGGGGCATCCCTGGGCCTGCTGGACTTGGACTCTGTATGTCAAAAATGGATGGGAGCCCAGAATTTATTTTAACTAGTTGAGTACTGCTGGGGGCCAGCAAGAGGCACTCAACTCGTGACAAAGTTCATGAGGAAGGAGGCTCGGCATACGCAAAGGCGGGATCGAGCCTCAGGAGCCCCCCTGGATATTCTGGAGCATCTACCCCCTAAAAACCAGAGTCTGCCTACTTTATTGCTTTGTGCTCTCACCTCTGACTTTACTGGGGGCTGTCTCCCACCACCATCTCACTCTCTCTGACAAAGAGTTAACTTACAGCTCCAATTAATAAAGTTCCTGGGCAATTAGGAGTGTTTAAATCCAAACCCCTCAGATAGCTCTCTAACTTGCCTGACAAGTTTACCCGGACTCCTACAGCTATGTATACGATTTTTTACAGTCTCCCAGCCTCGAGAGGCACGGGAAGCTTAAGATATTCAAATAGCGTAGAGTCTCTCAGAGAGTTAGAAACTGTCAGAATAAAACTAGTAAAATATTTCATTGATGAGCCAATGCTTTCTGCCAAGTTTCCACATCCCCTGTATTGTATCCTTGAATGTGTATTAATTAATATATTTGGTATGTAGAAAAAATAAGTAGTGGCCTTGGTGTTAGCAACTTTAGACCCTTAAGGTAATAAATTCTTTCCTTTGTTGTAAACCCATTACACCTCTGCCCTATAGAAATGCAATTTTATCTAACACCTTCGAATGATGGCGCCAAACCTAAAAATTATTACTCTTAGAGAAAATAAGTCTTACAGTTGACAAACCTTTGTCAAGAGTCATAAAATGTTAATAGGCCTTCTGGCCAGAAGATGATGTAAATCACCTAAACCATTTGTATACGATAAATTTGCAGGAAAGAAACCCTAGTTTTTGATAAGGATCAAACACTGCTGACTTTGCATGATTTCACATCTGCTATTATCCTCTATGTGTAACTTAGGGTATAAAAGCCCCTGTTGAAAATAAAGCTACGGGCCTTGCTCACCAAAGCTTGGTCTCCCCATGTCATTCTTTCTTCTCAATTTCCAGCTGAGTCTCCATCTGGAGTGCACAGGTCCTCTGTGACCATTTATTTGCCTGGGCTTCTAAGACCCACTCTAGAAGGTGTCTAAGGTGGGGCACCGTCCGCTATTCGAGAGGGCGCCTGCGGCCTCCGTGGTCAGAGCTAACCTGGTGTCAGGGGTTATATTGATTTTCAGTGTAAACCAAGCTACTCAGCCTCTTTTCTCCACTGAATTTTCCTACTGAGCTATCTTCATCCTATTACTCTTTATATCTCTAATTAATATTTAGATAAATCGCCAACACCGTCTCTCCTTCGAATACCCTGGATCAGCTGGGGCTGGACCTCAGCAGGTGGCACCCGAGACAGGCTATTCGAAGGTAAGCTCCCCAAAGCAATTAGGGTCATCAGCCCTATTGCCCCCCCTCCTCAGAACAATCTGGGTCATCAGCCCTCTTGTTCCCCCTCAGAACAGTTTGGGTCATCAGCCCTACTGCTCCACCCTCAGAACGATTAGGATCATCAGCCCTATTGTTCCCCCAGTGTTCGGGACGGCTAGGACCCCACTCAGGGTGCTGCGGACCCCCCTGTAGAATAGACAGGGCGAGAAGAGTGGGAAGTGTTAAAAGTGTTAAAGAGTTAGACTTAGAGAGAAAAAACAGTTTCTGAAGTTATAAGGCCAAAGAAAAGCCTGATCTTTTGAAAGCTAAAAGCTTTATCTTCTATTATACTTAATTTTCTGACATGGGTAACACTGAATCAAATGAAAGACAGCTCTTTATAGGAGTAATTTTACAGTTATTAAATAAAAGAAGAATCAAAGTTAAAAAATCTACCATTCAATCATTTTTTACGTTTGTACAAGAGCACTGCCCTTGGTTTCTACAACAGGGCACTGTTAACCTAGATATCTGGAAAAAAGTAGGGAAACAGCTAAGAGCTTATTGTGCTCATCACAGCTTGGAAAAAATCCCTACTTACACCTTTCCTCTGTGGAATATGATTAGAGATGCTTTAGATCTAGCTCATGAATTTGAAAAGGTACCTGTTGAAGAGTAAAGTGAAGTTGGAAAAGTACCTGTTAAACAGAAAAGCGAATCTGAAAAGGTACCTGTTATAAAGAAAAGTGAAAATGAAGAGGCTATACCTAGCTGTCGGCAGCTAAACAAATGGCTAGCCACTATGACTGCCAATGAGCATGTAGAAGATAGGGATGAGAAGAAAGATCAACTGTCCCCTCAGGATGAGGAAGATTTAGAGGAAACAGCAGCTCGATACCATTCTGATGAGGATTGGTCTTTTTTTAACTAAAGATGCTCCTAAAAGTTTAAGAAAAACATCCCTAATCAGACCATCCACTCCTAGGAGCTTGAGGGAAACATCCCCCATCAGACACTCCGTAAGATTTAGTCACCAAACAGTCAAAGGATCTCCAGAACAGGAGAGGAGAAATACAGGACGCTCCCATCCCCCCATGCCTCCTCCTCCATATGGGGGTAAGGGGCCTCCACTAGGAGTTTCCCGGAGAAGGGTTTTCTCTAGTCCCGAGGATGAATTTGATCCTCACCTGGAGGCTTGTTTTTTAGTCCCCTCTGCAGTTTAGACAGGGTAAAGAGGGTACAAAATAAATAAAAGTATTCTCAAAATAAATGGGTTTCTCTGCATCTAAGAATAGACAAATGTTTATTGGCTCTGTGGAATATGATTAGACATGTCCTGGACCTCCATCATGAGGCTGTTAGATAGCTTATGGGGGAGGCTATAGCAGTGGATGGTGGTGAGTCTCCACTTTCTGCACAGATCATAACTTCTGCTATTGGAAAAAAAAAAAAAAGGAGGGAGAAAGTGCTCTACCTCCTGAGGAAGGAGAGGACTTAACAGGACGCTGCGGCTGAGCGCCCTGGAGCGCTTCCTCCCCCTCTGCAAAAACCTTTAAAAAACTTATCCACCACCTTCTGATTTAAGGTGATCACCACCGCCTCTGTTTGTGCCTCCCAGGACCCAGGAGTTCCCCACTTTGCCCCCAAAGCCTCCTAAAGCGTTGCCTAAGCCTGAGGAAGACAAAAAGTTTTTTGAACAGTGGAGCTTTTAAAACAGACTGTGTGCACAATATACAGAGCGTGCTCCTTAGAGAAAACCCCCTCAGGGGGCCTCACCCAGGGTAGGAGAAAAGCAGAACCGGTGAGGGGATTTAGAAACAATATTAACCCCTGACGTACCCTCCTCCCTCCTCCCTCCCCATACCATCCCTCTGGGTCGTCCCAGTGCACCAGCCCCAAGCATCCAGTATCGTGCATTGAACCTGGACTGACGACTCGTTTCATATATGATATTATACGTATTTCAATGCCATTCTCCCAAATCATCCCACCCTCTCCCTATCCACTACTGGGCATACACACTGAGGAAACCAGAATTGAAAGAGACACGTGTACCCCAATGTTCATCGCAGCACTGTTTATGATAGCCAGGACATGGAAGCAACCTAGATGTCCATCAGCAGATGAATGGTTAAGAAAGCTGTGGTACATATACACAATGGAGTATTACTCAGCCATTAAAAAGAATATATTTGAATCAGTTCTAACGAGGTGGATGAAACTGGGGCCTATTATACAGAGTGAAGTAAGCCAGAAAGAAAAACACCAATACAGTATACTCTGGAATACTTTTACCTGAAGATGTTTTCAGATGTCAAGAACTGTAGCCCTACTTGCAAAGCTAATAAGTTGACCTGTCACAGTTTTGTTAGGTATCAGTAGAAAAGACAAGCCTCCTGGGTCAGAGAGAGACTTTATTTCTCATGGGACAACAGGCAGCATGGGCCTCGGTCAGTCCACTGCCCCTTACCCCCCACCCCGAGTCTCCCAGGGGGTGGACCATCAAAGAGGCACGTCCAGAGGGATGCCAGGTACAGGGTGAGTTTGTGTCCCAGCTGAGGAGTCCTGAGTTAAGGAAAGCCCCAGACTTATAAGGGGACCACTAGCCCACCTGCCCAAACTTTGCCCTAGAAGGAGACTGGTTTTTTTGGCTTTGTCAGGAAACAAATCTGCTCTCGAGAAATAAGATACTATCTCTATTCTCCCAGGCTGTGTGTCGCACCACCCTCCTTGATAAGACAGCACAGAACAAAAGCTGCCAACGCCTTTGTACGGAAAACGGGCAGAAACACACGAGACCCATGGAGAATGGCCTCCCGACAGCAGCCTCTTAGGACCTTTCAGGAGTCAGTTGGGTGAGGGGATGGCAGTGCGAAAAGCTGGGTAGCAGTGTGGACTCCTGAGAAGTTTAGAACTTGGCAGCTAACATTCTCACCTTTGATACTACTGCTTTCTGGAACTTACTTTTCCAGGACCAATGTTTAAATCTTTTTCCAATCAGACTGGAAGAAATAAGGTGAATTAGTTTCTGCAAAATAAACAGACATAAAGTAAAAGCATTCTATGTTCTGAGAGAGAACTATCAATTTTTTTTTTATTTTTTGTAATTTTATTTGTATTTTACATTGGGGTAGAGTTGATTTGCAATATTGTATTTCAGATGTGTAGCACAGTGGTTTAGTTAAACGTGTACATATATCCATTCTTTCCAGATTCTTTTCCCATATAGGTGATTACAGAATATTGAGTAGAGTTCCCAGCACTATACAATAGGTCCTTGTTGATTATCTACTTTATAGAAATGTGTATATGTTAATCCCAAACTCCTCATTTATCCCTCCCCCTCACCTTTCCCCTTTGGTAACCATAAGTTTGTTTTCAAAGTCTGTGAGTCTGTTTCTGTCTTATAAATAAGTTCATTTGTATCATCTTTTTAGATTCCACATGTAAGTGGGATATTTTCAACCTTTTTCGTTTTCTTCTTCAAGTCAGTGAAACAGTGACTGCAAATGCCAGATTGCCGTGTTCGGTCTCCACTCAAAGCCTTATCTTGTGCTACATGGAGGCAGCTTCATTCTGTGTGGCCAGGGAACAGCAAAGCAGTTAGCAATTTGGGATTTCTGTAAATGTGTACAGATAGGGGTTCTTTCTTCCCGTGGAAAATAGAGTTGTAGATTGGTGTAGTTATTTATGACCTTTGGGGAACTCTTACATCTTTAAATATGCTAGCCTGCTTCATAAAAATTCCATCCTTAGCACATATGTGAAAAAACTCTGTACAACAGTTTGCAAATCGACTTTTATCTGAGAGGCAGTTGTGGGGCGGTGAGAACCCCTCCTGGAGCTGAGGAGGACTCCCCGAAGTGGGTTTAGAATGGAAAGGTTGCTGCTGCTAAGTAGCTTCAGTCATGTCCAACTCTGTGCGACCCCATAGACGGCAGCCCACCAGGCTCCCCGTCCCTGGGATTCTCCAGGCAAGAACACTGGAGTGGGTTGCCATTTCCTTCTCCAATGCATGAAAGTGAAAAGTGAAAGTGAAGTTACTCAGTCGTGTCCGACCTTCAGCAACCCATGGACTGCAGCCTTCTAGGCTCCTCCGTCCGTGGGATTTTCCAGGCAAGAGTACTGGAGTGGGGTGCCATTGCCTTTTACATCTGCCTATTTTTGACCAAAACTTGTCCTGTGTATATCTCTAGTCAGTTTGGGAATGTTATAGAAATTGTTCTCCATTTCTAGGTCGTGGTTTTGTTTGTTAGGGTTTCTCCCACCCTGTGGCCTCTTTCTAGACCATGATGGGTGGCAGATTCAGTGCAATTAGGTGAGAACTAATTACTCTTTCCTTCTCAGTAATTTCTTTGAGAGCCTATATATGTGTTTCACTGTCAATGTTGTTCAAAACACATTTGGAAGTGCCTTTTTCGGGTACAAAAATCGTATAGAAGACTTGATATGTCAATTTATGGTCATGTGTCATTTATGACCAAAAACAGCACATCTTACCAACCCAGGACTCCACTCCTAGGTATATACTCCATAGAAATGCATCATGGCACTGTTTATAATAGTCACACTGCTGCTGCTGCTGCTGCTGCTGCTGCTAAGTCACTTCACTCGTGTCCAACTCTGTGCGACCTTGTAGATGGCAGCCCACCAGGCTCCTCCATCCCTGGGATTCTCCAGGCAAGAACACTGGAGTGGGGTGCCATTTCCTTCTCCAATGCATGAAAGTGAAAAGTGAAAGTGAAGTCACTCAGTCGTATCAGACTCTTCACGATCCCATGAACTGCAGCCTACCAGGCTCCTCCATCCATGGGGTTTTCAAGGCAAGAGTACTGGAGTGGGGTGCCATCGCCATCTCAGAATAGTCACACTAGAAGAACTCAAATATCCATCACATTCCTTTTGAGTAGAATGGATAAATAAACTGGTATATTTATTCAGGGAAATATTAGCAAGAAATGAGAACAAACAGACTAATACTACTCACAGGAACACTGATGAATTTCTGAAATATGGCATTGATCAAAAGAAGCCTGGGAATTCCCTGGTGGTCCAGTGGTTGGACTCCATGCTCTCATTGCCAAGGGCCTGGGTTCAATCCCTTGTTGGGAAACTATGATCCCACAAGCCACACAGCACACCCGAAAAGTGAAAGAAAAAAAAAAGAAAGTACATACTGTATGGTTCCGTATATATGTTCCCCTCAACACACCCGTATGTAAGTTTTGAGATCAGATGCAATGAATCTATGGTGGCGAAGATGGCCTTGTGTTTACCCTTGGAGAGGGTGCTAGGAAGTAACGCAGGGGGACTTCTGGGGGTGGTCATTGCTTCATGTAAGTGAAAGTGTTACCCCTCTTTAAGATGAACCTCTTCAGTGTGACTTGGGGCCTGCTGACTTGGGACATGAGTTCATCTCTCAATACAGGCAGGTTGTGACTGCAGTTCCACAGACTCATGCATAATCCAGCCCTAATGACTTTGACCTTGGGGATGTCCCCTAGCCTGCCATCCAGGATACCCAGGGACCTTGGCCTGGAGATAAATGGCTTTAGAATCCGCCCCAGCTCTTCTTGGCCATGCTACGCTGCATATGAGACCTTAGCTCCCTAATCAGGGATGGAACCTTGGTCCCTTGCATTGAAAGCACGGAGTCTTAACCCCTGGGCCACCAGGGAAATCCCAGCATTGGAATCTTGAGGAGTGGGTTCAACAGGCCCAAGGGTTCAGGCCTGAGGGTCTTCTTTCCCACTCTTTGGGTGCCTGGAACCCCCATCTCCACCACATTTGTAGGTCTTTCTGGACACTGATAAAAGTTTCCACATCCCCCTTTGTTCTCCCTGTCACTGTCCTTTTAGAATGCTTTTCCTCCTGAATTTGAGCTGGAGTCCCTCAGCTCCCCCGCTGAAAGGGACAGTTGGTCCTTGCCTCCCTTGGTTTCCAGCTCCTCTCTCAGAGTTCCCACAGTGCCCTCTCGTGGCAGCTTCCCCGCATGTGCGTGGCTGCCAGCAGGCAGAAGGCAAAGAGGGTTGTCTTCAGCGTCTCTTGCTTCCTCTTCACCCCATTTCTCCTCTCCCTAGTGTTTTGTGAACTCATGCTTCTTTCTGGGTACCCAGAACCTTTCAGTCACTCACCCATGAGCTCTTGAAAATCCAAGCTTGCTGGCCTCTGATTCTCTCCCTGTTCACCCTGTCAAGATTGACTTGTCCTCTGTCCCATTCTGTTGATCTCTGACAAATGAAAAGGAAACGGTCCTTATAAAAAAAACTCAGGCTTAAGGAATAAAGAGCTGGAACTGTGACCTCACTAAGTAATTGTTGTTGTTGTTTAGTCACTGAGTTGTGTCCCACTATTTTGCGATCCCGTGGACAGTACACCCCTAGGCTTCTCTGTCCATGGGATTTCTGAGGCAGGAATACTGGAGTAGGTTGCCATTTCCTTCTCCAGGAGGTCTTCCTGTCAACCCAGGGATCAAACCTATAGGTCCTGCATTAGTAGGCAGATTCTTTACCACCAAGCCACCAGGGAAGCCAAAATAATATTTACTCTTCTATAATAGTAGCTTCCACTGCCTTAATACCAAGGAACAGGTAAGAAGGCACTTTCAGCACTGTGTAAGATCAGGGATTCTCCTCTGATGATTCAGATCACACAGCTGCATTAAGATGGAGGCTGAGTCAGTGTTTGCTGGTAGCCAGTGACAGAAAACAGACCTCTGCTAACCTACAGCAAAGGGAAGTTACAGTAAGGAAAGACAAGTGTGTAGGAGGATGGAAAGCCCAGCAACCCAGCCTTGGAAATAAGCTCCAGGGCTAGAAGTGGATGGGAAAAAGCCACTGTCGATCAGGAAGCCACCATCTGCTGGAATAATCTCTTACTTAGTTACTCTCCACATTGCTCCACAAAAGTCAGTTTCCAGGGAGGGGTGTGCGATCAGGCCACCTTGGATCATGTAGCTGTCCCCTGGCTAGGGTAGAGTAGGGCACCTGATGGGCTGTTCAGAAGGTGGGATGAAAGCTGGGTTGCAAAACCTGTCCGAGTCCTCCACATGAATGCCGTCACATAAAAGCTGGTATTGAGTACATGTAATTGTCCCAGCCAACATAGCAAGCTAAGTGATTTACTCTTGTCATGACAAGGAGTTGAACACCTTCATCACCTTCAGCAGCTAGAAACCTAGGTGGTGTTTGGGTCAGGTTTGAAATGAATAATGACAGAAATACTATTGTATGCACCAAATGCTGTAGCAACTACAGTGTGGTAGGTTGTCATGGGGGGAAAGTGAGGCTGAAATGGAAAAACTGCTTCTCTTGGGCACCATAAATCAGAACGGTACACTTCTGGGCAGATGCATCTCCTGCTGAAGACTCAGAAGACCTGGGATGAGCATGGTTCTTCTTCATATTCTTGTTCCTGATGAATGCTCACTTCTGGCAGCACGCCCTTGTTATGTGGGGAAAGGGGGTCTGTGGATGCAGTGATGAATCTGGGACAGTAAGCCTTCAGGCTGTGGGGTACAAGCACAAAGACCAAGGAAACAGCATACCTCAATGGATTTAGTTCACTGCTTACATCTTGGGCTTCCCTGGTGGCTCAGATGGTAAGGAATCTGCCTGCCATGCAGGAGACCCGGGTTTGATCCCTGGGTTGGGAAGATCCCCTGAAGGAGGGAATGGCAACCCACTCCAGTATTCCTGCCTGGAGAATCCCCATGGACAGTGGGCTATAGTCACAAAGAGTCAGACACATGCTGCTCCTCTGATGAAATGCTCTTACAAAACGACATCCTTTTGAAAGAAAACCCTGAGAACCAAATGCAGTGGGGGCTGTCATAGAATAGTCCATGTCACAGGTAGATGCGTTCCTCATGGTAACAAGTCACTGACAGAGTGACGTCCCGGGGCGGGGCTTCGGCTTGAACTTGTGAACAGCAACACAGGAGTCAGCTGAATAGACAGGTGGTGGTATTTGAGTTGGTCTCCTTTCATGCCATCTCTTTTTGTACTTTTTCTCTATTTTTCTGATTATATGGATTGTGAAGCCCTCCCCTGCCAACAGTGACCAAGTAGTATCAATGTTGTTTCTCTGCCTCTTGAATGAATAATACCACCAATAATGAATGAATATTACCACCAAGTAATGAGAGCCTGGCTTGTGGATCCTTCATTCTCGCCTACTCTGTTGCCACAAATCTGTGGTAGAAGAACTTCCCTTCCAGAGAAAGGGCAGAATGGACAGAAGGTGTGGGAGTGGAGAACAAGAGGTATGGAAATGACCTCCGGGTCACCCCTGGGGCAAGAGGATATTAAACGGGAATTTCCTGACTTTGATTTCACCTAGATCAGAGCTCAGTGTTTAAGTACCTGCTGGGCACTCTTCTAGAGAGACAGTCTACATGGGGCTATGTGGGGAGCCCAACACTACATCTGTCAACCATGGTTTGTCACCCCGTTTCAGCTGATGCACAAGAGAAGACAAAATTAGAAGATGGTTGTTAGAATTCTATAAACTTCCTCCAGCCTTCCCGGCAAGTGGAGGGGAACTTGAGAGAACCACTCAAGAGAGACTGACAGATGCTCCTGAACTGAATTGAAAGGGCACAAGGTGCTTGATTCCCTGGAAAAACCCTACAGGTGAGGAGCTAGCAAGGGCTGCCTAAGTCTACCTCTGATGGCAGAGGGAGCAGCCTCTGCTTCCAGGGCTTGTGGTAGAGTGGGGAGGGGGACAGAGCTGCTAGAACTTTCCCAAGGGCTAAGTGCATAGCAAGCAAGTAGCTGGGTTGTTCTGGAAGGACCTCACCTAAGAGGCCTGTCTGCAGGTGGCCTGACTCAACAGAAGGCTGGGTGCAACATGCCACTAAATGCAGGAGCTGGTGGTCAACCACTGTACCATCTGAACCAGAGAATGGGTGAGTAGGGGCCCCCCAAAAAGAGAGGGTCTCCAAAAAATATCCCAAAAGTGAGCATACAAAAGAGGCAGCCCTTGAAAATCAGCATCTGGAGTACTCCCATACCAGGTAAGACCATCATGAATTAGTTTCCTGTGGCTACCATAAAAAACTGGGTGGCTTCAAACAACGGAAATCTATTCTCTCAGTTCTGGAGCTACAAGTTCAACCTCAGAGTGTTGGCAGGACCATGCTCCTCCACAAACCTCTGGGGAGAATCCTTCCTTGCTTCATGTGGCTCTAGGAGTCTCTTGGCTTGCGGTTGCATCACCCTGATGCCCACCTTGATCTTCAATGGCTTCTCCTCTGCCTCTGTGTCTTCTCTTCTGTCTTTTCTAAAGATACTCATCACTGGGGTTAGGGTCCACCCAGGTCATCCGAGATGATCTTATCTCAGGATCTTTAACTTAATTATATTTATAAAGAGCCCCCCCGCCGCCCCGCTCTCGTTTTTAAAAAAAATAAGGTGACATTCATAGGTTCCAGTGTTAGGAAGTGAATATATCTTTCTGGGGGAGGTGGAGCACCATTCAATCCACAATACTAATCAGATAAAAGTTTTTACCCCTCCTTCTTCCTGTCCTTATCCTAGAGAGACCAGAAAATAGTGCAGGAAGCCGAGAAAGGGTACAAGAAGGACAGTGAAGGAATAGATTCCTGTGTCCTTTGCTGGTCCACAGAGTTACAGATCACACCTGAACTGAGGGAGCATTGGTGTTTGAATTGGTTAAGTAATCAAAGATCTTATTAGAATGGACTTTTTAACAACTTAAGATTGTTTCTTTATACTGAAAGTGACTAGAAAAATCTATGGGGAGGCAAGGGGAAGGGGAACTGGATGGAGGTAGTCAAAACACACAAACCTCCAGTTACGAGTTAGCTGCTGCTGCTAAGTCACTTCAGTCCTGTCCGACTCTGTGCGACCCCATTGATGGCAGCCCACCAGGCTCCCACATCCCTGGGATTCTCCAGGCAAGAACACTGGAGTGGGTTGCCATTTCCTTCTCCAATTACAAGTTAGCAGTAGGGCTATAATGTACAATGTGAAAAAGATAATTAACAATCACTGTATGTTGAATATGAAAGTTGTTCAGAGTAAATCCTGCAAGGTTTCATCACAAGGAAAACAATTTTTTTCTTTTATTTTTATATGAGATGATGGATGTTCACTAAGCATACTGTGGTCATCATTTCATGATGTATATAAATCAAATCATTATGCTGTACATTTTAAACTTATACAGTGAAAGTGAAAGTTGCTAAGTTGTGTCCAACACTTTGTGACCACATGGACTATACAGTCCATGGAATTCTCCAGGCCAGAATACTGCAGTGGATAGCCTTTCCCTTCTCTGGGAGATCTTCCGAACCCAGGGATCCAACGGAGATCTCCAGCATTGCAGGCAGATTCTTTACCAGCTGAGCCTCATGGGAAGCCCAAACTTAATACAGAGCTGCACGTCAATTATATGTCAATAAAACTGGAAGGAAAGAAGAGCTGTGGGATTTGCACAAGCCTCAAGCTCCAGCCCTAGAGCAGCCAAGATGTAGGAGGAGAGCCAACAGAGTGTGTTTCAAGGCAGTGGTGAGAAAAAATTTAACGTTTCTTCTTACTTATACCCTACAGAGCCGGGGCTGTTCAGATCAGATGAGTCGCTCAGTCGTGTACGACTCTTTGCAACCCCATGAATCACAGCACGCCAGGCCTCCCTGTCCATCACCAACTCCGGAAGTTCACTCAGACTCACGTCCATCGAGTCAGTGATGCCATCCAGCCATCTCATCCTCTGTCGTCCCCTTCTCCTCCTGCCCCCAATCCCTCCCAGCATCAGAGTCTTTTCCAATGAGTCAACTCTTCGCATGAGGTGGCCAAAGTACTGGAGTTTCAGCTTTAGCATCATTCCTTCCAAAGAAATCCCAGGGCTGATCTCCTTCAGAATGAACTCGTTGGATCTCCTTGCAGTCCAAGGGAGTCTCAAGAGTCTTCTCCAACACCACAGTTCAAAAGCATCAATTCTTCGGCGCTCAGCCTTCTTCCCAGTCCAACTCTCACATCCATACATGACCACAGGGAAAACCATAGCCTTGACTAGACGAACCTTTGTTGGCAAAGTAATGTCTCTGCTTTTGAATATGCTATCTAGGTTGGTGATAACTTTCCTTCCAAGTTCAATAAATTAGATTAATAGGCGTCTCACTTTGTTCTTGTGCTGGAAACAATTTCATAGCAATAGCCTTTTGAAACTAGTCTCTTAGATTACATCTAGGATAAATCTGCAGTGCTTCAAGTTTTTAACATGGAGTCACTGCTCCTGCATTACTGATTACAGCGTTAGTCCTGGTCCTGTCTCCCCTCCTTCTAGGTAATGTTTATCACGTGGCTCAATCATACAGTCACCCTGCTTCCTTGAGCAGTCCCCCAAGTTACCCTAGAGTAAAGGATCAGCAAAGAAGGCTGCCACTTTCTCTAGTCCTACCATCAGGGTGTCTTTACCGGATCCTGGCAGGGAAAGAATGTGTGGGGTGGGACACGCAGCATACACAAGGCTCCTTAATGAATGTCTTCTGCTTTCATATCAACCGATGCATGCGAGGGATGCAATAAGTACTTGTTGAATTAATTACCGTGTTAAGTAAACTCATTTCCGTCCTAAGTGTTGTCAACATTTAGCCCAGCGCTGTCTTGATGGGAAACAGAAAGGGTAGTTCAACAAACTTCGATGCTCAAAAGCAACAGTGGGGATGTTTGTTTATTTCTTTTTATTTTTTTCAATTCGTGGCTGGCTGCAGATTGCTGGCTCCAGACCAGGACCAGATTTTGGGAGCTGCGGGGGGTGGGGGTGGGGCCGGCCTCTTGACGGCCTCTTGCGGGGCCGATCGCTCTGTGCAGACGCCACTTTCCTAGCACGCATGCGTTGAGTCCCGGGCCTTGTTCTCCAGTCTGAGGGATGATTGGTTGAGCTTCCGTGGTCCCGCCCTGGGACCGAAGCCCTCTCGGGCACCGAGGACACCGAGGACTTCCGGGTTTCGCCCTTGCTTCTCGGTGAGCGGTGTTGAGGTTTCACTAATGTCTCTTTGGCTGCACACAGGCGACCCAGTTGGTCCCAGTGGAAGCCCACCCAGCTTGGGGAGGCTCTCAGTGTGCTGGGGCCGGTAGACCCGGACGTGCTTTCGCCTTCCCCTCTGCTCCAGCCGAGCGTGGGTAGATCCCTCAGGGCCGCCACTCCCTGCATGCTAGGTGCCAGGCTGTCACCCTTGGAAGTCTTGCAGCCGACTTTGCTTGTCGCTCCACCCCACCCACTGGAACCCGAACCCAGGCCAGAGTGGGCCCTTGTGCCAGTCCCTTCCCCTCGTCCCTTCTGCTCGCTGCACATTTGCTATTGGTCATCATAAAGCGGAAGGGCGCTAGAGCGGTATTGTGCCACTTCAGAAACTGCGACGCTCCTGACAGCATCATTTCTCACCGTAGAGGAAGAGGCTGCCTGTATAGCCAGAGAGGTGTACCTGGGTTTTGACTAGAAATTTACATTTTTTCTTTAGATCTAAAGTCTAAACTCGTCTAGGTTATTGCTGCTTTGTTACCAGCTTTTGGCCTTCCCTGGTGGCTCAGAGGTTAAAGCGTTTGCCTGGAATGCCGGAGATCCTGGGTTCGATCCCTGGGTCAGGAAGACCCCCTGGAGAAGGAAAGGGCAACCCACTCCAGTAGTCTTGCCTGGAGAATCTCATGGAGGGAGGAGCCTGGTAGCTAAGTCCATGGGGTCACAGAGAGTCGGACAGGACTGAGTGACTTCACTTTATTACTAATTTCACCTGTTTATATTTTTTCTGTGGCCACTAGAGATTTTTAAATTCTTTGTCTGGCTTGCTGTTATACTGCTGTTGGACAGCACTGGCTGCAACCAAATCCAGTCTTTCTGCCTTTAAAAAAGAGATTTATTGTAGCAAAGCCTATCCGTTCATTTATATATTGTCTGTGGCTGGTGTGTCTGACTCTTTGGGACCCCATGGAGTGTAGACCACCAGGCTCTTCTGTCCATGGAATTCTCTAGGCAAGAATACTGGAGTGGGTTGCCATTTCCATCTCCAGGGGATCTTCCCAACCTAGGGATTCAACCTGGGTCTCCCGCATTGCAGGCAGATTCTTTACCGTCTGAACCACCCACTAACACAATATTTATTGTCTGTGGCTGCTGTTCCTGCTACAAGAACAGTGGAGCTGAGTAGTCCATACAGAAGCTGGATGGACTACAAAGCCGAAAGTATTTACCATCTGGCCTTTTATAGAAAAAATTTGCTGAACCTCTGTTCTAGAACAATGTCAGGTATGGTAGATACGTGTAAATCTCTTCATTTTATATATAATGAATATATATTATTCCTCTTCATTGCTGTATAATCCTCAGTTGGGCTTAGTGTGTGACATAGTTCCAAGAACTTTGTAAGGACTATCCCTTTTAATTCTCGTATTAATCCTATGATATTGCATTCTCCCTCCACCCCCAACATACTCATCATACTTCTGGGAACTGTACCTTCTAGTCTTTCCTTATCCCCAAATGACTTGACTCCTGAGTACCTGATTAGCCCACAGGAGGCACTGTGCTGCTTTTTTTTTTTTTAAACTAGACTATTTTAAAATTATTTTCTAAACTAAAATTGAGATTAGGTTGGTTTCCCATGGAAGAAGCTGAGGGGCTTAGGCACAGTGGATACAAGCAAACCAGTCTGTGGTGCAAAGGATGATGCTCACTAGCAGAGAGGGGAGAATTTGTTGAGTAATAGTGAGCCCTGGCCAGGCGTTTGCCAGGTGTGTATCAGTGAGTAAAACAGACATCATTCTTCTGTGGTCTTGTAGGGAAAGCAGACAAGAAAAAATTATTTAGTGTGATTCAATTCAGTTCAGTCACTCAGTCATGTCTGACTCTTTGCGACCCCATGGACTGCAGCACACCAGGTTTCCTTGTCTATCACTAACTCCCAGAGCTTGATCAAACTCATGCCCATCAAATCCATGATGCCTCCTTTGTCATCCCCTTCTCCTGATTTCAGTCTCTCCCAGCATCAGGGCCTTTTCCAATGAGTCAATTCTTTGCATCAGGTGGCCAAAGTATTGGAGCTTCAGCTTCAGCATCAGTCCTTCCAATGAATATTCAGGATTGATTTCCTTTAGGGTGGACTGGTTTTATCTCCTTGCAGTCCAAAGGACTCTCAAGAATATTTTCCAGTGCCCCAGTTCAAAAGCGTCAGTTCTTCACCGCTCAGCTTTCTTTATGGTCCAACTCTCATATCCGTACATGACTACTGGAAAAATGATAGCTTTGACGAGATGGACCTTTGTTGGCAAAGTTATGTCTGTGCTTTTTAATATGCTATTTATGTTTGTCATAGCTTTTCTTCCGAGGAGCAAGTGTCTTTTAATTTCATGACTGCAGTCACCATCTGCAGCGGTTTTGGAGCCCAAGAAAATAAAATCTCTTACTGTTTCCATTGTTTCCCATTTATTTGCCATGAAGTGATGGGACCAGGTGCCGTGATCTTCGTTTTTTGAATGTTGAGTTTTAAGCCAGCTTTTTCACCCTCCTCTTTAGTGTGATATGCACCATGGGGAAAAAATGTACAAATATTTGATGTTCTTAACAGGTTTCCTCCTCTGTAAGATGGTGGTAGCCCTGTACCTGTGAAGATGGAGATGAGCGTCTATAGCACACAGACTTTCTCCACGTGCAGTGCTTTCTGCTGTTAGGAGGTAAGTGCAGGAATGAATGCAGGGGACTGGGTACACAGTGACACTGAAAACATTGCAGTCTCTGGTTGGAATTTGTAGAGAAGGTTTTCAGGCGAGTTGTGCACAGCAGGTTTTTTGTTTTTTGTTTTAAACATTTCACAATTTAATGAGGCTCCCTCCAGCAGAATGTGAAGTCAGAGAGGTGGTGTGCATTCAGCCCAGGAGCAGGTCGGGAACTGCCTTTGGGTCGAGGCCCATGAGCTGGGTCGGTCCTGCTGTGGGAGAGGAGTTGTGCCTGTGTGCTCAGGGCCATGGTGATGGCTCTGGTTTAGATCACAGTCACCTGGAGAGCAGCAGCGTGCCCAGGCCTGCCCGCAGAGATTCCAGTTCATTCTGTCTGGGGTGAGGCCCTGGCATTGTTTTTGTTTTGGCTGTGTAAGTTCTCCAGATGACACGGATTGGCAGGCAGGAGTGAAAACCACACACAGGCTCAGAGAGCTAGTGGAGCAAAGGCATTGAGCTGTGGGATGCAAGTGCCTGCCAGTGATTCAGTCAGATCACAAATGAGGCTGGAAAGGGGCTTTTCACTACTGGCCAGGGACCTTGGGCTCCATCCTGAGAGCAGAGGGGAACCTCTGCAGGGCCTTAAGCAAGAAAAGGAGGGGGCCTTTTGCTGAAATCTCTACTAGAAGATGATCCCTCTAACAAAATGTCATGCGTAGAGTGAAAGCAGTGAAGAACTGGAGCCGGCCAGATAGCAGGAAGTAGAGGTTTGGTTTGTGTATCCCTCCTACGTGTGCCCCTTAGCAGCGGTGTCTGTCCTTGTATTTGCCAGTTTCTTGTCTGTGTTCTGCTGGGCTGTCAGCTCCTTTATGGCAGAGAGTATCTCAATAGGTTCAGCATCTATTGTGTACGAGATACATAGCAGATATTTATTCAGTGAACTGTGTAGAACTCTAAACTGGACACACAGCCTACTTCATCTTTTTATGGCAGTTCTCAAAATTTTATATCCCAGTTGCTTACATACTATAGCCTCCTAAGGCAGTAAATTGCTTTATATCAACATGACTGTCCTACCGGGAGAACAGAAAGTTTGACATCATTGAAATGCTGCAGAAAATATGGAAGAGAGGTGCACAGTTCTTGAGGTACTAGCCTACTGTGTTCCCTGTTTGCCTGGAAAAGTAATAAAGCCACTTTCTCCTCCAAAAAAATATATACATGGCAGTTTCTTGAAAAATTAAAAATAGAATGCCTATATGATCCAGCAACCCCACTTTTGGGTATATACCCGACAGAATTGAAAGCAGAAAGATATTTATGCATTCATGTTCATGGCAGCATTCTTGACAAGAGCCCAAAGATGGAAGCAATTCAAGTGTCCATCGGCAGATGGATGTATAACACAATGTGGTCTACCCACCCAGTGGAATATTATCTAGCCTTGAAAGGAGGGAAATTCTGACAGACACTCCGATGTGGATGAACCTTGAGAGCATTATGCTGTGCGAAATAAGCCTGACACAGAAAAGCAGATACTGTATGATTCCACTTATATGAGGTATCTAAAGTAGTCAAACTCAGACTGTAGAATGATGGTTACTAGGGAGTGCAGGGTAGAAAAGAAGTGGAGAGCTGTTGAATAGGTGCAGTTTGTTTTGCAAGACAACTAGCATTCCAAAAGCTGGTTGCACAATAGTGTCAGTGTACTTAATGAACCATCCATGTCAAAATGGTTAAGATGATAAATTATATGTGCATTTTTACCACAATTAAAAAATTTTAAATGTAGAGGAACAGTAAATAAAAGGGTTATGAAATGAAGAGCAGAGTGCTTATATATATGAAACCTTTAAGTTCTGTAGATTTCCATGAGTAAAGAAAGTTTCAACAAACAATGCTTCCATCTCCCTGAAGCCCTGAAGCTACTATTAACTTGCCTTCAGAATCTCCTTAAAGCTCTGACCTTTCATTGAGAAATTCGACCTGAGTTAAAGATTGCCTAACCTCCTTGGGGGAACTCTAGACCAGTGTCTTATTAACCCCCTTGCTGACATCCAGCCCAGTTCAATCCTGCTTTCTCAGGTAACGATATGTACAGAATGAGTGTAGAACGTGAGGAGACTGAGTCCTTGCTAGGAAACGTTCCCACACATGGGGGAGGGTTCAAGTGCCCTGAGCTCCTTGTGACCGGACCGTCGTGACTCCCTTGCTTGACTTCCTCCAGGTCCCGAGATCTCAAGCGGACAGTGCTGAGAGCAGAAGTCAGCAAGTGAGGATGTGTATTTTTAATTTTTCTGTGCTGTCTTGCCTGCTCTTTGTTGACTGGGCCTTTGATTATTAGGAAGACCCTTTCTACTGTTGCAGTGGATTTCAATGAAATAATGACATTTACAGCAACATGGATGGACCTAGAGATTATCATACTAAGTGAATAAGTCAGAAATAGAAATGCAAATACTATATGATATCACTTATCTATGGAATCTAAAATATGACAGTGACATAAATGAACCTATCTATGAAACAGAAACAGACTCACAGACATAGAGAACAGACTGGGGTTGCCAGGAGGACAGGGTGAGGGAGGGAAGGATTGGGAGTTTGGGATTAGCAGATGCAAACTGCTGTATACAAATGGATAAACAACAAGGTCTTACTGTAGAGCGCAGGGAACTATATTCAACATCCTGTGATAAGCCATCATGGAAAAGAATATGAAAAAGAATATTCATGTATAACTGAATCACTTTGTTATACAGCAGAAATTAACACAACATTGTAAATCAACTACAATAAAATTTTAAAAGGAACAATATATAAGTAAATGGGTAGGATTGTGTTCCAATAAAACTTTATGTACAAAAAAATTAATCAATACATAGATCTTCATTCTGATCATTCAGAAAAAGAAATGGAATTCAAAAAGGAAAAACAAGGATCTTGAAGTACCAGTTCTCGATAATTAGACAATACCACTTACAATCCAGAATCAGTGGCCCATTGAGTTCTTGTTAACTGACTTTAAAAAAGAATAATAAATAAAAAAGACCACCAGGTGGTAAAAATACAAGACCCAGAACCTTGATCATGTGCACTATGCAATGGGGAAAACCAGTAGGAACCTCAGAGTTGTGGCTGTGGGTGATCACCTGTTCCTATTTGGGGATCAGGTTTGAGGGGAGACTGAACTGTTTGCAATGCAGCAGTGGGCTTCTGAGGAAGGTAAGAGCCGATATGAATGCAGTCACAGGTGAGGTGAGGCGCTTCCCTTCTGGTGTCCTGATTCCAAGGGGCAGTAGGACTGGGATGATCCATGAACCATGGCATTTTTTAGTAAGCAAATCTCTGGAACATATAGGGTTTATTGTGAAATTGTAATAGACCCATAACTTTTCTGGTTAGGAAATCAGTGCATGTGTATACATCAATAGAAAATATAAAAAAAGAGTAAAAGAACAAAAAAAATCACTTAAGATCTTGCCATTCAGAAAGTAACACTGTCAGGAAATTTTTGTATCTATTTTCAGTCTTTTCTCTTCACACGTGATTTGTAAATAAAGTTTGGATCAGACTTTAGATCCCACAAGCTGTGCAGCACGACCAGAAAAAAATAGTAAAGATAAAAATAAATGGAATTAGATGTTGTTTTTATTTTTATTAATTTTTAGCTTTTTTCTTTTTTTTGGTCACACTGCACAGCTTATGGGATCTTGGTCCCCCGAACAGGGATTGAACCCAGGCCCTCAGCAGTGAGACTACTGAGTCCTAACCACTGGACTGCAAAGGCATTCCCTCGATGTTGTTTTTAAATAACAGCTTTGTTCAGATACACTATTTATACCATAAGCTCACCTAGTTTAAGTATACAGTTTAGGGGTTTTTTTTAAATCATATTCACAGCTGTGCAGTGGTTACCACAGTCAATTTGAGAGAAGACTATGTACCTCCCCCAAGAAAAGCTGTGTACACATTAATAGCCACCGCCTCTTCATTCCACCCCACTGGTTCCCCAATTCCCTCCATCCCAGCCCTCATCCACCATGAATTTACATTCTGTCTCTAGATTTGTGTATTCTGGACATCTCATGTAAATGAAATCATACAATATGTGGTCTTCTGTGTCTTCAATTTAGCATAAAGCTTTGAAGGCTCATCCATGTTGTCTGTATCAGAATTTCATTTTATTGACAACATCCCATTGTATGGATATATTAGGGTTTGTTTCTCGATTCCTCAGTTGATAGACATTTGGATTGTTTCCACTTTTTGTCTGTTACAAGCCATGCTGCTATGAATGTTCGTGTGCAAGCCTAACCATTTGGAACCTCATCGTTTCTTCTAAGTTTGCAGAAAATTCTTACAAACTGCACATCTCTCATTTCCTTAAAGTAAATTTTTAGAAATAGAATTGCTGACTAAAAGGACCTTAAGCTTTACAGCACTTGTCAGGTGGTGTCTGGGAAGACTGCATTAACTATCTCTATAATCACTTCAGTGTGGTGAACCTGTGTGTCTTTGGTGATTGTTATTTAGTATCACGTGCTGTAAAACAAGAGTCCATGGAGTCTGGAAAAGATGATATCCCTGCCATCAAAATGCTTATGTTCACATTTAGACCAAACAGGCAGATACCGATCCAAGGGTGTTTTGTAGGCAAGGTTGTGTGCATTAGGTGGAGAGACAAAGAGATGGGTTAGATAAAGTGAACTTTTGCCTCCTCGGGATGAGGTTCACACAGACATAACCAGCTTTTTACACCTACAAGTGGTGGTGGGAGGGCGGAGAAAGGAAATGGAACGAAACTCTGGCCTAGGGACCCGTTAGTCCAAAGTCCCAAACCCTCTGGATTGCAGAGTCAGAACCTTGACCCCGATGTTCAGAAGACGTAGACGTCAGCACCGCATGGCCTGTTGACTGTTGGGGCCCATCTGACCTGTGTCCAGCTGCCTCCCAACCTGTGGTGTTTCATCATTCTGTAGATTCCTTGGGACTTCTGAACACCATCTGATTTTGGCTCTGTTTTTCATGCTTTTATATTCAGAAAAGTCCTACTTCAAGACTATAAAATCAGGGAAATCCCTGGCAGTCCAGCAGTTAGAACTCCATGCTTCAACTCTAGGGAACCCGGGTTCAGCCCCTGATCAGAGAACTAAGATCCCACAAGCCATAGTCAGTTCAGTCGCTCAGTCATGTCCAACTCTTTGCGACCCCATGGACTGCAGCATGCCAGTACTCCCTGTCCATGACCAGCTCCTGGAGTTTACTCAAACTCATGTCCATTGAGTCAGTGATGCCATCCAACCATCTCATCCTCTGCTGTCCTCTTCTCCTCCCGCCTTCAATCTTTCCCAGCATCAGAGTTTTTTCCAGTGAGTCAATTCTTCGCATCAGGTGGCCAAAGTATTGGAGTTTCAGCTTCAGCATCAGTCCTTCCAATGAATATTCAGGACTGATTTCCTTTATGATGGACTGGTTGGATCTCCTTGCAGTCCAAGGGACTCCCAAGAGTCTTCTCCAACACCACAGTTCAAAAGCATCATTCTTTGGTGCTCAGCTTTGTTTATATTCCAGTTCTCACATCCATACATGACTACTGGAAAACCATAGCCTTGACCAGATGGACATTTGTTGGCAAAGTAATGTCTCTGCTTTTTAATATGCTGTCTAGGTTGTTCATAACTTTTCTTCCAAGGAGCAAGTGTCTTTTAATTTCATGACTGCAGTCACCATCTGCAGTGATTTTGGAACCCCAAAAAATAAAAGTCTGCCACTGTTTCCCCTTCTGTTTGCCATGAAGTGATGGGACCAGATGCCATGATCTTGGTTTTCTGAATGTTGAGTTTTAAGCCAACTTTTTCGACTCTCCTCTTTCACTTTCATAAAGAGGCTCTTGAGTTCTTCTTCGCTTTCTGCCATAAGGGTGGTGTCATCTGCATATTTGAGGTTATTGATATTTCTCCCAGCAATCTTGATTCCAGCTTGTTCTTCCTCCAGCCCAGCGTTTCTCATGATGTGCTCTGCATATAAGTTAAATAAGCAGGGTGACAATATACAGCCTTGACGTACTCTTTTCCTGATTTGGAACCTGTGTTGTTCCATGTCCAGTTCTATATGTTGCTTCTTGACGTGCATACAGATTTCTCAGGAGGCAGGTCGGGTGGTCTGGTATTACCATCTTTTTAAGAATTTAGGTTCAGCCCCTGATGGGAGAACTAAGATCCCACAAGCCACAGTACAGCCAATAAAAGCTATATATTTAAAAAAGTAAAACTATAAAATCAGCAAGGACTTCAGTTTAAATAGCTGAACACAGGGGGAAATAGTCTGGCCTCCTCAGCCTTTCCCCATGGATGCTGACACTGGCATGTTTTCATTCCCAACATAACCACCAAATTCCACACAAAGGAGTTGACTAATCTTGATCTGGAAAGGGCATTCATTTGTAAAAGTAGAGATGAGAAAGTTACAGCAGCTCTTTCAGCAAGCCTCCTTTAAGCGATTGTTAATGCAGAGGCTATTTACAGAGCCGCTGATTTTGTTGTTGTTGTTGTTGTTTTAACTACTGAGACTCAGACTTTTGAGACTGAATCATACTGCAATGCAGATTGCATTTTCTAACATGTCACACCCACTTTTATTACCTAACTCTTTCTCTGCCTGGCTCAGATGGTAAATAATCCGCCTGCAATGCGGAATACCTGAGTTCTATCCCTGGCTTGGGAAGATCCCCTGGAGAAGGGAAAGGCTACCCACTTCAGTATTCTGGCCTGAAGAATTCCATGGACTGTATAATCTCTGGGGTCACAAAGAGTCAGACAAGACTGAGCGACTTTCTTCTTCTTTTTCTCTACCTAGGTAACTGGCAGAGAGCACAGTGCATGTATGACGGACCTGCGCCCGGCAAACACAAGCTTGAGAACATGGAAAGCCCTTTTTTCTTGGCAGCTCTAACCATGTCTGACAAGAACCAGATAACGGCCAGAGTTTCCCTTATCAAGCAGCTGATGTCTCAAAGGAGTTTTGAGGAACTCGGCCATCACCTCACTGTGCTGGAAACTCTGCATGTGACTCCAGAGCACCTTCAGGAGACAGGGGTGGTCAGGGCAGTGTACAGAGTCCTCAAAAACTGCCCCACGGGGGCTTTGAAGCAGAAAGCCAAGCGTTTGCTGTCAGAATGGAAAGTGCTGTATAAGGATACTCTCTGCAAGCCAGAGGGCAGCCCTAAACGATTTCCTCTGGGTGGAAGTCAAGAAGAAAATCGAGTACTTCCTCCTGACCCACATCAGGAGGAGGTACGGGGTGGCTCCAGGTATAATTCTCTGTTCACATCTCAAGATGTGGCGGGAGCTGTTGAAACGATCGTGCCGGAAGACAGCTGCGGCAGTGTGGAGCCTAAGGCAGTCCCTCTCAGTGCCCGGGACCCTCAATCCACCGACCTGGCAGCAAATGGGCAGCAGGACCGCATAGTGCCAGTGAGAGCCAGATGCACAGAGCTGCTGTACGAAGCTCTAACTGCTTCCTCCCCAGGCCAGCCCAGAGCCCACGTGTGGCCCAACTTGGCACAAGAAATCGAAGCACACGTTTTTGCCCTTCACCCCAAGAACCTCCAAAAATACAAAACATGCATCCGCAGCAAAGTGGCCAATCTAAAAAAGCCCCACAATTCTCACTTACAGCAGAACTTGCTCTCTGGGACCATGTCTCCAAGAGAATTTGCCGAAATGACCGCCATGGAGATGGCCAGCCAGGAACTGAAGCAGTTGAGAGCCTCCTACATGAAATCTGCCTTACGGAAACATTACCTGCCCCAAGTGGTGGAGGGCACGCCGACAAGGAAAATAAAATGCGAGCGCTGTGAGAAATTCAACTGCCAGGTCACTGTCATCCCCAGAGGGACACTCTTCCTTCCAAGTTGGGTGCGGAATGCAGGCCCAGATGAAGAAATGATGACCTATGTCATCTGCAATGAATGTGGGGAGCAGTGGTATCATAGCAAGTGGGTGTGCTTGTGATTATAAATAAATCTTCTTTTAACAGCAGATAACTGAAGTGCTGTCTTTTATTTGTACCACCTTTTTATGCTTGTCTTTTAAATCTTATACATACTATTCTTTTTCTTAATTGAGGTATAGTTAATTTATAATGTTTTACTAGTCTCAAGTGTATAGCAAAGTGATTCAGTTCAGTTCAGTCATTCCGTGGTGTCTGACTCTTTGTGACCCCATCAACTGCAGCATGCCAGGCTTCCCTGTCCATCACCAACTCCCGGAATTTACTCAAACTCATGTCCATTGAGTCAGTGATGCCATCCAACCATCTCATCCTCTCTTGTCCCCTTCTCCTCGTGCCTTCAGTCTTTCCCAGCATCAGGGTCTTTTCAAATGAGTCAGCTCTTCACATCAGGTGGCCAAAGTATTGGAGTTTCACCTTCAACTTCAGTCCTTCCAATGAACACTCAAGACTGATCACCTTTAGGATGGACTGGTTGGATCTCCTTGCAATCCAAGGGACTCTCAAGAGTCTTCTCCAACACCACAGTTCAAAAGCATCAATTCTTCGACACTCAGCTTTCTTTATAGTCCAACTCTCACATCCATACATGACCACTGGAAAAACCATACCCTTGACTAGACGGACCTTTTTTGGCAAAGTAATGTATCTGCTTTTGAATATGCTATCTAGGTTGGTCATAACTTTCCTTCCAAGGAGTAAGCATCTTTTAATTTTATGGCTTCAGTCACCATCTGCAGTGATTTTGGAGCTCCCAAAAATAAAATCTGCCACTGTTTCCACTGTTGCCCCATCTATTTGCCATGAAGTGACGGGACTGGATGCCATGACCTTAGTTTTCTGAATGTTGAGTTTTAAGCCAACTTTTTCACTCTCCTCTTTCACTTTCATCAAGAGGCTCTTTAGTTCTTTGCTTTCTACCATAAGGGTGGTGTCATCTGCATATCTGAGGTTATTGATATTTCTTCCGGCAATCTTGATTCCAGCTTGTGCTCCATCTAGCCCAGCATTTCTCATGATGTACACTGCATATAAGTTAAATAAGCAGGGTGACAATATACAGCCTTGATGTACTCCTTTTCCTGTTTGGAACCAGTCTGTTCCAAGTCCAGTTCTAACTGTTGCTTCCTGATCTGCATACAGATTTCTCAAGAGGCAGATCAGGTGGTCTGGTATTCCCCTCTCTTTCAGAATTTTCCAGAGTTTATTGTAATCTACACAGTCAAAGGTTTTGGCATAGTCAATAAAGCAGAAATAGATGTTTTCCTGGAACTCTCTTGCTTTATCCATGATCCAGCGGATGTTGGCAATCTGATCTCTGGTTCCTCTGCCTTTTCTAAAACCAGCTTGAACGTCAGGAAGTTCACAGTTCACGTTTTGTTGAAGCCTGGCTTGGAGAATTTTGAGCATTACTTTGCTAGCATGTGAGATGAGTGCAATTGTGTGGTAGTTTGAGCATTCTTTGTGCTTTGTGGGGGGTAGTTTGACTACCCACCACCCTGGGACAATTACATCTGGATCTGTGGAATGCCTGGAGGAGGAAATGGCAACCCACCCCAGTATTCTCACCAGGAGAATCCCATGGACAGAGGAGCCCTGGCGGGCTACAGTCTGTGGGGTCACAAAGAGTCAGACATGACTGAGCGACTAACACTTTGACTTTTTACTATGGGGATGCAGCCCAGCATCAACATTTCTGTTTTCTTTCCTCAAGTTACTTGAAGTTGCAATCAGAGTTCCAAAGGCTTGCACTTGATCCTTTTGTCACCTTTAAGAAAAGTGTTATTTTGTAGACTTCACTGTTGAGGAAATGTCCACAGAGGTCCTGTGGCTCACCTCGGCAACACAAATGTAAATACTCACACTTGAACTGTGGCTAGATTTTCTTCCTTCCAGTTCCCTGTCTGAGACGGCTTCCATACTGACTCCTGAGAAATACAGCCCTGGAGATGTGGAACTAAAAGAATAGTGTCTTCAAGCTCCCACATCGGCGGATGAGAGCTTTGTTGTTTTCCATTCTCTTTTCTCTTTCCACTTTACAGGTCTCCCTGGAGCCCTGAAAGTTCCCCTATTAATTCCAGGTAGAATTTTGTTTCCAGCCCTCTTGCTCAGTCATAGGAGTCACACATTGTTTTTCCTCCACACAATTTCTCCAGAGTACATAAACTCTTTAGGACATTTGGTTATTGATGTTAGGGAGTCTTCATGTTCTCAAAGGCATGTGTTTAGATCTGTAGGGGAGTAAAAAAAAAACAAAAAACCCTAGACTCTGTAGCTGGGACCCTGCAAATTAGAACTGCGGAAAGACAGACAAAGGAACCAGAGAGAAGTCAAGTTTATTTACACGTGCACCACCTATACCTGTAGGAGAAACTCAGTGATGAGTAACTCAAAGGGATGATTAGAACTTGGGCTTAGACAGCATTTTCCATTTGTAGAGAAGGACCAAGAAAGTGAAGTCACTCAGTCATGTCCCACTCTTTGCGACCCCATGGACTGTAGCCTGCCAGGCTCCTCCATTGTCCATGGGATTTTCCAGGCAAGAGTACTGGAGTGAGTTGCCATTTCCTTCTCCAGGGGATCTTCCTGGCCCAAGGATCGAACCCCGGTCTCCAACATTGTAGGCAGACGCTTTACCATCTGAGCCATGAGAGCAGAGACAACAAATTTCAGTGAAATTCCACCTAATACCAAGGAAAATGGCTGTAGGCTTTTAGGGGCAGCAGGCTGTGGGAAGATCCTTTAGCTGGGGAAATGATGGACGATATGGGTCGTGTAGTATGGTTTGTGTAGACTCCTCTCTGTTCCATGCTGCCTCCAGTGATCGGGTGCTTCTCCCTGGTAGGGAATTCACAAGGGGGATTTGGGGTCTGCTTTCAGGCAGTTGGGGGAGGGCAGAGTGCTCAGCCGTGTTTCCATTTTTTGTGTGCTTTCAGTTCCAATGATCTTTCTGCCCTTGTATTTTGAGGGTGGCATGCTCCAAACCCCTTTAGGTCCGAAGTTCGATTCTGCTTTTGTAAAAACTGGCATCAACCTCTCAGAGGAAGTCTGTTACCTTGGTCTTTGACTCTCCCAATGTTTGTCTCCTCAAGGAAAAGGGAATCACTTCCGTGAAGTTTTTGTAAACAGTGTCGAACCAACCTATATAATGTTGAAATATAACAGTCCTTCTGTGTGATTACAGCTGATTTTTTTTTAATTTCATAGAATTTTACTATATATTGTTTTCACTATAGTGTGTAAGTTACCTCCAAACCTACACATTTTCACCAGATCTTCTTTCTTTACTCTTCTAAGACCCTTTGGCAGAGCTCTGAAGTCTTCATGGACTATACAGTTTACCTGCCTCATGACAGAATTCCCCCAAATGTGCAGAACACACAAAGCAAATATATTTGTGTTTTCAAGTGGTTTTAAAGAAAGCAGCTTGAGGCTCTCTGGGAGGAATTCTGTTTTGCTATCTTTCTCCCAGAGGCTTCCGAGCACTGCCTATTGTGATGTAACAGTCTTTTAAAGAACTCTGCACAGCCAACTAGAACTTCAAGGTTCACCAAGTGTGGTTTCATGTGACTTGCTTGGAGTGGTCTTCAAAACTATTCAGTGGTTAGAAAAGAGCACAGCATGTGAAACCCGCATGTGATCCATTCACATCAGAGTTTGTCTTTTGGTTGGGGGCTTTTGGGTGTGTTTTAGGGAGTAGGATTTTGTTTGTTTTTTATTTTGGTGCTTTTTATTTGTACCAGAATTTTGCAAACTGAATGTGCAAATGAATGGAAGCACTTGAAATGGAAATTCCTTTATTCTCCAAGATCTAAAAATCTGAGTTGTCTTCCTTATTTTGTATCAACTTTGTCAGTGAGTTGTAACTATAGATAGAAAAATCGTAATCTGTTTTTTTTTTTTTTTTCCTTTTCTTTTAGTCAGTGAGAGAGCATTACATTTTCTAAGTTGATTGCCTTCCCTGTTGACTCAGACGGTAAAGAATCTGCCTGCAATGTGGGAGACCCAGGTTTGATCCCTGGGTCAGGAAGATCCCCTGGAGAAGGGAATGGCAACCCACTCCAGGATTCTTGCCTGGAGAATCCCATGGTTGGAGGGATAGAGGAGCCTAGCAGGCTACAGTCCATGGGGTCACAAAGAGTTGGACACAAGGGAGCAACTGACATATGTATATGTATGCATGTCTTCTTCATTTTTTATCACCTTTGTCAGTGAGTGTTGCAACTATAGATAGGAAAATAGTAACTGGTTTTTGTTTTCTTTTAGTCAATGAGAGAGCATTACATTTTCCAAGTATAGGTAAGAGTTCTTTTACATCCTATGCTTATCTCTTGAAAAGAAAGGGGTTTTCTTTTAAAGTGCTCATGGGGTAAAGGAGCTCTCATTTCCATTAAAATCATTTTTACAAGGACAGCAAGTCCAAAGGCCCCAGGATGGGAGGGTGTCTGACACAGACAGGGCACAGGCAGAGTCCGTCAGAGCTGAGGCACAGTAGGAGGAAGGGGATGAAGGATCGAGGAGACGCCAGGCTCATGAGGGGATGAAGGATCCAGGAGATGCCAGGCTCATGATGCCAAGCTCATGAGACTACCCTGGGGAGTCATGATGAGGATTATGGAATTTTTGCCAAGCTTGATAGGAAGCTATGGTAGCTGAGGGTGGGTAGTAATGCAATTTGAATGACCTCAAGAAGCATCTCTCTGGCTGCTGTGTGAAGGCAGATGAGGAGGGAAGCAAGGACAGAGGCAGGGGCCCCAGTGTCATTTAACTGGTTTCTAGCAAGAGTGCACAAAGACTGCACTCCTTGCATCCTTATAGTTGATGGAGTCCTCGGTGATAGGACTGAGGACACGCTACCTCATCTGACACTTTGGCATAGTGAATATTTTAAGCTGAAGGAATCTGAGAAATGGCAGGTGCAGGAAAGTCTGTTGCTTTTTGCCTGTAGAAAAATTTAATCAGTAAAGTGAAAAAATGCAGAAGCAAAGGAGACACAATGATAATAGTTTCAGTTCAGTTCAGTTGCTCAGTCATATCCAGCTCTCTGTGACCCCATGAACTACAGCACACCAAGCTTCCCTGTCCATCACCAATTCCCGGAGCTTGCTCAAACTCATGTCCATCGAGTTGGTGATGCTATCCAACCATAATAATAATAGTTTAGTCATTAGGAAATGTCAAGGACCTTTAGTTCGTCCTCAAGAGTTATAGATAATATTCTGAGCTATATCCTTTGAGTTGTTTCATAGATACTAAAACCTTCACCATGTGCAAGAATGTAACTATACAATGACCAGGCTGTAGTCATGACATAAGCTGCCAGGGTTCTGAGAACTGGCCTCAAAGAAATGGGAACAAACCAACCTTGGGAGCTGAAGATGAACTGTACTTAAAACAGTCAAGATTAACACTGATCAGACCACCACACGATCAATTCCAAGATAGGACTGTCAGAGTTGACTATGTTGTTTCTACTTGTAGCCCCCTCCCTCCATCTATACACCCCTGAAACTCATGCCTACTGATTGTCAGTAAGAAGTTGGCCTTTGGACATGAGTTCACCCTGTCCTCTGAAATAAAGCAAACTTCCTGCCACCAATCTTGCCTCTCAAGTATTGGCTTTTGAGTGTTGAGCAGTTGGACCTAACACTGATGTGGGACTGTACTTAGTGACTGGTTTCTGATGAAGAGATTATGGTGGGAGTGATGGAGAGTAACTTCTGAGATTAGGACATAGGAGGCATTATAATTTCCCCTTTGTTCTCTCTCTTTTGTAACTCTTGATATGTAGGAAGTGAGCTGACACCTCATAAGGACACTCAAGTATTCTTATGGAGAGGTCCACAAGGCAAGGAGCCCATGGCCATGTGAGCACACCATCTTGAAAGATCCTGCAGTTGGAGTCAAGCCTTTTGATGACTGCAGCCTCGGCCAACAACTCAACTGTAACCTGGTGAAAAACCCCAGGCCCCAGTTAGGTACACTGCTCCTGGATTTCCCATTCACAGAAACTGTGAGACAATAAATGTTGTTTTAAACCACTAAGCTTTGCAGTATTTTGTTGAATAGCAATAGATAACTGTAATATATGTGGGGACCAGAAATTGAACAAAGGGAAAACTTGAAGGACAAGGTGATGATCTTTATAAAGGTATTTGCTGCTTTGGTATTTTGATTTTTAATTTGTATTCATTAAATCTGAGATACTATGGACTATTATTTTGTACACTAGTGGAAAAAATGCTGCCAGGTAAACTAAATTATTGCTCATTATCTTAAAAATTATTTTGTGCAATTGTGTGATAATTCTGAGCATGAATTGGTCATGATGGGGTTATCGTTAAAGAATTCAGCCAGCGATGCCCTGCTTTGCTCGCTACTGCCCTCAGATCAAAGCTCAAATTCCTTACCCACACATGCAGGGCTCCTCACAGAGCCCGAGCTGCTTGTGAGCATGGCAAGCTGAACACGTAGACTTGGCATCCTCCGAAGCCCTCCACCAATGACTGCTGGGAGCACAGATACCCCAGCTCCTGTGCCTCATGGGGGATAATTCTAAGGCTTGGGCCCTACTGTCTTCTAGAACTCCCCAGCAGAATTCAATCACAATGGTAACTTATTTATATAACATGTCTTTCCCTTCTCTGTCCTACTAGAACTAGCACTTTTGGGGACATCCTCCCAAATAAACCATGCACACTTGAATTCTGGTTTCAGAGTCTGTTTCTGAGAGAATGAAACCTAGAGAGGAAAGGCTTGGGAGAATGGAACACCAGGAAGTCCCCACTTACTCTACACACATACCTTGATGGTGCTGGGCAAGCATCAAGCTCAACAGGCTCATTGGTGGTAACATGTGAGAAAGTACTTTGTAAGAACGTCAGCTTCTATGTATTCAATTTTCCTTCAGAAACAAATTTGAAATATTGGAATGTCACTGTTGTTAGAGCAGAAGACCAAATCCAATTCAGTTCTTGAGGAATCATCTAATTTCAATTTTCTCCATCCCACTGTCTGTCAAAGAGACCCAATACTTATTTCTTAGGATTGATGAGACAGTTGGCTGAAATCACACTGAAAAAGTGTTGACACATAGTGTTTCAACAAAATTAGCTGAATCCCAATCTGGTTTATGAAGACTAGATAATATACTTATTCATTTTAATGTTTACATAACCTTAGATTATGTACATAAATTACATATAAATAGGACTTTAACACCCTTTAAACCAATGAAACTATTGAAACAAGACTGATCAGAAATGATTTCTATACTGTAATTTGGCATTTCATGGTCACCATTTCCTAGAAACACTCAGCTCTTGAGTTTTGGGTATATTCCCTCAAACCCTGGTTTTAAGAATAAAGAAAGGAATGATATGCCAACCACTCACAAATCATTAAAATCATGTTTAAATATAAGATCCAATCCATAAAACCAAGAACAACAGACTCATAGCTCAGACTTCCTGTGGCAGGCTGAATAATGAACCCCCCAAAAGTTGGTCATGTCATAATCCCTGGAACCTCAAAATGTTACCTTATGGAACAAAAGGGAAATTTCATATGTGCTCTTATGCATCTTAAGACAGGGAGGTCACCCTTTATTTTCTGGGTGGGCCAGGTATAATCACAGGGTTCTTTAAAGAACATGATTAAGAGTGAGAGAAAAGGCAAAGGGACAAAGGAAGAAGAGGTGCAGTGATGTGCCTACAAGCCAAGGACTGTTGGAGCCTGTATAAGTCTAAGAGACAAGGAATGGATGCTCCCATGGAGCCTACAGAAGGAACAAACCCTGCCAACAGCTTAGTTCTAGCCCCATAAGACAAATTCTGGACTTCCAACCTCCAGAACTCTAGAAAAATCAATGTATATCCCTGCTCCCACCCCTACCCTATGCTGCAAGGCTTGTGGGATCTTAGTTCCCCAGCCAGGGATCGAACTGATTTGATCTTAGTTCCCTGTGCCCTCAGCAATAGAAGCAGGGAGTCCTAACCATGAGACCACCAGGGAAATCCCAGATTTATGCTATTTTAAGCCACTAATTTTGTGGAAAATTGTGACAAAGGCACTTCCTTAGCAGGATTCTGAGAAGAATCAATTCTCAAACAGGGTGTAGTCTGCAGAAAGCAGGCCTCTGTCCATGAATACACGAACTCAGTAATTCCTTTATCGCTCACATTATTGTTACTTGAACTCAATAGAGAAAAAAATGTATATTGCATAAATGTAAGAAGGGAGTTGTTCCACACATCAAACTCAAGAACAGCAAAGTTAATAGCATATTTATCTTATGTGCCCAAGGCAGAAAGGTACCAGTGTCAGGACCTGGAATGCTGGAGATGGAGTTCAGATCAGTAAGTGTTCTAGACTAACAGCATGCAATAGAAATATAATTCTAGCAGCCATATTGTTTAAACTATAAAAGAAACAAGTGGAATTAATTTTAGTAATATATTTTATCTAATGCAGTATATCCACAACATTATCAACATGTATTCAATAGGAAATGATTAGTGAGATGCTTTATGTTCTTTGTTTATTAGAAAGTCTTCAAAATCCAATGTATATTTTGCAATCACAGCACATCACAACTTGGACTGGTTATGTTTCAAGTACTCAACAGCTACATGGGGCTAGTGACTACTGTATTTACTGTATTGGACAAAGCAGGTTGAGAGCATCTAAATAGACCCAAAGCCCAAATGGCATTAAAATGCATGGGGGTCACATAGGGAAACAGTCAATATTTTATAAGAACTCTGTATGGTGTGTCAGCTACAAAAATACTGAATCACTATGTTGTACACTTGAAAATAATACTGTAAGTCAATGATACTTAGAGTATTAGTTTGAAGCAGCATACAAGATAAAAGTAAAAGGTTTATGCCAAATTCTGATGCTGAAGATGAAAAAATTGCATGCTGCTGAAGATTTATTCACTTGATGATTGTTAATTGATGACTAATACACTAATCAACATTTAAGAGGCATATAATCTTCTAGGTCACCTAAATTATGGTACGATGTCTCAATTAAAAAAATACAACAACGGGTGCTTATCTTAGAAATCCCTATAAAGCAGTCAGTTTTTACTAAAAGTCATAAAACCTCAGGAAATAACCAGTGGACACGCTCTTATGCTACGAGCACCTTGCCTATCCTGTAAACGTGCTGTCTGTAACCTGGGTGCTGGAGGTGATTACACCTGGTCCCTGGGCAGTTCCTGAAAAATCAAGCGTGAGACATTTCCAAGCATGTTGCACAGATAATGAGCATACCAGCTCGTGAACCTGAGACCACAGACAGAAACCATGGTTCACATCTTTAAAACTGTGAAATTGCAGAATCCTAATGTCAAGCTTCCAATGTAATATTCTTGGGTTTAATTTGGGAGCTTTTCGACTGCTGATTTAATTTGGTTGCCCTCTGAAACTGAGGCTCCTGGAGGTCCGTTTGTCCACTGCTAGAACAACTATTAGTCTCATCTCCAAAAAGCACTTGATGTCTCTTAAGAACACTGGAGTGGGGTGCCATTGCCTTCTCCATCTCAGGTGTCTTAGACAGTAAAGAATCTGCCTGCAATGCAGGAGATGCAGGTTTGATCCCTGGGTCAGGAAGATCCCCTGGAGAAGGAAATGGCAACCCACTCCAGTATTCTTGCCTCGAAAATTCCATGGACAGTAGAACCTGGCAGGCTATGGTCCAAGGGGTCAGAAAAGAGTCAGACATGACTGAGCAACTAAACAACAACAAAAGGGTTCTGGATCCCTCACTGTCTTTCTCCAAAGTTGCCCGATTCAAGGGTTCTGGATCCCTCACTGTCTTTCTCCAAAGTTGCCCGATTCAAACACTTTGTTTGGGAGGAGGGTGGGAAAAAAATCATCTATGTCCCCAAAGACTGTATTTGAAATGGCAAAGTTGGGGTAACTTCATCAAAGGAATCTTGATCTCAAGAATCAATGGATAGACAAATGAGTGGATTTTTTTCATCCATTGTGGTTAAGATCCATCCTGCTTTGCTTCTAGAGTTTATTCCACATTCTGTGAGAGCTGTTACATGTACACATTAATTTGTTGAGTATCCATTTGGGGCCAGGCACAATGCCTGGGGTTGGTGATATTAAGTTCAGGATGTCTAGCATTAACTGACATTAGTGCCCCCAGTCATCATGCTTACCTTTAAAGCTACTGTGAACTTTCAAAACACCCTCATGAAAGTGACACTGTCCTGGTGAGAACCACTGGCCTAGCATGCTGACGAGCTTCATGAGCCTGGCTGAAGGGTTTGGACTTCATCCTATGGGCTCTGGGAGCCATTGAGGGACTTTAAACAGGGACTAACATGATACATGCCAACATCCATTGGATCATCAAAAAAGCAAGAGAGTTCCAGAAAAACATCTATTTGTGCTTTATTGACTATGCCAAAGCCTTTGACTGTGTGGATCACAATAAACTGTGGAAAATTCTGAAAGAGATGGGAATACCAGACCACTTGACCTGCCTCCTGAGATATCTGTATGCAGGTCAGGAAGCAACAGTTAGAACTGGACATGGAACAACAGACTGGTTCCAAATCAGGAAAGAAGTACGTCAAGGCTGTATATTGTCACCCTGATAATTTAACTTATATGCAGTGTACATCATGAGAAATGCTAGGCTGGATGAAGCACAAGCTGGAATCAAGATTTCTGGGAGAAATATCAATAACCTCAGATATGCAGATGATACCACACTTAAGGCAGAAAGCAAAGAAGAACTAAAGAACCTCTTGATGAAAGTGAAACAGGAGAGTGAAAAAGTTGACTTAAAACTCAACATTCAGAAGACCAAAATCATGGCATCTGGTCCCATCACTTCATGGCAAATAGATGGGGACACAATGGAAACAGTGACAAACTTTATCTTTTGGGTTCCAAAATCACTGCAGATGGTTACTACAGCCATGAAATTAAAAGACACTTGCTCCTTGGAAGAAAAGTTATGACCAACCTAGACAGCATATTAAAAATCAGAGACAGTACTTTGCCAACAAAGACATTACGTTGCCAAGTCAAAGCTATGGTTTTTCCAGTAATCATGTATGGATGTGAGAGTTGGACTACAAAGAAAGCTGAACATCAAAGAATTGATGCTCTTGAACTGTGGTGTTGGCGAAGACTCTTGAGAGCCCCTTGGACTGCAAGGAGATCCAAACAGTCCATCCTAAAGGAGATCAGTCCTGAATATTCATTGGAAGGACTGATGCTGAAGCTGAAACTCCAATACTTTGGCCATCTGATGCAAAGAACTGACTCATTGGAAAAGACCCTGATGCTGAGAAGGATTGAAGGTGGGTGGAGAAGGGGATGACAGAGGATGAGATAGTTGTATGGCATCACTGATTTGATGGACATGAGTTTGAGTAAACTATGGTAATTGGTGATGGACAGAGAGGCCTGGTGTGGGCCTGGTGTGCTGCAGTCCATGGAGTCACAAAGAGTCGACATGACTGAGGGACTGAACTGAATACCAAAGAGGTATGTATTTGGTAGACCTAATTTTGTGCATAGTGACAAATCAATGCCAATATTAAATGTAAGAATTCTGCTAATTCTTTCTAACATAAAAAGATTCTTTAAAAGTTGTCTTCTTTAGCCTCCTATTTTCTATAATAAATCCTCTAAAGCTTTATTCTTCAGCTATGTTAGATCCCAAACACAATCACGCCAATAAAAAACTCAGTCTAGGACTTCCTTTATGGCACAGTGGAAAAGAATTAACCTGCCAATGCAGGGGACATGGGTTTGATCCCCAGTCTGGGAAGATTCCACATGCTGAGGAGCAACGAAGCCTGTATGCCACAACCACTGAGCCCGCTCTCTAGAACCCACAAGCCCCAACTACCAGGCCTGTGAACTGCAACTACTGAAGCCCACATGCTCTAGGGGAGGCATGTCGCAACTACTGAGTTCATGTGCCAAGAGCCTGTGCTATGCAACAAGAGAACCCACCGTAATGAGAAGTCAGCACACCGCAACAAAGGGTAGCCACCACTCGCTGCAACTAGAGAAAGCCCATGCAAAGCAACAAAGACCCACTGCAGCCAAAACATAAACAAATAAAAAATGTTATTTCTTTTTTTTAATGTTATTTATAAAAAAGAAAACTCAGTCCAAAAGCGTGTACTATCCATACACCCTAAGGTCCATAGTAGCAACATTTACACTAGTCAAGACATGAAAGCAACCTAAATGTCCAAAGTCAGGTGAATGGATAAAGAAGGTGCAGTACATAATACAATGGGATATTACTCAGCCATAACAAAGAACAAAACAATGCCATCTGGACCTACAGGTTATCATACTAAGGGAAGTAAGTCAGACAGAGAGATACAAATATCATATTATACCACTTCATGTGGAATTTAAAATATGACATAAATGAACTTATTTATAAAACAGAATGATACTTATAGGCATAGAAAACAAGCTTCTAGTTACCAAAGGGGAAAGGGAGGGGAACAGGTATAAAGGAGTTCAGGATTTGCAGATACAAGTTACTATATATAAAACAAGGTCCTACTCTATAGCACAGGGAGCTATATTCAGTATCCTGTAATAAACAATAATGGAAAAGAATATGAAAAAGAATATATGTAAATATATACAAAACTGAATATATATATATATATATATATATATATATATATATATATATAACTGAATCACTATGCTGTACAATAGAGATGGACACAACATTGTAAATGAATTATACTTCAATTTAAAAAATAGTAAATGGAAAACATGTATTATCTCATGGTGGTGTAGAGAAACATTTATGCTTCAGTGAAAAGACTGTTTAGATCATACCCTTCCTGGTTTTCTGAGTCTAGCCTTTCATTGTCTTTGAGCTGTTTTGTTGCAAGCTATAAGTTACTAATAAAACAATGCAAAACATTCATATCTACAGACATGTACATCCTGTCTTCTGGAGATTCAAGTGACTTCCCTCCCTCATGGTGGAAGAGGACAGTTTTGGTTCCATTTGCAAGCTCATTTCAACATTTCTGATTTATATGTGTCTGTTCTTTGGTTTCTCCTTTGAACTAGTTGTCATATCTCCCTAGTTTCCACAGCAATTAAAGAAAATCTTTAACACGTGTTTATATCTTTATCATTTCACCTTTTAAAAAATTATCTTTTAATTAATCTTAACCTTTACAATAAGAACTATCTGACATATTAGTTGAAATATTTGAGATATAATACAAACATACATATGTATACATATATTTAAGTTTTATTTTATTTGTGAGGCATAGATTTATTAACTAAAACATTCCAAGTTGCTGTTGCTCTAGTCTATGTTACTTTTATCAACTTAGATTCCCTAACCAGTTTTCTTGGTCACAATTTATTTCCACTTAACTCAAATATATTTTTTAAAATTTAATAATACAAAATATCCCTCCCACTCAAATTTGTTCAAATAGAGATAATAAAATTTAATTTTAAAATTAGTATATCAAAAATAAAATAAAATTAATATATCATATCACATCAAAAAGAATAATGCCTAGGACTAAATCTAAAACTATCAGACACTAATGAAATAAATTAAGGATGAGAGAAACAGAGGGAAAGTGAAAGTGAAAGTTGCTCAGTTGTGTCTGACTCTTTGCAACCCCATGGACTATACAGTCCATGGAATTCTCCAGGCCAGAATACTGGAGTGGGTAGACTTTCCCTTCTCCAGGGGATCTTCCCAACCCAGGGATTGAACCCAGGTTTCCCACATTGCAGGTGGATTCTTTACCAGCTGAGCCACAAGGAAAGCCCAAGAATACTGGAGCAGGTAGCCTATCCCTTCTCCAGTGGATCTTCCAGACCCAGGAATCAAACCAGGGTCTCCTGCATTGCAGGCAGATTCTTTACAAACTGAGCTATGAGGGAAACCCACTTAAGGATTGGAGGAATGAATATTGTTAAAAAGTCCATACTGGGGGGTGAGAGGAAGATTCAAGAGGGAGAGGATATATGTATACTAACAGCTGATTCACGCTGTTGTATGGCAGAATCCAACACAACATTGTAAAGCAATTAGCCTCCAATTTAAAAAAAAATTTGTTTTAAATGGAGAGGGGGGAAAAATGAAAACAAAAACTGGGTCACAGATATCTTTAGAGCCTAGAATAAAGCCTCATCTAAAAGATTCCATCTCTATTAATCAATTAAAGGAGCTGCTGCTGCTAAGTTGCTTCAGTCATGTCCAACTCTGTGCGACCCCATAGACGGCAGCCCACCAGGCTCCCCCATCCCTGGGATTCTCAAGGCAAGAACACTGGAATGGGTAAAGGAGCTAGTAAACGTTATTTTTTTCTTAAAAAAAAGTTCACACTGACTAAGGCAATATACAGATTCAATGCAAAATCCTTATCAAATTATCAATGGCATTCTTCACAGAACTAGAGTGAATAATTCTAAAGTTGATATGGAAACAGAAAAAATCTAAAATAGAAGAAACTGGAGATATCACACTCCCTGTTTTCAAACTATACCCCAAAGCTAATCATCAAAACAGTATGGTACTGGTATAAAAACATACACATAGATCAAGAGAACAGAATAGAGAACCCAAAAATGAACCCACGCATGTATAGGTAATGAATCTATGACAAAGGCAGCACAAATATACAATGGAGAAAAGACAGTCTCTTCAATAAATGGTGGTTGGAAAAGTGGACAGCTATGTGCAAAAAGAATCAAACTGGACTACTCTCTCACACCATGCACAAAAAGATATTCAAAGTGGTTTAAAGACTTAAATATAAGACGTGAAACCATAAAACTTCTAGAAAAGAACATAGGCAGTAAGCTCTTTGACATGACTTCTAATATTTCTTTCGATATGTCTCTTCAGGTAAGGGAAAGAAAAGCAAAAATAAATAAATGGGACTATATCAAACTAAAAAGCTTTTGCACACCAAAGTAAACAATACACAAAACAAAAAGGTAACCTATTGAATGGAAAAAAAAATACTTGCAAACAGTATATCTAATAAAAGATTAATGTCCAAATTATACAAAAAATTATATAATTCAATATCCAAAAAAAAGCAAACAACCCAATTTTAAAAATGAGAAGAGAATCTGAATAAACATTTTTCAAAGGAAGACATATAGATGGCCAACAAGTACATGAAAAGAAGCTCAACATCACTAATCATCAGGGATGTGCAAATCAAAACCACAGTGAGGTACCACCTCATACCTGTCAGAATAGCTATTATCAAAAAGACAACAAATAACAAGTGTTAGCAAAGATGTGCAGGAAAGGGAAGACTTGTGTACTGTTGATGGGAATGTAAATCAGTGCAGCTCAGTTCAGTTCAGTTGCTCAGTCATGTCCGACTCTTTGTGACCCCATGGACTGCAGCACTCCAGGCCTCCTGTCCATCACCAACTCCTGAAGTTTACTCAAACTCATATCCATTGAGTCGGTGATACCATCTAACCATCTCATCCTCTGTCATCCCCTTCTCCTCCTGCCTTAAATCTTTCCCAGCATCAGGGTCTTTTCAAATGACTCAGTTCTTTGCATCACGTGGCCAAAGTATTGGAGTTTCAGCTTCAGCATCAGTCCTTCCAATGAATATTCAGGACTGATTTCCTTTAGGATAGACTGGTTGGATCTCCTTGCAGTCCAAGGGGCTCTCAAGAGTCTTCTCCAACACCACAGTTCAAGAGCATCAATTCTTCGATGTCCAGCTTTCTTTGTAGTCCAACTCTCACATCCATACATGATTACTGGAAAAACCATAGCTTTGACTTGGCAACGTAATGTCTTTGTTGGCAAAGTACTGTCTCTGATTTTTAATATGCTGTCTAGGTTGGTCATAACTTTTCTTCCAAGGAGCAAGTGTCTTTTAATTTCATGGCTGTAGTAACCATCTGCAGTGATTTTGGAGCCCCCAAATATAAAGTCTGACACTGTTTCCACTGTTTCCCCATCTATTTCACATGAAGTGGTGGGACCGGATTCCATGATCTTCGTTTTCTGAATGTTGAGCTTTAAGCCAACTTTTTCACTCTCCACTTTCACCTTCATCAAGAGGCTTTTTAGTTCCTCTTCACTTTCTGCCATAAGGGTGGTGTCATCTGCATATCTGAGGTTATTGATATTTCTCCCGCCAGTCTTGATTCCAGCTTGTGTTTCTTCCAGTCCAGCGTTTCTCATGATGTACTCTGCATATAATTTAAATAAACAGGGTGACTATATACAGCCTTGACGAACTCCTTTTCCTATTTGGAACCAGTCTGTTGTTCCATGTCCAGTTCCAACTGTTGCTTCCTGACCTGCATACAAATTTCTCAAGAGGCAGATCAGGTGGTCTGGTATTCCCATCTCTTTCAGAATTTTCCACAGTTTATTGTGATCCACACAGTCAAAGGCTTTGGCATAGTCAATAAAGCAGAAATAGATGTTTTCCTGGAACTCTCTTTCTTTTTCCATGATCCAGCGGATGTTGGCAATTTGATCTCTGGTTCCTCTGCCTTTTCTAAAACCAGCTTGAACATCAGGAAGTTCAAGGTTCACATATAAACAATTTTTTGCATACACCAAACACACATACATACATATATATACACATATGCATGTTATATAAAGTATATTTTAAGAAAAATAACATTTAAAAAGGAACAATTCTTCTTTATCAATTCTTCTATTTCTTCTTCTTATTCCTATTTCCTGACCATGGTGGTATGTATTTCATATGGCACATGTATCTTCTTTAAGAATAAGAGAATGGCCATTCTATAAATAACTGCTTTGAATCTGGGCACATTTCTCCTTTGCTCTGGTGAGATCCTTTATAACACACCATAAAATGAGACCCCAATTTCCTCAGCCTTATAAAATATCCAGAAGTATTCAAAGCTGCCTTCAAAACGCTGGAAACCATAACATCTGAGGCCAGTCCCCAGAGGAATGGCCTGAGCCTCACATATGGAGAAGCTGTTAAAACCTCATCACAGAAGTGTTCGGTTCTCCTTCAGTCTGGAAGTCCTGCTTTTAAGTATGTGAAGTGTCCTGGTGGAAACAGCATGAGAGCTGCTTGGGGGCTACTGAGACCCTGTGAGCAGGTGGCAAGGGCAGTTGGGGGTTGGCTGGAAATAAAAGACATGGAAAATAATGAGCTTGATGGTGATTGTCGGCTTAGCTGTTTCTAGCTCGCTTCCATTCCGTTCAGAGAGCTGAGCTTAATAGGCAAGGTGCCCCCAGAGCATTTGGAAAATGACCAGAAAGAAGGCTCCAAGCGCATATTTAGAGAAGAGAGCACAGACACCACTTTGCTGCATGCTTAGACATGTGCTGGATAACAGAAGTCTGTGCAATGAGGCAGACATTCTATGTCCGTGCCGTCCAACATGGACGCCACCAGCCACCTGTGGCTATGAAACTCTTGAAACGTTGCTAGTGGGACATGAGAACCAGATAACTTTATTTCACTTTAATTCACTGAAATTTAAATTGCCACATGTGGGTAGTGGCTACTTGATTAGACAGTTTCATGAGGATAATGGAGTATGATTTGGCTCACCGACGTGCAAAACGCTCGGCCTGTTCAGTCTGTAATTTTTAGCTACTTTCCGTCTCTAAGGCTGTGGTCCCTGAGGATTTGTATCACAATGACTGTGTCTGCGCTCCGGCTTGTCTATCTCTGTCATTCTTGCTATTGCTTCCTCCTTCGCAAATAAACTTGATTTTTTCCTCCCCAGCCTGCTTCTTGCACACAATGCAGGAGGACAGGGCTGTCTGCTAGCACTCGACCCCAAGGCTTAATTCAAAAGGCTGAGAACGAGTCCCCTCAGGGCAGATCTGCTTAGACAGAGTTCTGCAGCACAGGGCTGGAGCCATCTGCCTTGACACCACTCGGCTCCAAACAAATGTCAGGTGAATTTAAATCACTTCCAGATGAGGAATGTAGGTCAGTGACAAGGGTGAGAGCCTGATCAAATTGCGAGCTTGACAACTGTTACTTCTAATTGCACTTGAGCCAGGCTGTGTGATGGCTGAAAATCAAGACAGGACCCTCAATTGGGCTTGCTCACTAAGTCACTTTAATGCCTCACAAGCGAGAACTCTGGTGGTCTTAGGCCCAGTTAAGGAACTTGGCCCAAAACACAAGCTGTGGTGAACGCGCCTGACCACATTTTACAGTGCTAATCTGGATCACAGCGGGGCCAGCAAAACCCCACATCTGATGGTAGCAAATGAAAACTCAACCCAAAATGCATGAAAAACAAGCTAGTGTATCTAGAAACACAATGATTGAAGAACAGGGATAGTGGTTACTGTATGCCAGGCCCCAAGCTGGGAGCTGGAAATACAGATAGAAAGGAAACCAAGCCTCTGCCTTCAAGGTGCTCGCTGTCTAGTAAAAGAAATAGCAGAAAAAAAACCAATATTATAATAGACTATGCTAAGGACTCTCAAGAAAGAGCAGGTGAAATACTGTGAGAACACATAAAAGAGCCTGGATTCAGCTTAGGGTTTCACCAAATGGGTTTCCTGGAGGCAATGGCATGGGAGCAGGGTGCTGCTGCTTAGTCGCTTCAGTTGTGTCCGACTCTCTGTGACCCCATGGAACAGTAGCCCTCCAGGCTCCTCTGTCCATGGGCTCTCCAGGCAAGAATACTGGAGTGGATTGCCATTGCCTTTTTCAGGGGATCTTCCTGACCCAGGGATCAAACTCAGGTCTCCCACTTTGCATGCAGATTCTTTACCGTCTGAGCCACGAGGGAAGCCCTGACATCAAAATAGGAGTTTGCCAAGTGGGCAAGGGCATTCTGGACAGAGGCATCTGCCCAAAGGCACAGAAGTAAGAAATACTTGGTGTATCTGGAGTACTTCAGACGGTATATCCTGATCCTCAGGATGTAAAGTCTGTTTATTTAACAACTCAGGCCACACAGAACTGCCTAAAGTAGAAAGTCACATGAAATATTTTGCTCCAAATTCCATGCTCCGTAGATGGCCACTGCTAAATATGTGATGTATCCTTACAGACTGTATTTATAGTGGTGACAAATAGCGCTCAGCGCAGAGTTCAACAGATAATAAATAAGGTTAGTTCAATAAATACTGTACCCGCATGGAAACAAATGTTTGGAATGGCCGCAAAGTCCAGACACAGGCTTCCTCTTTCTCCCACAAACATGTATCTCCCCATGTGCTCCTGAACATATTCCTCTCTGAAATCTGGAAAGCTCCAGAGGGAGCCTTTTCAGCTGATTTGTGGTCTTGATTGTGAAACCGTCTCAGACATAGAGCTTTGAGGTCCCTGGGTGTTTTTGCTGGGAGGTTGATTTTAGAAACTCCCACTCAAGAATCTCATCCTGTTGAAGCCTAGACCCTTTTGAATCCTGGAGGGACTGCCCCTATGAGGGCTGCCTTGGAAGCCCTAAGCTACCATTTTAAACCTATGCAGTCACTTGGCCAACAAAGGTCTGTACAGTTAAAACTATGGTTTTTCCAATGGTCATGTATGGATGTGACAGTTGGACTGTGAAGAAAGCTGAGTGCTGAGGAATTGATGCTTTTGAACTGTGGTGTTGGAAAATACTCTTAAGAGTCCCTTGGACTACAAGGAGGTCCAACCAGTCCATCGTAAATGAGATCAGTCCTGGGTGTTTATTGGAAGGACTGATGTTGAAGCTGAAACTCCAATACTTTGGCCACCTCATGCGAAGAGCTGACTCATTGGAAAAGACCCTGATGCTGGGAAAGATTGAGGGCAGGAGGAGAAGGGGCTGAGAGAGGATGAGATGGTTGGATGGCATCACCGACTTGCTGGACATGAGTTTGAGCAAATTCTGGGAGATAGGGGGAGACAGGGAAGCCTGGTGTGCTACAGTCCTAGGGGTCACAGAGTTATGACTGAGCGACTGAACAACATGTTTCTATCAGCCTAGTCCTTTGCTACCCAGTGCAGTGCGTGGACCAGCACCACCTTGGAGCATGTTACAAGTGCAGAGTCTTGGGCCCCACTGGACTGGAATCTGCACTAGAGATTCCCCCAGTGATTCTGGTGCATGTTACAGATTGAGAAGCTCTGGCCCAGTCAACATCCTGTTCCTAGGAGACACCCAAGTGCTAGCCTGGACCACAGCTTGGCCAGTCCTTTCTCCTCCCCCTCACTTGCCCTGGCTTTTGAAATTTCCCTCAAGAGAAATCAGTCATTTTCTGGAGGGTCCATTGTAGCATTTTCTTCTGGCTTTAGCTAGGAGCCCTTCTTCACTCTCTTCCTGACCATCCCAACATCCTAAGTTCTCCTTGGAATTGCTACTCTGAGCCTTGATCTTCTGCTGGTCCATCTTGGTGGCTTCTGCCCTTCTGGCCTCTGTGTCACCCCTTTAGCGATGCAGAGAGAAAGGACGGGCTTTGAATGAATGGCCTGTGGCTCTTCCCTGTCATGGGTTTGAATCCCAACCTTGGGTATCCCCATCCCAATCCCTTGGGCTTTGCCCAAGGTCACCCTTGTGTGGCCTTGGGCAAGTTATGCCACCTCTCTGTGCCTCTTGCCAGCTCCTGAGTTTGCTTGCATAGACAATTACCCACACTGGCATCTAAATCACAAGTCATGTCATCGTTCCAAGATGGCCACATCTACCATCTTCTAAGGCTAACTCAGGCCAATGTGACAGACAGAGAAACATTCCAGACAGTAAATTCCAGACAATAAATCAATCCAGAACAGATTGATTAATTGTCTTCCTGGTTGTTATTTATATAGACTGGCTGGCTGTTGGCCCTACCTACAGGACAACACAAGGGTAACAAATTGTTTTTCCTGAGATTCCTTAGACCTCAGCTGACTATTATAGGTTCTTTCATAGCTACCCTCTTTGATAATCAAGGGTCCCCATGAAGGCAGTGTGATGCTCTCTTCCTTGGTGTTCTATGTATCGAAGTAGGAAGAGGATACAAAAAGCTGGATCCGACTACAGTAAGAATTATCCAGATCTGCCACTTGGTTGGTGTATAAAATGTATAGATGCATAAGACAGATTTCAGTTTTAGAAGGAAAGTTCTCTAAAAATAAGATACAATATACATACATGTTACTGTTAGCCTACCATAAGTAAGTCACTGAGACTCTTAACTCCCAGCTTAACCAAGATGACAAGAGAGGAATGCAATGTGGGAGCGTGGGCAGGTCAGGGTTAGGGAAGGGGGGTGGCATGGCTACAACTACAAAAAAGTGAAACAATCCATAGGGGAAAAGGCTGTATGTGAGTGTAAGGGGAAAGCATTATTTTGTCCATGTAAATGATTGTGAAATCCAGTAGGATTTATACTACTATTTATCCTGAAGAAACAATCCAATCACTTAACTAAAATGGAACCAGAGGATAGTGGTATCTAGGAGATGATCACTCAAAACCCATTCTTACCAAGGTATCTTCTGGGATGAAGGCACTTCTGTATCAGGAAGACATAGATCACTACATCACTCGCTCTGACACACCCTCTTTGGCCCTAGTATGTGATGGCACCAACTCTGTAATAAGATCCTTGAACTTTAGGTTATGATGATGTCCCCATGGTTTCTGAGCTATTAAGGAATGTTATGGAATAGAAATCAAAAGGAAAGGAGAATAACCCAAACTCTGCTTCTCATGAGCTGCATGGTCTGTGGTTTATGAATTTTGTTAAGAACCCTAAGGATTGGACATAAAATTCCTTGTAGCAAAATGCTACTTTGCCATGGATGAACCTTAAAATCATTATGCTCACTGAAAGAAGCCAGATACAAAGAGCACATATTATATGATTCCGTTTGTATAAAATATCCAGAAAAGCAAATCTACAGAGACAGGGCTGGGGGTGGGGTGACTGGAAATGGGTATCAGGGGTCTCTGTGGGGTGATGCAAGTGTCCCTAAACAGGACTGTGGGGATGGTAGCCCAACTCAGGATGGCTCCCAAAGGTAATTACATGGTACATTCCAAATGGGAGAAGCTGATGGTATTTCTGAAATTATACCTCAATAGAAGTGTTAAATATTCACACTGCCTCACTCCATCAGGAGCATAACAAAGGCTTCCTCTGGGGCTCAGTGACATTGCTGTGGCTCACTCCAGCCCTTCTAGTGGCCTGCCTTTTTGCCTGTTGATCATCACCCTTAATTTGTAAAATGCACAGTGAATGCAGGGTGATTTGGGATATGCAGGGGAGGGGTAGGCACTGGAGACGTGTCTCTGATGCCAGTTAATGTGGTATAGTGTGAATTTCAGGCACCCTGGTGCTACCATAATCATTGTTATGAGCTTACTGGACCAATAAGATGAGGACTGGAAAATCAGCTGCAAGCTGATTTGCCGTCTCTTTGAGTCTTTGATTCAGAGTTGACCAAATCATTGCTCACTTAGTCTAGCCCCTCTTCCATATGGGGCTGGAATTTTTTAAGACAGTTTTTTAAACAGCAGTTGTAGGTTTGCAGAGGAAGGTATATAGGGCTCCATATACTCCCTGGCTTCACACATGCCTGTCCTCCCCATTATCAACACCCCCACCAGAGTGGGACATCTGCTACAATTGATGAACCTATATTGACACATCATAATCACCCAAAGTCCATAGATTACATTAGCATTCACTCTTGGTGTGATATATTCTATGAGTTTGCACAACTGTATACAACATCTCTTCCTCATTATTGGGGCTGGATTTTGAGTTTAAAACTACTGGAAAATGCTGGGCTTTCCTGGAAAGAGAGCACTGTGTCCATAGAGAGTTGTAATGTGTCTGATACACAAGGCTATCTTAATCCTATTCCCCTTTGGATGTGTGCCAAGTAGATACAGCTGAACCTGTTATGAATTTGGAAAGACCTGGGGAAAATTCTGATGGTCAAATCTCATTATATTGTCCCTCTGTTGTTAAAAACTGTAACTGTTGCTTGGAGACTACAAATATGTCTGTAGAAGCTGTTTTGTTCTTCTTCACCTTGATGTGATTTGTCAAGGGACTTGGCTGCCAAACCTTTTTTCTACTCTTGTGCATAATTCTACAGTGCATAAGAAATAAGACATGTCTTTAAAAAGAGCATGGCTTGCTAATAGCAAAGAATATGTACCAGAACTCATTTCATAGCTAATAACAGCATTTGATAAGGTAAGTAGCTTTAAGCCTTCTGTGGGACCCCATGGCACATCCTTAATTTAACGCAGCAGATCTTTCAGTGTTAGTTGCTCAGTCATGTCCAACTCTTTCGTGACCCCATGGACTGTAGCCTGGCAGGCTCCTCTGTCCATGGGATTCTCCAGGCAAGAATACTGGAGTGGCTAGCCATTTCCTTCCCCAGGGGATCTTCCTGACTCAGGGATAGAACCCGATCTCCTGCACTGCAGGCGAACTCTTTACCATCTATTTAGATGATGCTTAATGCTTGCCTTCCCTCAGTGCTTTGAAGTGTTTAGTAATAGCTGGAAGAATTTTTTTTTTTTTTAAGTCAGATGTTTCTGTTTCAAAGCACTCTTGATTTTAATCTCACCAAGATGGCGATTTTGAGCATGTGCTGAAATAATGGTTTTGTAGGCGGTCCTAATAACCAAGGGCCTCCTTCAGTGTCTTTGAGATCAAATTAATTGTCAAAACTGAGTGGCCTAATGTATGTGTAACTGAGTCACTGTGTTGTACACCTGAAACTAACACAACATTGTACATCAACTATACTTCAATTAAAAAAAAAACACCACTAGATTAAGAGTATGATATTGAGAGATACAAACTACTACATATGAAATAAAGAAGCAACAAGAATATATTGTACAGTACAGAGAAATATAACACAGTGAGGCTGAGGGGCGTCAAGCGTAAGTCCGGGTCAAGAGTTTGCAGGAGATCTTTTCTCTTAAGTGGTTTAAGGGTCATTCATCAAAATACTATGTTTAAAAGAAATCTATGATAAATTGAAATAGTAAATTGAAACTATAACGCAAGCAGTGAATTCTGCTTATGCAAATATTCGCTGACTCCCTGCCCCTGAGATTCACGCCTTTCCCCACCCCAGCTCCTGGGAAGCCACCTTCCAGTCCCTTGTTCCCAGGCCCCTGACTCCATGTTTTCTCCTCCTCGACCCTCTGAGTCTGATTTATTTTCAATAAGGATTTTTTTGACAGCTTAAGATAATGATATATGGGGGCTGAATTCAACACAGAGAAGGTTCACTATAGTGTCAAATGAAACAGAGTGCCGAACCTCCTCAGTTGTGCCCAGACTATTTGCAACCCTGTGGAATATAGCCCTCCAGGCTCCTCTGTCCATGGACCTCCAGGCATGAATATTGCAGTGGGTAGCCATTCCCTTCTCCAGGAGAAGCTCCCCAGGATTGAACCTGAGTCTCTCAGGGGGACTCTAATCAATATTAAAAAAAAAAAAAAATTTGACTGCCAGAATAGGAGGGCCCAGTTTAATCTGTGGGTCGCAAAAATTGTGCAGTTCATTTCCTCAGTTCTGTCCGACTGGCTTTGCTATCCATCACTAATACATGGGGCATGTGCAAACTCATGTCCACCGAGTCGATGATGCTATCTAATGGTTTTCCCCAATGGTGTCCCTTCCTACTCCCATCTTCAATCTTTCCCGGCACCAGAAAAATCTCCTAGAAAGCCCATTCACAAATATGAGAACCTTACTGACCAAAATCAGTCCTGAGTATTCCTTGGAAGAACTGATGCAGACACTGAAACTCCAATACTTTGCCCATCTGATGCAAAGAACTGAGTTACTAGAAACGCCCCTGATGCTGGGAAGGACTAAAGGAGGGAGGAGAAAAGAGACGACCGAAAATGAAATGGTTAGATAGCAGCATTGATTCAAACGGCATGAGTATGAGTAAGCTTCGAGAATGGGTGATAGACAGGGCATCCTGAAGTGCCACAGTCCATGGGATTACAAAATAGTTGGACAGACTGACAGAATCAACCGAGCCGACCAAAGCCTAACCTCAGAATTTCACCCAATAACCACACAGAGAGCTCTTAAATATAAGTAGCCTAAAAAAAAGCCTGCTTCAAAGCTTTCACTTTGCAAGGTCTGTTTTTGCATACAACGATGTTGGCATTGTTTCTCTCACAAGGCCTCCAAAAATTGAAGTTAAAGCAGTGATGTTTCTCCCCAGACCTAACCAACCAAATACTAAGGCAAGTCAAAGACTCAACTTGACCACAAGCACACATAACACAGTTAGGGTGAGGAGCGTCAATGGTAAGTCCGGGTTAAAAGTTTGCAACAGATCTTTCCTCTTAAGTGACTGAAGGCTCATTCTTCAAAACACAATGTTTAAAAGAAATTATGATAAATTGAAACTATATTGCGTGCAGTGCATGCTGGTTATGCAAATATTCATTGAGACCCGCCCCCGAGATTTGCCCCTTTCCCCACCCCAGCACCCGGGAAGCCAGCTTCCAGTCCCTTGTTCCCAGGGCCCTGACTCCATGTTTTCTCCTGCTCGACACTCTGAGTCTTATTTCTTTTGAATAAGGATTTTTTTGACGGCTTACAATAATGATACATGGGTGCTGCATTTGACACAGAGAAGGTTCACTACAATGTCGAATGAAAGAGAGTGCCGAACCTCCTCAGTCATGCCCAGATTATTTGGGAACGCCACGGAGTATAGCCCTCCAGGCTCCTCTGTTCATGGAATTCTCCAGGCAAGAATTCTGCAGTGGGTAACCATTTCCTTCTCCAGGAGAAGCTTCCCCAGGATCGAACCTGGGTCTCCCAGTTTATGGACTCTCTACTGTCTAAGCCATCAGGGTGACTCTAATCACTATTAAAAAAGAAAAAAAAAAAAAAAGGTGACTGCCAATATAGTAGGGCCTGGTTCCATCCCTGGGTCGTGAAAATTGTGCAGTTCATTTGCTGAGTCTTATCCGACCAGCCTTCCTGTCTGTCACCAACACGTGTGCTTGCTCAAACTCATGTCCATTCAGTTGGTGATGCCACTTAATTGCTTTTTGCACTGTGGTCCCTTTCTCCACCTGCTTTCAATCTTTCCAGGCACCAAAAAATCTCTTGGATATCCCCATTCAGTGTTATGGGAATCTGACCAAAGATTCCCATACAAGATGGAGGAGTAGAAGGTCCTGCCCTCATCTTCTCCTGGGAGAAGTCCAAAATTACAACTCGGTGCTGAACAACCATCAACAGGAGAATGTTGGATCCCACCAAAAAAAGATATCCCACGTCCAAGGGCAAAGGAGAAGCCCAAACAAGATAGTAAGAGGGGTGAAATTTCGTTTAGAATCAAATCCCATACCCGCCAGTGACACTTGGAAGGCTCAAAGAAAACCTTGTGCACAGCAGTGCTCAGAAACCCCACAGAGACTGAGCCAGAAATGTGTTTGAGTGTCTCCTGTGGAGGGATGGTGGGTCAGCAGTGGCCTGCCACAGGGGCAGGGGCTCTGGGTGCAGGAACCCTGGTCATGCACCGTGTGGCATAAGCCCTCTTGGAGGAGGTTGCCATTAACCCCGACCATAAAGCTGCCAAGCAGATGACCCGCAAACTGCAGAACAATCATAGCAAAGAAATTCTCACACTGTTAAGGAAGTTCTAGGACCCACAACAGATTTACCAACCTGGGGATCTGGCAAGGGAACTGAGAACCCCCAAGGAATTTGACTGTGGAGGCCAGTGGGATTTGATTACAGAACTTACACAGGACTGGGGAAACAGACTCTTGGAGGGCACAAACAAAACCTTGTGCGCACCAGGACCCGGGAGAAAGGAGCAGGGACCCCACAAGGGACTGACCCAGACTTGCCCGTGGGTGTCCAGGAGTCCCTGGTGGAGGAATGGGTTGGCAATGGACTGCTGCAGGGTTGGGGGCACTGAGTGCAGCAGTGCCTGCCTGGAACCTTTGGAAGGAGGTGGCCATTATCTTCATTACCTCCACCTTAGTTTGGGCTCAGGTCAAACAACAGGGAGGGAAGACAGCCCCACCCATCAACAGAAAATTGGATTAAACATTTACTGAGCATGGTCCTGCCCATCAGAACAAGACCCAGTTTCCCCACAGTCAGTCTCTCCCAGCAGGAAGCTTCCATAAGCCTCTTATCCTTATCTGTCAGAGGGCAGACAGAATGAAAACCAGTGTCAAAGAAAATTTCTCTAACTGATCACATGGACCACAGCCTTGTCTAACTCAATGAAACTATGAGCCATGCCCTGTTCAGTTCAGTTCAGTCCCTGAGTCGTGTCAGACTCTTTGCGACCCCATGGACTGGAGCACGCCAGGGTCCCTGTAAGTCATCAACTCCTGGAACTTGCTCAAACTCATGTACATCAAGGTGGTGATGCCATCCAACCATCTCATTCTCTGTTGTCCCCTTCTCCTCAAGCCTTCCATCTTTCCCAGCATCAGGGTCTTTTCCAATGATTCAGGTCTCCAATTTTGGCAGTCACTTTAAAAAAAAAATAGTGATTAGAGTCACTCTGATGGCTTATACAGTAAAGAGTCTGCTTACAAAGTGGGAGACTCAGATTCGATCCTGGGGAAGCTTCCCCTGGAGAAGGGAATGGCTACCCACTGCAGTATTCTTGGGTGGAGAATTCCATGGACAGAGGAGCCTGGAGGGCTATAGTCCATGGGGTCGCAAATAGTCTGGGCACGACTGAGGAGGTTCGGCACTGTCTTTCATTCAACATTATAGTGAACCTTCTCTGTGTCAAATCCAGCACCCATATATCATTATCTTAAGCCGTCAACAAAATCTTTATTGAGAAGAAATCAGACTCAGAGTGTCGAGGAAGAGAAACAAGGAGTCAAGGGCCTGGGAATAAGGGACCGGAAGTTGGCTTCCCAGGAGCTGGGGCGGGGAAAGGTGTGAATCTAGGAGGCGGAGACTCAGCATTCATTTGCATAACCAGCATGTACTGCGCACAATATAGATTGAATTTACTATTTTAATTCATCATAGATTTCTTTTAAACATAATATTTGGATGAATGAACCTTCACGCACTTAGGTAAAAAGATCTGCCACAAACTCTTGACCCAGACTTACCCTTGACACTGCTCACCCTAACTGTATTAGGAGTGCTCGTTCTCAAGGTGGGTCTTTTGTGGTGCTTGGCGGTTAGGCTTTGACAGACGTGTAAGCTACGTTTCCCACAATTTTTGGAGGCTTTGTGAGCTAAACAAAGCCAATATGGTTGTATACAAAAACAGATCTTACGAGATGAAACTTTGAAAATAGGTCTTTTTATTGAGGTTGTTATAATTAACAGTTTTCTGTTTGTTTCGTATGTTAGGTTTTGGTCTGCTCAGTTGATCTTCTCAATCTAGTCTGAATATTTTGTAACTCCGTGGATTGCGCCTTTCAGGTTTCCCTGTCGCCCATTGTGGGAACTTACTCATACACATACCCTTAGACCCCATGGCTATCTATTTCATTTTCTGTCATTTTGTTTCTCCTCTGACCTTTAGTCCTTCCTAGCATCAGAGTTTTTTCCAGTAAGTCAGTTCTTTGCCTCCGGTGGCCAAAGTATTGGAATTTCAGTGTCAACATCAGTTCTTTCAATAACTATTCAGGACTGATTTCCTTTAGGGTGGACTGGTTGGATCTCCTTGCAGTCCAAAGGACTCTCAAGTGTCTTCTCCAAGACCACAATCCAAGAGCCTCAGTTATTCGGCCTTCAGCTTTTTTTACGTAAGTGCAACTCTCACATCCTTCCATGAGTACTGGAAAAACCATAGCTTTGACGGGACGGACCTTTTTTGGCCAAGTAATGTCTCTGGTTTTTAATACACCGTCTTGGTTGGTCATAGTTTTTCTTCCAAGGAGCAAGTGTCTTTTAATTTCATGGCTGAAGTCACTGTCCTCAGTCATTTTTGAGCCCAAGAAAGTAAAGTCAGTCACTGTTTCCATCGTTTCCCCATCTATTTGCCATGAAGTGATGGGACTGGATACCATGATCCTCCTTTTCTGAATTTTGAGTTTTAAGCCAACTTTTTCACTCTCTTCTTTCAGTTTCATCAAGAGGCTCTTTAGTTCTTAGCTTTCTGCCATAAGGGTGGTGTCATCTGCATATCTGAGGTTATTGATGCTTCTTCCTGCAGTGTTGATTCCAGTTTGTGCTTCATCCAGCCTGGCTTTTCACTTGATGTACTCTGCATATAAGTTACATAAGCAGGGTGACAATATGCAGCCTTGACTACTCCTTTCCCAAATTGGAACCAGTCTGGGTTTCAATGTCCGGTTCTGTTACTTCTTGACCCACATACAGGTTTCTCAGGGGACAGGTAAGGTTGTTCAGTCAGTAAAATTGCTTGGTCTTTGGCCAGTATGGTTCTCATAATCATGACTGCACTTTCCAGGAAATTTTTCTTGTGCCAGGAAAGATCAGAGATGGAAGGAGAAAGGGACGACATTGGGGAAAATCATTAGATAGCATCACCAACTCGGTGGACATTTGTTTGAGCATGCCCCAGGAGTTAGTGAAGGATAGGAAAGCCGGTGGGACAGAACTGAGCAAATGAACTGGACAATTTTCTCGACCCAGGGATGGAACTGGGCCCTCCTATTTTGGCAATTTTTTTTTTTTTAAATAGTGACTAGAGTCACCCTGATGGCTGAGACAGTAAAGAGCCTGCTTACAAAGCAAGAGACCCAGATTCGATCCTGGGGAAGCTTCTCCTGGAGAAGGGAATGGCTACCCACTGCAGTGCACTTCCCTCAAGAATTCCATGGACAGAGGAGCCTGGAGGGCTACAGTCCATGGGATTGCAAATTGTCTGGGCAGGATTGAGCACACATGGTACTCTATTTCATTTGACATTATAGTGAACCTTCTCTGTGTCAAATGCAGCGCTCCTATATCATTTTCTTAAGCTGTCAACAACATCCTTTATTCGACACAAATCAAACTCAGAACGTCGAGGAGAAGACATGGAGTCAGGGGCCTGGGAACAAGGGGCTGGAAGCGGGCTTCACAGGAGCTGGGGGAAAGGCACAAATCTCAGCGGCGGGGATCAGCGTTCATTTGTATAACCAGAATGCAATGCAGGCCATATAGTTTCTATTTATTTTTTTCAATTTATCATAATTTTTTTTTAATGTAGTATTTTGAAGAATGAGCCTTCATCCTCTTAGGCGCAAAGATCTGCTGCAAACTCTTGACCTGGACTTACCCTTGACACTCCTCAGGCTCACTGTGTTAGGTGTGAGTGTCACCTCATCAGTATGTTCACAGGCTCTTTACAGTATGTTTACTCTTGTCCTTGCTTCTACTCGAACTGAGTCTTTTGTCTCACTGAGGATTTGGTGAGGTAGGCCCAAGTAGGGATAAGGCTAGCTTCCGATAATTTTTGGAGGCCTTGTGAGATAAACAAGGCCAATATTGTTGTGTGGAAGAATAGAATTTGAAATGTGGAGGGCTTTGGGCAGTTTTTCTATGCCTGCAGCAGTTAAGAGTTTGATGTGTATTTATCACGTGAAATCGTGTTCTTTATTTTTAGTAAGATTTTCATAATCCTGAAGGAGATTTTTTTGGTTTTTTGATTCTAGGAAAGATTGAAGACAGGAGGAGAAAGGGATGACATTGACTCATTATATAGCACCCACCATCTCGGTGGACATGCGTTCGAACAAGCCCCAGGAGAACTGTTTGGAGACAACTGAGCAAAGGAACTGGACAATTTTTATGACCCAGGGATGGAACCAGCTCCTCCTATATTGGTAGACAGCTTTTTTTAAAAAATTAGTGATTAGAGTCACCGTGGTGGCTTAGACAGTGAAGACTCTGCTTACAATGTGGGAGACAGAGGTTTGCTCCTGGGGAAGAATCTCCTGGAGAAGGGAATGGCTACCCACTGCATTATTCTTGCCTGGAGAATTCCATGGACAGAAGAGTCTGGAGGGCTACAGTCCATGGGGTCACAAATAGTTTGGCAGGCCTGTGCACTCAGGGCACTCTGTTTCATTTGACATTATAGTGAACCTTCTTCGTGTCAAATGCAGTGCTCCTATATCAGTTTCTTAAGTCGTCAACAAAATCCTTTATTCGGAGGAAATCAGACGCAGAGCGTCGAAGAGAAGACATAGAGTCAGGGGCCTGGGAACAATGGACTGGAAGCCGGCTTCGCAGGAGCTGGGGCAGGAAAGGGGCGAATCTTGGGGGCGGGGACTCAGCATCATTTGCATAACCAGAATGCACTGCATGCAATACGTTCAATTTATTATTTCAGTTTATCATAGATTTCTTTTAAATGTATTTTGAAGAATGAGCCTTCATCCCCTTATGTTGAAAGATCTGCTACAACCTCCTCACGGGAACGTACCCTTTTTTGTGCTTCTCATCCTCAGAATTAGGAGTGAGCTCCCTCTTATTGGTATGGCCCAGGCACAGTGCTGTACCCATGGTGCATTTCTTGCTCCTGCTTGAAGTTAATCTCTTGTGTTGTGGTGGAGACTAGGTCAAGTAGGGACCAAGAAAGAAATAATACTTCCATTACCAGACAATTTTTGGAGGTTTTGTGAGATTAAGCAAGGCCAATATTCTAGTGCAGAAAACTAGAAATTGAAAAATAAATGATTTCGGGTGGTTTTTTTAGGTTCTTGAAGCTTTCTTTATCATTTCAGTTTGCAGGTTTGATTTTTCAGTGAGTTTAAAGTGAAAGACGCTTAGTTGTGTCCGATTTTTTGTGACCACATGCACTATGCAGTCCATGGAATGCTCCAGGCCATGATACTGGAGTGGGTAGTCTCCCCCTTTTGCAGGAATCTTGCTAACCCAGGGATCGAACCCAGGTCTCCCGCACTGTAGGCGAATTCTTTTCCAGCTGAGATACAAGGGAAAAACCCAATATCCATAAAACCACAATGGGCTTTTTCAAGTGAAGACAGGATGGCCGATCAGACACAACTGAGCAAAGAAACCAGACAGATTTTTCACTACCCATGACTGGCACCTGGGCCTTGTATATTGGCAGATGGCTTTTTTTTTTTTTTTTTGCCTTTTGCTGATTAGAGTTTCCCTGATGGCTTAGAGAGCCTGCTTTCAGTGTGGTAGACCCAGGCTCAGTTCCTGGGGAAGATTCTCCTGAGAAGAGAATGGCTACCCACTGCAGTATTCTTGCCTGGTGAATCCCATGGACAGAGGAGCCAGACAGTTTCTGGTTGGACACGACTGAGCGACTTTCAGAGAGAGAGCCACCTGGGAAAAGGAGAACTCTTTTTGGGTGATCCCACGTTTATGTCACAGGTGTAATTGTCTTTTGGGCTGTGCTTTGTTTTCTGTAGTGTCAGTCACTCAGTCCTGTGGGACTGTTAGCCACCCTATAGACTGTAACCTGCCAGGCTCGTCTGTCTGTGGAATTCTCCAGGCCAGAATACTGGAGTGAGTTTCCATTCCCTTCTCCAGGGACTCTTCCTGACCCAGAGATTGAACCCGGGTCTCCTGCATTGCAGGTGAACTGTTAACCATGTGAGTCACCATTTTTTTTTTTTTTCTAATCCACAGTTATTACTACTGGATTTGGTAGGTAGTCAGCTTTCATAGCTGCATTATTCATATAGGTTCATTTTCTTTGTTCATAAACTTATGTAGGTAGGTCGTAAACTTATGTAGTAGCTGTGTTCGTTCCCTTCTCCCCACTCCCACTCCAGGATGTAATATTTGTAAAAATCCATAGAGGGTCTCAGGCTTCCTTAGTAGCTCAGCTAGTAAAGAATTCCCCTTCCATGCAAGAGACCTAGGTTTGATTCCTAGATCGGGAAGATCCCCTGGAGAAGAGAACAGCTACCCACTCCAGTATTCTGGGCTGGAGAATTCCATGCACTGTATAGTTCATGGGAGTCATTTTAGACTCCCTATGAGAACTGCTGATCAAAGTGTGTATCTAACTTTTCATTTATGTAATGCCAATTTTTGCTTGTCCTCCAAAGACAGTGTACCAGTGCACACTCAACAGCACTATATCAACATTTCGTGGTTTCACATGCCCAGCAACTCTTGTTTTCAGGCTTTTAGAAATTTTGACCATCTGGGAGGTGCACAACCCATCATTTAAAGTATTTACATATAATTTCACTGTATGGAGGAGCCATTACTTGTTCAAATCAAATTTCTGGTGTAGGGCATATAGATAGTTTCCAATTTTTTATTTTATACTCGAAGCATTGGTTGTCCAGTTACTTCCTCAGGACAAATTTGAAGAGTGAAAATGCTGGACTAAATGTTCCACACATTGAAATTTTTGACCCATATTACCCACCTGTCACCTGGAAAGATTTTACAATTTTACATTCATATCTACAGTATTTGCTTACTGTTAGTCCCAAAAGCATTTCAAAAGCAGCTGTAAAAAAAAAAAACAAAAAAAACTAAGTTTTGTATATGCTTAATATTTTCTTTTTTTTCTGCTTTTTTAAAATGTATTTTTTAATTGAAGGATAATTGCTTCCAGAATTTAATTTTAAAGGCCAAATGACACAGGGCTCTCAGAAGAGCAAAACCTATAATTGCTTTTTCGCATCCCAGTTCCCACTTCCCAGAAACAACCATTTTCAGTCCTTAGCAGTTTCATCTGATTGCTTCTATAGCTCATAGCATGCTTATACAGCTCTTTCTTCGCTTTGTTTTAAACTGTAGCAGACAGGCTAGATGCCCACTCTGATATCAATTTTTACTTAACCTTCAGAGATAGCTTAGAATCCTGAGCTTTCCGGGGTTCTGAAGCATTAAAGTGTCCTTTTCCACACTTGGCTGCTGTTACCTGCTCTCCCGTTTTGTGAATAAGAACATATGTTTTCTTTTTATTCCTATACTGTCATTTATTGGGGTTTTGTAGACAGAGTAGAGATAAATGGATATATCTAATCTGCCATATTCAACCTGAAAGCCAAAGATACTGTAGATTTTATTATCATTATAATCATTATTATTTGGTTGCACTATAGGGTTTGGTAGACCTTAGTTCCCCATTCAGGGATTGAGACTCTGCCACTGCAGTCGAGTCCTAACAACTGGACCATCAGGGAATTCCCGTTACTTTTAGAAGAGTAAAAAAAAAAAAAAAAAAAAAAACTTTGAAAATAATTAGAGTAGCATCTATGTTAGAAAGGCCTCTCCAAAAATAGGTTAACACTTGGGAAACGGATGGATGTTAAGAAACATGGAATCAGCTGAGCGCCCCCTACTGGAATATCTTGCCCAAAGCATTCTGAGGCCTCTTATTTCCCCTGGGGCCTCTTTGTCCAGGGACCAGTGGTTCAAAATCCTGGCAGTCCACCAAAGGAGTCAGGGAGTTTCTAAAAATCCTATGCCCAGGACTCCACCCTGGGCCAATTAAATTTTTCTCTCTGTTTGTGGGGATTGGGCATCAGCATTTTTAAAGCTCTTAAGTGGTTCTGGAGTGCAGAGTCACTGTTCTCGGCTAAGCAGCTCACTGGTTTAGCATGTTCATAACAGCATGGCAATATTTGGACCGTAATCCATCCCGGGTTCTTGTTATGCAGTTACTTTTGTGTGTTGTCTAGATTCTGAATAGTGTCTATTTCATGCTTTAATTTCATAAGCATGTCTTCTGTTAACCTGAGTAACGAAGCACACAGTGGCGTTACATAGTATTTTCGTGCCACACTCATTTAGCAGAGGCATAGGATTTAGCTCAGTCCACATCACATTTATACTCTGCAGTAAGTCGCCATGACAGAGTGAAAACTGTCCAGTGATGTGGCCATTTTGCTGTATCTGGATTTTTGTATTGCTGGAGTACAGAAATGGCGGAGAATATTATGGTCTTAATGATTATTATTGTGATTATAATGTGGATACTTGAGTCGTAGTCACCAAAACCCTCCATTATTATGAATTGATCCAATGTCTATATGGGGTCGCAAAGAGTGGACACGACTAAGCACACACACATGCACTATATTAGACTCCCCCCGCCCACCCCCCACCCCGCCCCACCCCGCCCCACCCCGCCACACCCTGCCCCGCAAAGCATTATTGAGAATAGGCTTAATTCTTAGAGGGGCTGGTTAGTCTTGCTGAATTTTAGCTTTAGCCTGCAAAAATATAGTCATTGCTCATCATGGTTATCAGAAAAGAACAAGATGAGTCAATATATATCATCGTGACTGGAGGAGGGGAAAATCCTACAACAGATTTAGAGTAAAGGACTATGTGGAGCAAATTCTCTGGTGGTTAGGATTCCGTGCTTTCATTGCCGAGAGAGGGGGTTCAATCCCTGCTGGGGGAATTAACATCCTATGAACTGAGTGAAGCCATCCCCACCAAAAAAAGATGGTGACTGTGTTACAGTGATCTTTTATAATGAAGGACAGGTTACTGAATTGGAGAAGTCTACAGTGGTCCATCTAATCAAGGCTATGTTTTTTCCAGTGGACATGTATGGATATGAGAGTTGGACTGTGAAGAAGGCTGAGCGCCGAGGAATTGATGCTTTTGAACTGTGGTGTTGGAGAAGACTCTTGAGATTCCTTTGGACTGCAAGGAGATCCAACCAGTCCATGCTACAGGAGATCAGTCCTGGGTGTTCTTTGGAAGGAATGATATTGAAGCTGAAACTCCAATACTTTGGCCACCTCATGAGAAGAGTTGACTCATTGGGAAAGACTCTGATGCTGGGAGGGATTGGGGGCAGGAGGAGAAGGGGACGACAGAGGATGAGATGGCTGGACGGCATCACCGATTCGATGGACGTGAGTCTGAGTGAACTTCCGGAGTTGGTGATGGACAGGGAGGCCTGGCATGCTGCAATTCATGGGATCACAGAGTCGGACACGGCTGAGTGACTGAACTGATTGGACAGTGAAAGTAAAATGTGTTCTTAAAACTCAAGACTATCTCAGGGCAGTTTCAGTTTTAACAATAGGAGCTGACAGGTCCTCTATACTAGGAGAAACTTTTTAGTTTTCAGGAAAAACGGTAACATTTAAACCTTAAAGAAATCAGGATGCACTGAATAAATGCTATAAAATATTGTAGTTTAACAACTGAAATCATAAATGGCTTTATCTAAACACATCCCTCAGTGTGAAGATCACACAACCAAAGTGATTTGTGAGAAATGCATAACTGCATGAAATTAAAGCTTCATGAATATATACATCATCTGCCATGACTTACTAGTTTTTCAAGCATCTTTGGGGGCACTGTAACATGCATTTTGTCATTTTATTTTCTTCTTATCAACATAGTTGGATACTTTCATTAACTAATCATTCCTAAAAATAGTCTGTCTTCTAATGAAACTAATTGATTGTATTAACTATATCAAAATTTCTACCACATATTTTTTAAAACTCAAAAATAATTTGTTAAAGTTGAATGCATCTAATTTCAGGGTTGAAAGATGTATATCTTTACTTTAAAATGGTGGGAAAATCTATCAGAAAGAGCAACCTACCAAATAATTCACACTATAGAAGCACATGCAGAGTCCTATTTTTTAATACCTAAAGCAGTCAAGAGGAGAATGTAGAGGCACCCCACTCCAGTACTCCTGCCTGGAAAATCCCATGAGCGGAGGAGCCTGGTAGGCTGCAGTCCATGGGGTCGCTAAGAGTCAGACACGACTGAGGACTTCACTTTCACTTTTCACTTTCATGCATTGGAGAAGGAAATGGCAACCCACTCCAGTGTTGTTGCCTGGAGAGTCCCGGGGACCGAGGAGCCTGGTGGGCTGCTGTCTCTGGGGTCACACAGAGTCGGACACGACTCAAGTGACGCAGCAGCAAAGCAGTCAAGAAGGCAAATACAAAATTGCAAGTTGGATGTAATCTTAAGTTTTCTTTTGGTAAACTTTAAAAATATTCTGTGAATCCTGTTCGTAATATTATTATTTTTTTTAATGTTCAAAACTATAAGAAATATGGAACACTTCTCTGAATTTGTGTGTCATCCTTGTGCAGGGGCCATGCTAATCTCTGTATCATTCAGGTTTTAGTGTACGTACTATTGAAGTGTCTAGCACTGTAACATTATTTTGATTGTGCAAAACCATCATGGTTATAATGGGGCATCTGAAAGCACAATGAGTACAAATACCTACTTTATCTCCTAAAAGATAAGCTTTTTTAATTTTCAGATATGACACATTGAGACATGTCACTTTGTGTAAGTTAGCACTTCTGCGTATAGGAGATTCTGCCACTGTGACGAGTGCATGGTAGCAGCACACAACCTCCTGAGATTGGCAAGGTCAGCTGAGGATTTGACTTACTTGCCATCAACTGCTGTAATCACAAAACAGATGGATATTGTTCATTCTTGTGTGATATTGACTCCATGCACCTAAAATAGGCTTTAAAGACAGTATGGTTCGGTGCTCTATTTACCTTTTAAATTAGTTTTGTTATTTAGGTTTATGTGCATAAACACATCATCATCCATCCAGCCTTCACAGCTTTCAGGGTGGGCACATCAGCACTTAGATGCCACCCAAGAACCTCAGAGAAAGCTTGTGAACATGTAACATGGTTCTCAGAATGTCTTGCCTCTGTGCTTGGTAGAGCCCACACTCTGAAATGTGCTGTGAGAAATATCTGATTCAGCAGGATTATTCATTGTCCCCCTGGGAACTTGGATCCTCTTAATTTGGGCCTGTGGAAAGGGGAGTGGGCAACGGGTGACAACTGGAGGCACTTGCAACTAGAAAGTCAGTGTCAGCTGAGGATGCTACAGGAAGAGTAAAAAGCACCAGAAAGTTCTGTTGCCCTGAGCACATCAGTGCATTTGTGTAGTGCCATCAACTCCTACATGCTCCCTCAGTTGTGTCTGACTCTGCGACCCCATGGACTATAGCCCACCAGGCTCCTCTGCCCATGGGGTTCTCCAGGCAAGAATACTGGAGTGGGTTTCCATGCCCTCCTCCAGGGGATCTTCCCGACCCAGGGATCAAATCTGGGTTTCCTACCTCTCCTGTGTTACAAGCAAATTCTTTACCACTAAGCCACTGGAGAAGCCCATGTATGTACTTATTAACTTTTCTCCAAAGAATTACCTCACACACTCTGATTAATAATGGGGAGCCCCCAATGTGCTCAGATTCCTCAGACACCTTATATTCTTAAAGATCCTGCCAAGATTGGGATCCAGGGTCATGGTTTAAAGCAGAAATCCCATTTCAGCCTGTTGGTAGCAAGGACATGACACAGAAGGGAAATGGGCAGAGTCTAGGGCTTATCTTCAGAGAAAGCTCCAGGCCCCAACAAGCATGTGCACAAGTGCTCCTAAGCCATCAGACCTCTGAGACGGGGCACAAAAGGCCTTGGGAACGCACACATGAAATTTCAAATGATTTCTCAAAAAAACTAAAAATAGAGTTGCCATATGATCCAGCAGTCCCACTCCTGGGCATGTATCTGGACAAAAATATAATTCTAAAAGATGCATGCTAGTTCATAGCAACACTACTTACAATAGCCAAGACATGGAAACAATTTGTGCTATAAGAAGCCTTCCTCAGCCATGTCTTCTGGGTTTCCTCTGGGGAATTGCTAAGCACAGCTGGCCTCCTCAGGGGCGTGGGGATATACTAGGTCAGTATTTTGTACCTGAAAACAGACAACGTTCATTTTTCTAATAAAATAACTTAAGGGACAATGAGACAGGATATGCCTCCCGAGGGAAGATCACACCATACCCTACAGACTTGCCAAAGATACTGGACTTGAGCCCATTCAGATCTCTGGATCCAGATGACAGCAGAAGGGAATAAAGGAAACAAGGCCAGATTGCATCACCCAAGAAGAGGAAACAGCGAACCCCAGACACTAAAAAATGGTGTGGGTCGATTGGCCGGAATATTTCAACAGATAAATTATAAGAAAGGGACAGAAGGGAATCTGGATTCAAAGACTCAAAAGACACATCAAGTTTTTTAAAATGAGCTACAATGGCACCCCACTCCAGTACTCTTGCCTGGAAAATCCCATGGACAGAGGAGCCTGGTAGGCTGCAGTCCATGGGGTTGCTAGAGTTGGACACGACTGAGCAACTTCACTTTCACTTTTCACTTTCATGCATTGGAGAAGGAAATGGCAACTCACTCGAGTGTTCTTGCCTGGAGAATCCCAGGGGCGGGGGAGCCTAGTGGGCTGCTGTCTATGGGGTCACACAGAGTCGGACATGACTGAAGCGACACAGCAGCAGCAGACCAAATCACAATGACTAGGGAGAAGACCCTGTGTAATAAAATGATAAACAAACAAAAGGAAGTGATTGCTGTGAAAGAGCAGTGGGTCCTTTGGGACTGGGCCTGAGATGGGCACTGGGAGGGACTGGTGCAGCTTGAGTTCTTGACCTGCATGGTGGTTATAAGGGTATTTATCTTGTAAAAATTCATTAAGGTACACTGGATTTCATAGTAATGATCAAAAAACAGAAAAGCAGTCCCTTATCAACTAGGCAATGATGTTTCTAGAAGCTGGCCTGGTCCTCAGAGCTGAGTCTGGGTGTTCTTCTGAACAGAAATATTTCACAGACCATCAATGTCAGACAAGGCCACTCCATGACCAGGAGTGATCAAGACAAAAATGAGACTGTCCTGAATACAGAAGACAAAACATGAGCATTGTAAGGTCAAAAAAATGACCAAACGTGTCCTGTCTTGCTCAAACGACTGGCTTCTACCAACTATAGCTTTGTCCTTGATATAGTTCTTCTGCCTTATAACTAAGATTAAAATACCCAATCATGGAAAGACACCCACTTATTCAGTATCCACTCTAAAGCAAAACTCTATTTTCTCAAACTCTCCTCCAAGTCACCTAACACAAGCCCAAATTCTAAAATAAATCCTTTTTAAAAACCTCTTAATGAAATGCCAGTGGCTCCCCATGATGGGAAGTCTCTGCACAGAGCAATAAACCCAACATGTTCTACAATAGGTTCATGTCAACTACAGGTGTTTCTAGTGGTCCTTGGATGGAGGTCTTTGGATAAGATAAAGAAACAAAGAAAGAAAAGGGGGGGAAATGCTCAGAAGCCAAGTGTCACTGTCTGTCTAGAATGTTCCAACTATACAGAAACCTCTTCAAGGCAAAATAGTCAACGTGCATATTGGCTGTAACTGAGAGTATACACTGTTGTATGTGGAAACATTTCTATTTCCTGAATCTTTGGGGAAATGGAGAAATACCATGGCAGTTGAGTGCACATTGGAAAGCATTTTGAAAACATCTGGATGTAAGTTCCAAAACTCTCTGATTTCTCTGCTGGTTTCACCCACAGGGAGGAAGCCAGACTGCTTTAGACAAATCAGTAAGTTACTCTGAAGCCACTTGGCAATGAACAAACTTAGGAATCAGAATTAGTGTGGGACCCAACACAGAAGTCACCTGAAATATTCGTGTTCATTTCAGGGTGAAAAAAGCTACATGCACAGATCATAGGCACAGTCCCTCATATTTGTGATGGTATGGCATCACCGACTCAATGGACCTGAGTTTGAGCAAACTCCCAGAGATGGTCCTTTGGAGAATGACAGGGGGGCCTGGACTGCTGCAGTCCATGGGACTGCAAAGAGCTGGACATGACTGAGTAATTGAACAACAAATTTATAAATCTTAAAGGAGCTTTCAAATACCTTATTTTTTTACCTTCAAAATAACCCCGAGAAAACCTGAAAATACATTTCTATCCCTAGTCTACAGATGGGGAAGACAAGAAGCTGAGGTGACAAACTCAAGCATTCAGAACCAACCAGGGCAAAAGACATGCCTCTGAGTCCCTTGACTTCTCACTTTCAAAACTGCTCAGTTGTGGCAAACTTTGATCCTTTCAGGACAGATTTGTCTGAAAGAGTTGCATTTTATTTCAACAAAGTCTGGCAAGTAAGATATGTAATACTTTCGATGTTTAAAGACATCTAAAAACTGTTATCCTTGAGAATCAGGCTGATTTTGGTGTGTGGGGAGGGTTGATGTTTCCTGGCTCTTTGGCCAATTCTCTTCCAAACTATCAAGCTGTCTCCAGGGGAGAGATTTAAAATTTGTGCTGTGAGGTTGGGTAAATATGCTTTGAGGGAATGGAGGATTTCCAGGGAACTATGGTTAACATGTTATTACTCTATTGCTCTTCAGGGATTTGTGAACATAAGCCAACATATTAAATTCTATGGAAACAATACGATGATACAATATTTGCTTCCAGAACTTTCAGTCCACCCACTCAAGGAGTGCGGTCTGACCAGGCTGTACAAGAAGACACTTTGTATTGTGGTGACTGAGCGGGCCCTTGGGCAAGGCCTGTGACCTTGTGGAATCTATTTTGTTGTTGTTCAGTCGCTAGCTGCGACCCCATCTGTTTCCTTGTCTGTAAAGTGGGAGGTGGAGCTAAGGGAAGTAGGTGGCATCCAGCAGGATTCCGTGGCCCACATTCTCTTTCCTTGGGGCTCATCCCTGACGGAGTGGTACCTTGAAACATCACTCTCCTACATGCCAAGGCTCACTGCTCTGCAAGGGTTCCTCACCCAATGGGACCCGTAACTTCTTCTGACAAACTGGTTATAGTGCCCACTTTCATTTCCTCACATGAAATTCACAGACAATATAACCCTTATTTATCTCCCCTTCAAAATGGTTCACTGCTCTAAAAGTCATATAGAAATTAATAAAAGAAAAGTAATTTTTCATAAAATACATTGTAACTTATAAACAGTCAAGTGTGACAACACTAGAAGCATTGTTGCCTTCTGCCCATTAGAAATTTTTTAAAGGTTCCATGATCAAACAAATTTGGAAAGTTTTGGATTAAATCCAAAATCCAGTATTTTCCAGAACTTCTCAGAGACTTGTACAAACTGTCCATTGCCAAGTTACAAGGGAGAATTTCCTATACAGCTTTCCCCCAAATCACAAAGACCAGGCAAACTATTCTTTAGGAATATTTCATACAACCAGTGTTGAGGGCATATTTGAGGAACATTTTCTTAGTCAAAGCTATAGTTTTTTCCATTGGTCACACATGGATGTGAGAGTTGGACTATAAAGAAAGTTGAGCACCAAAGAATTGATGCTCTTGAACTGTGGTGTTGGAGAAGACTCTTGAGAGTCCCTTGGACTTCAAGGAGATCCAACCAGTCTATCCTAAAGGAAATCAGTCCTGAATATTCATTGGAAGGACTGATGCTGAAGCTGAAACTCCAAATCTTTGGCCTCCTTATGTGGAGAACTGACTAATTTGAAAAGACCCTGATGCTGGGGAAGATTGAAGGCAGGAGGAGAAGGGGACAGCAGAGGATGAGATGGTTGGATGGCATCCCCGACTCAATGGACATGAGTTTGAGCAAGCTCCGGGAGATGGTGAAAGACAGGGAAGCCTGGCGTGCTGCAGTCCGTGGGGTTGCAAAGAGGCAGACACAACTGAGCAACTGAACAACAGCAACAACTATGGGTTATTCAGTCATGAGTGAAATTGTCGGATGTCCTCAAGAGGACAACATTGTCCCCCATTGAGAACTACTTATTTAGTAACATTAAATATATTTAAATAGGACTTCCCTAGTGGCCCAGTGGTTAAGAATCTGCCTGCCAATGCAGGAGACAAAGGTTCGATCCCTGATCCAGGAGGATCCCATGCACCATGATTGAGCCTGTGCTCTAGAGCCCATATGCCACAACCACTGTAGCCCACGTGCCCTAGAACCCACACTCCTCAACAAGAGAAGCCACTGCAACAAAGACCAAGGAAAGACAATATATATATATATATATATATATATATATATATATATATTTAAATATACAAGTAATATAAAATACTATCAGAATTTTTCCCTGTTCACATTTTGTGGAAGATATTTCATGCAGATTCTCCACATGCACCTTCCAATACCAGTCTTTATCATTCTGGGAGGCACTTCCTTTAGGAAGCTTCCAGGCTTCCATCATCCTTCTAAGTTGTTTTGAGATACAGCCACTTGTATCTTGGGGCCACTGAACACTTTATTCTCAGGCATGTTTTTTTTCTTCATTCCCTGTGTAGACATTTATGATCTTCAGACTTGATAATGTAATTGCTTTTCCAGCACTTCTAGAAAGGCTTGTTCACACTGACATGCACTGACAGTGATTGCAAAAGGCAGCGTGGTGCGGGGCCAGAATCTGAGCTTCAGAGCCGGCCTGCTGCAGCCCTTCTCTGGCTTTCCCACTCCACTGTCCATGACCCAGGGCAGGGCACTGAGCCTTCCTGTGCCTCAGTTTTTCCCTCTGCAAGATGGCGGGGGAGGGGTACAGTTCCTATCTCATAGGTGTTTTCAGAGGATTGATGAGCTGATATGAGTAAAAGGTTTAGCCAATGCTTGGCCCCCAGTAAGCAGTCAAAACATATTAGATATCATCTTATGTCCAGGAAGAATGGCCAAATCTTTATTAAAATGTTTTACTAGTGACTTTCATAGGTATCCCAAATCAGGACTGACTGAGGTCATTTCGGGCTAATAGGTCTTCCACCAAAAATATCTTGTTGTTAAAATAATTTAGGGAGGATTTTGTGATATGAAAGGCTTCATATGAACTCAAATATAACATGACTCCTTTCACCCTCCCACAAGGGATGCTTTTGAGAATTAATTTCCTTAAACTCAAGATGTGATGGTAGAATAATTTCCATTTCATTTATTTTTATTTTGCCCCTCAGCTTGTGGGATCTTAGTTCCCCAACCAGGGACTGAACCCCTACCCTCTGCAGTGAAAGTGTGGAGTCCTAACCACTGTACCGCCAGGGAATTCTGTAAATTTCCAATTTTGATAAGAATGACAAGAGTAAAGTTTATTGATTGGTTCAGTAGACAGTCTTTACTGAGGGCAGAGCTAACCCGAAGCGCCAAATCATGAACTTGAAAATGAACCCACACGTAGACATGTCCCTTAGATGGCCACTCTTTCCTGGTCTCTCACAGGCCTGCAGGGGTAACCATGTGTCCCTGGATCTCACCCACTGGGCACACCCTTTTACACCCAAGAGTCCTGGTTTAGAAGATGAATTATAGGGACACCCTAGTCACGGAGAACTCTCCCTTTTTCCTGGTGTAAAATGTGTCTTCACTTTGTGTACAAATCTAAACAATCCAGCTCTTTAGAGTGGGCATTAAGGATGAGGTCCATGTGCCATTGAAGCCCTGCTTCCTCGTCCTTGCTGTCTTCCTGCCTTTTTCCCCTCTTCCCCCTGCCTTTCATTACTGTGTCTGAGACATTAAGCCCTGTGCTGCACGCTCAGCCCCTCTTTCTTCTTTCCAAGTGTTCTCTGTATTTTTCCTCTTCTTCCACTGCTCCTTGCCATCGGCTCAAACGTTTGTCCTCTGCATGGAGCCTGTGGCATTTGCTAGAAAGATAGTGGTCTTTGCTGTCCACCTGCACCAATCTGTCATTATAGAACAGGAGCTGATGTGGAGATGGGGGAATCTGGACTGGTTTAAGTGCTGTGACTCACTATCACATGGTCTAATATTATTTCAGCAGAATATAATAACCATTTCAAACTCTACTATGGCAGCACTAGGAGTCACTGTTTAAGGCCCTAGGATGAGACCAAAAGATTTCTAGGATCTGGTTTGCTTACAGCCCAAGCATATTTCCTGCTTCTCTTCCCAAGTTCATCGTTTCTAGAACAACAGTTCAGTAAGTAGGAGGTCTGTGGAATGTGATTTAATAGATCATCATCCACAAAAATAGTCCCTCTGTCTTGCTGTAAGTGATTTGAAAGGAAAGCATGGCTGTTGGTGTCTTTTCTCGACTCAGGAGGCACACCAAGTCAAGGAGTCATCCTTGGGATCCTGAACTAGGGTCCCACCGGGGCTTGGGGTCAAGGTCAGGATATGGGAAGTCAGGAATCAATGCCTTGTGTTTCCAGGGTCTGTAAGAGTGAGAAGGGACTGTGCTGAACTCAGTCAGGCTCTGTCCCTCTCACACACACACACACCTGACTGGAAAAGGGGACCCCACCTCCATGTTCCAAAGACAGCATCACCTGAGCCAGGCCAAGCCTGCATCCACTCCTGACAGCTCAGAGAAACAATTTCAGATCACATATTGAGCTCACTTTCTAAAACTAAGAAAAAACGAATGCAAATATCCTTTGAATAATTACAATGTCACATCTGAGTGGCTAGACCCCAGCAGTTCTCCCAGGCCTGGGTGGTCTCCACTTGTGCAGTTAGAAATGGGAGCTTTGGTTTCTTAACACATGGGCGCTTATGTGGAACCACAAAGGGTCTGAATTCTATATTTCCCATAGGAAGCAGTCTGCCAGTAAGAGCCAAGAGCACACAAGGGCCCCCAGACTCAGACCCAAGGCTCATTAATCAGACACTAGTACTAATATCTTTAAGAACAGAGACATAACTTTCCTGAACTTCACCTTTATTTTAATTACCGAATTTCCTGAGATGGAGGCAAAATAATTCTAATTCATACTCATCTGGATTTGACCTCCATGTGGCCAACAGATGTGTCAGTGGGTTGCAAAATATTTTTCTAAGATGAAATACTGCAGTGGCAAAAGAAATGAAGAACTCCTGCCCTGTTGCCAGACCCCAGCTTCCACCCACAGCAAAGCCTTCACCATGTAATTCTCTTCAGAGCTTCAACTAAATATTAAGCGAGCCTTGCATGAATTGAACAGACATTGGCAAGAACTTAAGAATTTAAACATTCTTCGTGTGACTTAAGTAGATTGTTTTCAGGGGACTGCTGTCAGCCCTCCTTTGAGGGCCCTGCTTTTAGAGCCGGGAAAAATCCAGCCAGTAACTCTTCAAACTTTCAGAACTGGGGTATTGATAGGCCGAGATGGTGACTGGCCCTTGTGTCGGCTAACTAACAGACTAACTGCCTATGGTATGGAAACCATATGATGAGGGGACACAACTGGCCCCTCTCTGCAGAGGGCCCCCCAGGCAATGTGCAACAAGCAGCATGTGCTCGAAATTCCAGAAGCTCAGCATCTCACAGGAACTGCTTTATTTCATGACACAGACTCAATTATTGAGAACTGCAATAGAAAGGCTATTTTTCTGTCCTGACAGGTAGCCAGACTTCTTGACAAAAGTAACTTGTATTTTTTGGTTCTTCTTTGAGTCGTACTCTATCTTTCTCATTAGCCTGTGTTCAGGTCCTTTGCTTTCAATCTAGATAACCTCGCTGGCAAAAATAAATGGGATCATTTCTCTCTTTCACTGCAAATCTATCAGTATTTTCTCATTACACATATAGTAAAATCTGAAGTCAATGACATTGATAAATGTAAAGATACATATTATAGAATATTAGAATTTAGACAGAATGTATACTACTTATTTAAAACAGCTAAAGATTTAAAACAGTCTAAATGTTGATTGATAAGTAACTAATAATGGAATGGAATGGAGTGCTCTGCATCTGTATGGGAGAAAAATGAAGAATTTCTTTCTACATTGATGTGTGAAGAACATCAAGCCATAAAGACTTAAATATAAGAGATGAGACCATAAAACTCCTAGAAGAGGACATAGGCAAAATATTCTCTGACACAAACTGTACTAATGTTTATTTCTATTGCCTTGGTCGGTATCCCAAGGCAATAGAAATAAAAGCAAAAATAAACAAATTGGACCTAGTAAAACTTACAAGCTTTTATACAGCAAAGGAAACCATAAACAAAATGAAAGGACAACCTACAGACTGTTTAAAAATATTTGCAAATGATGCAACCAACAAAGGCTTAATTTTCAAAATATACAAATAGCTTATACAACTTAATAACAACAACAAAAACAACCCAGTCAAAAAATGTGCAGAAGACCTAAATAGATACTTCTCCAAAGACATACAGATGGCCAACAGGCACATGAAAAGATGCTCAACATTGCTAATTATTAGAGAAATGCAAATCAAAACTGCAATGAAGTATCACCTCACACCAGTCAGAATGGTCGTCATCAAAAAACCTACCAACAATAAATGCTGGAGAGGGTGTGGACAAAAAAGGGAACTCTTCTACACTGTTGGTGAGAATGTAAATTGGTGCATCCACTATGGGAAGAGTATGGACGTTCCTAAAAAAACTAAAAATAGAGCTGCCATATGCTACTGCAATCCCACTCCTGGGTATATAAATAGCCAGAGAAAACTGTAAGTGAAAAATATACACACACCCCTATGTTCACAGCAACACTATTCACAACAGCCAAGGCATGGAAACAACCTAAAAGCCCATTTACAGGTGAATGGACAAAAAAATGTCAGACATGTATACAAGGGAATACTACTCAGCCATAAAAAAGAATGAAATAATGCCACTTGCAGCAACATAGATGGATCTAGAGATGATAATACAAACTAAAGCAAGTCAGAGAAAAGAGAACCCTTGTGTACTTTTCATGAAAATGTAAATTAGCACAGACACTATGGAAAACAGTTTTGTGGTTCCTCAACAAATTAAAAATTGAGTTACCACACAATCCAGCAATTCCACTTCTGGGTTATTTACCCAGAGGAAATGAAAACACTAACTTGAAAAGATATATGTACACTGATGTTCAATGTACTAATGTTTACAATAGCCAAGACATGGAAGCAACCTACATGTCCACTGATTGATGAATAGATAAGAAAATGTGAGATATATATATATAGTATACACATATGTAATGTAACACTTTTCAGCCATAAAAAGAATATCTTGCCACTTGTAACAACATAAATGAACCTTGAGGGCATTATGCTAAATGACATATGTTAGAAAAAGACAAGGACCATATTAAAAATGGAATATTAAAAAAAAATCCAAACCAAAAAAGCAAACTCAGACATGGAGAACACCATGTTGGCTGCCAGAGGCAGCGGGTTGGGCAGAATGAGTGAAGGACTCAAAAGGTACAAATTTCCAGCTATAAAATAAACACGTCACGGGGATGTCATGTCAGCATGGTAAGTTCAGTTAATAAGACTGTATTGTATATTTGAAAGTTACTAACAGAGAAGGGTTTTTTTGGCCACATGGGGGAGTATGAGGATCCCCAACCAGGGATTGAACCTGTGTTCCCTTCAATAGAAGCCCAAAGCCCTAACCATTGGACGGCCAGGGAAGTCCTGAGCAGTTTTGAAGATTAATAGGACCCTGCTGTATAGGAAGTGCTCCAACTCCAGTAAGGAAATCCACTAGAATACTAGTACAAGAATTCAGATAAACCAGCCATCTTCTGTCCTTGCATTAAGAGACACAGATGAATCAAAAGGGAAATGTGACTAGGAAAAGTGCTGTGAAGGACAAACCCCTGAAGAGTGATGGAGTGGAGAGTTCCATGAGATAGTGATCAAGAAGAAAAACAATACCAAAAGTCTTCGAGCCTTTGAGATCTGGATGGGCCAACCTTGAAAAGAAATGTGGGGTCAGTAGAGGGCACCTCCTTAAAAGTCAACAACCAAATTAGTCTGAATTGAGATGAGACCAAGTGGGTAGAAGGGGCCTGATAGAAAATTTCAGGCTTAATTTATAGTCTGGAGGTATTGACCCAAGAGAGCAGTTAGTGGGAACAGGGAAGGAATTGTTAAATCCATCTGCCATCTCATTTTCACACTTCAATTTGAGCCCAATTCAAAGTAAGAGAGGGTGAAAAATAAGCACGACTCAGTGCCATAAGCTTTGCCACCCACATGAAAACAATCTGCCTTAATTGACAGCAGCCCTCATGCTCCTGCTTACCTGGCACATGTGCAAGTCTCCACGTGGCTTTCCTTCCCTTGCACACGTACACAGATGGAGGTCATGATCCCTGGAACGTGCAAACAGAGCAAGATTGCTGGGCATTCGTCTTTTTCTGACTTGCTCCATTACTCGAGTATGCAATTCCCAGTCACATTGGGTTATATTTTGCTAAAAACAACAGAAAGAATCTCTTTCAAAAGCCCTAAGAGGTAGAAGGTTCTGGCAGAGCCAGCAGCAGGCAGGGAAGGGTCTGGGAGCCTGCCAAGGAGAGGTCGGGTCCAGAGCAAGAGGTGGCATGCCCGCTCCATCTCTGTGTGGATGGCTGCAGTCAAAATGGACTGAGCTCAACCCCTCTCTCTCTGGCCCCAGCCATGGATGGCAGCCCTCCACCACAGAGAGGCTTCTCCATGCCATCTCCTGGCTGGTGGCCTGGCTGTAAGTGATGTGGACAAAGGTCCAAGACCTGTCTCCATGTCCTTATGCCTGCCGATGCAAAGTGTAGGTGTCCTGCACTTACCCACTCAAAATGATGCGTCAGAGTCCGGCACAGGAAATCAGCTGTGCACAAGAAATAGGAGTGATATGTTGTTTTCAGTCTAATAGGAAATGCTGGGTGGGCTTCTCTACAGGGTTTTTCCTGTTGCCACAGTTTGAGGTTTCCAGAAGCAGTCCCTGAAGCAAGGGAGCAAACACAAGTGACTGGTCTGGGAGGTGATCTCAGGAAACTTGGCCACAGAGGAGCAGAGGCTGCTGGAAGAGAAGGAAGACAATAAAGAATGGTGGTGAGTCAGCAATCTCAGAGGGCAGCTGGGGCTCAATCCTGCCAGGGACCTCAGGAGCTGGCCAGTGAGCCTAACCCAGAAGGCAAGGGAGCTGCAACACCTATCCAGCTCATGTGCCTGAAGGTTGCCTCTGGAATATTCCCTCTCCAACACTTTGGCTTTCCCGTTGTTGTTCAGTTGCTCACTTGTGTCTGACTCTGCAGCACCACAGACTGCAGCCCGCCAGGCTTCCTGTTCATCACCAACTCCCGGAGCTTGCTCAAACTCATGTTCACTGACTCAGTGATGCCATCCAACCATCTCATCCTCTGTCGTCCCCCTTCTCCTCCTGCCTTCAATCTTTCCCAGCATCAGGGTCTTTTCCAGTGAGACAGTTCTTCACATCAGGTGGCCAAAGTATTGGGGCTTCAGCATCAGTCCTTCCAATGAATATTCAGGATTGATTTCCTTTAGGATGGACTGGTTGGATCTCCTTGCCGTCCAAGGGACTCTCAAGAGTCCTCTCCAATACCACAGTTCAAAAGCATCAATTCATTGGCACTCAGCTGGGGTCAAACCACCTCACACAAGGAGAAAAATAGCCTTCAGGCTGAGAAACACAGGCACTGCCAGAAAGCAGCTTCTGGCACATGGAGAGGCAGGCAGAGGGCAGGTGTAGCAACGCCTCAGCTACACCCAGTAATAAAAATCAAGTGTGTGCTCCCTGCAACACCTTGTACCCGCAATCCCTCTGCTATGCACACACTCCACAATCATATGCTCTCTTCATTGCTCTGGGTCAGAATCATCTAGAACTGCTGACCTCCATCTCTCTTTGTGAAATACCCTGGAAATACAAACATGTTCTCGAGAGACAAGCAGAGTGGGGGCCCAAATCTTAGCTCTGCTGCTCATAAGCTGAATGACCCTAGGAACTGATAAAACTTCTCTGAGTCATCTGTAAAATAGAGATAATACCTAATTTGCAAGCTGAGGTGCCGTTGAAGGGAAAGGATGCAAAGAAAATATCTGGCATATATTAAATGCTCTAGATGTTTGTAAAGTTAAGTGGCAGGAAGTTGGTATGACACGTTCCTACTTCTTTTTTTCTTGATTTGAGAAGGCAATATAGTTCAGCTGCTAAACATCCCAAGTGCACCAAAGAGTATAAAATTACCCCCAGAGGGCTTCCCTGCAGAGGGCTCAGGTTCGACCCCTGGTCAGGAAACTAGATCCTACATGCTGCAACTAAAGATCCCATGTGCCTGCAACTAAAATCCTGAGCAGCCTAAATAAATAAATAAATATTCTTTTAAAAACTTAAAAAAAATGACCCCCAGTTCCACACCTACCCCTAACTCAGAGGAATTATTGTAACCAGTTTCTTTCAGATCATTCAAGATAGCTTCTTTGTACGCACACCAAAACTATGCAGTATTCTGCATTCTCCCTTAAAAAAAATTTATTTTGAGGTTATTCCATGTTAACATATAGAGATTTATGGCCACATTATTTCTGTTATTTCAAGTGGTCTCCTCCTCAATCTTGACTCCCATTTCCTTAGAGTCCTCAAATTCTGGTTTGTCAGGGCTGAAATGAATTGAAGCATCAAAGAGTCCAAACATCTCATGTTACCAACAAGGAAGAAAGGCCCACGAGAGTGGAAGGACTAATGGACAGATGTGAACCTAGTTCTCACATAGTAGCTTTAGACTAGAATAATGCAGATCTGCTGGAGAAATATCAGGAAACAGAAAAATGTAAAAAGCAAATAGAAAAGCAATTATTTTAGCAGATCCTTGACTTGGGTCCTATCTGAGTTTTCATACCTCCAAGACCACATTCAGTTCAGTTCAGTCACTCAGTCATGTCCGACTCTTTGCGACCCCATGAATCGCAGCACGTCAGGCCTCCCTGTCCACCACCAACTCCCAGAGTTCACTGAAACTCACATCCATCGAGTCGGTGATGCCATCCAGCCATCTCATCCTCTGTTGTCCCCTTCTCCTCCTGCCCCCAATCCCTCCCAGCATCAGAGTCAACTCTTCACATGAGTTGGCCAAAGTACTGGAGTTTCAGCTTCAGCATCAGTCCTTCCAAAGAACACCCAGGACTGATCTCCTTCAGAATGGACTGGTTGGATCTTCTTGCCAGTCCAAGGGACTCTCAAGAGTCTTCTCCAACACCACAGTTCAAAAGCATGAATTCTTCAGCGCTCAGCTTTCTTCACAGTCCAACTCTCACATCCATACATGACTACTGGAAAAACCATAGCCTTGACTAGACGGACCTTTGTTGGCAAAGTAACGTCTCTGCTTTTGAATATGCTATCTAGGTTGATCATAACTTTCTTTCCAAGGAGTAAGCGTCTTTTAATTTCATGGCTGCAATAACCATCTGCAGTGATTTTGGAGCCCCCAAAAAATAAAGTCTGACACTGTTTCCATTGCTTCCCCATCTATTTGCCATGAAGTGATGGGACTGGATGCCATGATCTTAGTTTTCTGAATGTTGAGCTTTAAGCCAACTTTTTCACTCTCCTCTTTCCCTTTCATCAAGAGGCTTTTTAGTTCCTCTTCACTTTCTGCCATAAGGGTGGTGTTATCTGCATATCTGAGGTTATTGATATTTTCCACAGCAATCTTGATTCCAGCTTGTGCTTCTTCCAGCCCAGCATTTCTCATGATGTACTCTGCATAGAAGTTAAATAAGCAGGGTGCCAATATACAGCCTTGACATACTCCTTTTCCTATTTGCAACCAGTCTGTTGTTCCATGTCCAGTTCCAACTGTTGCTTCCTTACCTGAATATAGGTTTCTCAAGAGGGTTCTGTTAAAAGGGAACTTGATGGTTCACAGACTCGTTTTTTTGGAAAGTGTCCAGCATCTATCAGAGTGGAGGTGATTCTAACAGGCAAGAGAATAACATCCCGGAGCCAATCTCTTTGGCCAAAAAGTGTTCACTTGATAGTGCAGAGTATTAAATATTAAATACTATTTCACACATATTAAATATTGCAGATTGTGAAATGAGGGGATTGAGCAGGGTATTAAATATCTCAGATAGTCATAAGGAAGGCTTCCATCAGTCTGTGGGATATGGGGCTAGAGCAATCCCAATTTTGTGTGGGCTCCACACTGCCCCTCTGTGGGTAGTGGGTGAGCTTCAGCAGGGGTAAACTGAGGGCAGGCTGAGGAACCTGGTTTGAAGTTTCGCCCATTGCATATGGTGGCAGGGCAATGGCAGGAGGAAGCTGGGTGTGTTGATGAGAAGATGTTCAAAGCCAGCCACGTATTCTGTACTGGGTAGGGAAACCAGGCCAGGAGTGGGCTGCTGGATGGTGGGGGAAGACAGATCAATGTTCATAAGCATGAGGAGAAGGTGTGTTAGACATGAGGCAAGGTCAAGGACACTGTGGTTGGATAGATATTGAGATTTAAGGGTCTAGAAGGAGCGATGATGAGTTAGACATGATCCACAGCAGGGCTGTGGAAGGGGGCCACTGATGCAGAGCAGAAATGGTCACTGATGGGAGATCTCTGAAGAGATCTTATCCCCACCACTCCACTCTGAGTGTACATACTGATGCCTACAGTCCATTTTGTAGGGTTATGCATAGTTTAATTAGCCTTCCACCTTTCATGGATGTAATATAGTTGTGTACTCAGCATCCTCTTGTAAGCATAATTGTTTGGCTTTGCTAAAACAACATATGGTAAATTACATGTCCATTGCACATAAATCATGGATAATGGGTCCAAGCCCAGAAACTTGGAGGGCTAGCTTCCCAGGCTGGTGGATCATGATGGACTAACCATTTGCTTTAATGAAACCCAGGCATCATTACCATTTTGCTATTGCATTATTTGAGGGTGCATTTGCTTTATGTACTGCAGTTTTGCTGATCTTGCAGTGTTGTACACACTAATGAATTCTGGTGAAAACAGAAACAATGCTTTCTAATCTTTCACCACATAAAATAACTGATCTGAGAGACTGTGAGGGCTATTTGAATGTCTTCCTATGATGAATTGTTACCTGAGTGGTAGTGACATTTTAATGTTGAGCATACTGGTCCCATTACCTAAAAATGGGAGTTTGGACTTAGCAACAAATCTTTCTTCTAGCAACTGACTCATCTCACTTCATTGCTATCTATTTCCACAGGGATGATGTTGCTTAAAACTCAACATTCAGAAAACTAAGGTCATGGCATCCAGTCCCATCACTTCATGGCAAATAAATGGGGAAACAATGGAAACAGTGACAGACTTTATTTTGGGGGGCTCCAAAATCACTGCAGCCATGAAATTAAAAGATGCCTGTTCCTTGGAAGAAAAGTTATGACCAACCTAGACAGCATATTAAAAAGCAGAGACGTTACTTTGCCAACAAAGGTCCGTCTAGTCAAAGCTATGGTTTTTCCAGTAGTCATGTATGGATGTGAGAGTTGGCCTATAAAGAAAGCTGAGCACCAAAGAATTGATGCTTTTGAACTGTGGTGTTGGAGAAGACTCTTGAGAGTCCCTTGGACTGCAAGGAGATCAAAGTAGTTGATCCTAAAGGAAATCAGTCCTGAATATTCATTGGAAAGACTGATGCTGAAGCTGAAACTCCAATACTTTGGCCACCTGATGGGAAGAATTGACTCATTGGAAAAGACCCTGATGCTGGGAAAGATTGAGGGCGAGAGGAGAAGGGGATGACAGAGGATGAGACGGTTGGATGGCATCACTGACTCAATGGACATGAATTTGAGTAGACTCTGGGAGTTGGTGATGGACAGGGAGGCCTGGCGTGCTGCAGTCCATGGGGTCACGAAGAGTCAGACATGACTGACCAGCTGAACTGAACTGAACTGAAGTACTTTGAGCAGGGTATATATGTTCAGCTGGGACCTTTCAACAAATTAGGAAACACATCCAAGGAAACCCTGGATTTATTCTGCCATATTTGCTATGAGCTCTGGAATGAAAGGAAATGGCACCCCACACCAGTATTCTTGCCTGGAGAATTTCATGGACAGAGGAGCCTGGCAGGCCACAGTCCATGGGATTGCAAAAGAGTTGGACAGGACTGAGCAACTAACACTTTCACTTTCACTGGAATAAAAGGCATCAACTCTTTGCTGGACTTTGACACATTTTGTGGCTACAAATCCAACCCTTCAAGACAGTAAGTGAACCCACTGGGCAAATGTCTTTACTAAGCTCTTTGGGTGTTCTGATACTCAGTTTCAAGGCACGTGGGAGGGGGCGTGGTAAGGGTGGGGGGTGCTCTCCCAACACATCCAACAAGCAAATGTTCAGATACCAGCTGGGGGTCCTACAATTCAACTCAACTCTGACACTATCTAGCTAGAGGTAGCCTCAGATCGCACGGGTTAAGAATTCCTGTTGTGTGGTTCCCCACCTCCACTTCAGATGCCAACTGCAAGCCCTGGTTGTACTTCTGACCAATGGGCTATAAACCAGTGGTTTCCATGTCCCTCTCCTTGGGTTCAATTAATTTGCTGGAGTGGCTCACAGAACTCCAAGAAATATTCTACTTACTAAACGACCTATTGGATATAAAAGGATGTAAACTCAGGAACTGGCTTCCCAGGTAGCTCAGTGGTAAAGAATCCGCCTGCCAGTGCATGAGACATGGCTTTGATTCCGGGTCAGGGAGATCCCCTGGATGAGGAAATGGCAATACAAGAATCCAGTATTCTTGCCTGGAGAATCCCATGGACAGAGGAGCCTGGTGGGCTACAGTCCATGGGGTCGCAGAGTCAGACACAACTGAGCGACTAAGGAGGGTCGTAGGCAAACTCAGGAATAGCCAGGTGAAAGACACCAAGGGCAGGTACGGGGAAAGGACACAGAACTTCCAGGTCCTCTGCAAATGCCCCATTCTCCCCAAATCTCCACGTATTCACCAACTGGAAGTTCTCCGAACCCCATCCTTTTGGGGTTTTATGGAAGCTTCATTGTATTAGTCACAGTTGATTAAACCATTGGCCATTGGCCATTGGCCATTGGCAACTGATTCAACCTCCAGCCCCTCTCCTCTCCCTGGAAGTTATGGGGAGCTGAAAGTTCCAACCCTCCAGTCCCCAGCTTGGTTCCCCCTGCAACACCGCCCCTCCCCTCTCAGATCTTTCCCAGAAGTTACTTATCAGCATAACAAAAGACACCTTAAGGGCTCTTTTCACTTAGGAAATTCCAAGGGTTTTAGCATCTCTGTACTAGAAATGGGGACCAAGACCAAATTTTTATTTCATCTAAAGCGCAGTATCGCATATCCCCTGTGTTAACCACCAGTTTGAAACGACAAGGCTGTATTAAAGTAATATGTCCACTTAGCTGAAGAAGTGGCATTTAATTACATTATGTATTTTTTATTTAACCCAGTGAATACCTTGTTATTATGTGCAGTTTTCTCACTTAGTTTTGGTGGATGGTGAGTTTCCTGTCTTTTTGGTAGTACTTTCGTCAGAAAAAAAGCAATATGTTATGAAGAGTTTTTACATCAAGCTTCTTTGTAGATTTGCCTCCCTGAAGACAAAAATCTTTCAGATGAGCTGGCTATTATAAACCCTCTCTTGTCACGCAGCAACAGTGACATCTGCCGTCCAGCATTAGACATTGTTACTTTGGAAAGTGCCACAGAAGAAGGCTTTCCTTTTAAAAAATTGTCATCTCTGATAATGAGTGCTGTTGAGCATCTTTTCATGTGTTTGTTAGCCATCTGTATGTCTTCTTTGGAGAAATGTCTATTTAGATCTTTGGCCCATTTTTTGATTGGGTCATTTATTTTTCTGGAGTTGAGCTGTAGGAGTTGCTTGTATATTTTTGAGATTAGTTGTTTGTCGGTTGCTTCATTTGCTATTATTTTCTCCCATTCTGAAGGCTGTCTTTTCACCTTGCTAATAGTTTCCTTTGATGTGCAGAAGCTTTTAAGTTTAATTAGGTCCCATTTGTTTATTTTTGCTTTTATTTCCAATATTCTGGGAGGTGGGTCATAGAGGATCCTGCTGTGATGTATGTCAGAGAGTGTTTTGCCTATGTTCTCCTCTAGGAGTTTTATAGTTTCTGGTCTTACGTTGAGATCTTTAATCCATTTTGAGTTTATTTTTGTATACGGTGTTAGAAAGTGTTCTAGTTTCATTCTTTTACAAGTGGTTGACCAGATTTCCCAGCACCACTTGTTAAAGAGATTGTCTTTAATCCATTGTATATTCTTGCCTGAACACATGTATACAAAGATTTTTATAATTTTTAAAAAAAAGAAAAAAATAAAATAAAATTGATAAAATAATAAAAAAATATAAAAAAATAAAACTGTAAATCAGAAAAAAAAAATGTCATCTTTGTTGTTGTCGTGGCTGTTGTTTTTTATTTTAAAAATTGTTTCTGGGACTTCTCTAGTGGCCCAGAGACTAAGATTTCTCACTCCCAATGCAGAAGGCCCAGGTTCAATCCCTGGTCACAGAACTAGGTCCCGTATGTCTCAGTTAAAAGATTCTGCGTGCCTCAACTAAAACCCAGAGCAGGGGTTTTAAGTAAATAAGTAAAATACATTAAAAAAATTTTTTTAATTGGTTCTTATGCATATATAGTCCATAACATATAGTAAGTCTTGGATAGGAGGCTTAAGTTAGAGTCAGGTTTCTACAAAGGATGAAGGTAGCCCTGGCTACATAGTTTGCAGGGTTCAGTATAAAGTCAAAATGTGGGGGCTGCTTGTTCACAAATTAAGAATTTCAAGATGGTGACCACAGAGCAGATAGCCAACTGCGTGACTGCATCGGTCACAAGCTCTCAAAGTGGTACAAGCAGATAGAATAGGGGGGGTCCCTGGAGAAAGGCAGGCTTCCCCTGTGGCTCAGCTGGTAAAGAATCCGCCTGCAACACAGGAGACCCCAGTTGATCCCCGGGTTGGGAAGATCCCCTGGAGAAGGGATAGACTACCCACTCCAGTATTCTGGCCTGGAGAATTCCCTGGACTGTATAGTTCACAGACTATATATTCAGACACGACTGAACGACTTTCACTTCTGGAGAAAGAGAAGCAGGCAAGGCTTTCTTGACCTAAGAGAAGCCATATTTGGTTTAAGCCATTTTGTGATCTAAGCCTGGCCACAATGCTTGTCCTTGAACAGGTCCTCAGCAATGAATGATCTTTTTTTTCTTTTTAAAAAAAATTATTTATTTTAATTACTTTACAATATTGTAGTGGTTTTGCCATACATTGACATGAATCAGCCATGGGTGTACACATGTTCCCCATCCTGAACTCCCCTCCCACCTCCCTCCCCATCCCATCCCTCAGGGTCATCCCAGTGCACCAGCCCTGAGCACCCTGTCTCATGCATTGAACCTGGACTGGTGATCTGTTTCACATATGATAATATACATGTTTCAATGCTATTCTCTCAAATCATCCCACCCTCGCCTTCTCCCACAGAGTCCAAAAAAGTCTGTTCTTCACCTCTGTGTCTCTTTTGCTGTCTCACATATAGGGTCATCATTACCATCTTTCTAAATTGCATATATATGCGTTGGTATACTGTATTGGTGTTTTTCTTTCTGACTTACTTCACTCTGTATAATAGGCTCCAGTTTCATCCACCTCATTAGAACTGATTCAAATGCATTCTTTTTCATAGCTGAGTAATATTCCATTGTGTATATGTACCACAGCTTTCTTATCCATTTGTCTGCTGATGGACATCTAGGTTGCTTCCATGTCCTGGCTATCCTAAACAGTGCTGCGATGAACACTGGGGTACATATGTCTCCTTCAATTCTGCTTTCCTTGGTGTGTATGCCCAGCAGTGGGATTGCTGGGTCATATGGCAGTTCTATTTCCAGTTTTTTAAGGAATCTCCACACTGTTCTCCATAGTGGCTGTACTAGTTTGCATTCCTACCTACAGGGTAAGAGGGTTCCCTTTTCTCCGCAAACTCTCCAGGATTTAAGCAGTGAATGATCTTAGGGGAAGTGAGGGAATGCAGGAACGAAGGGAAAGCAGTCAAGAGACAATTGTTCTGTCAGTAAGTTCTGTTCTACTCTTTTCGACCCCATGGACTGTAGCCTGGCAGGCTCCTCTGTTCTCCCCTATCTCCCAGACTTCTAGTTCCTCCTCAAGGGATACGTATCACAATCTGATCCAGTCTCTGAGTTCTGCAGGGACTAATGTCCCCACATAGGCGGCAGATGGAATGATGATATTGACCCTTCTGACTTTAATCAACTAAAGCCTGGACTCTGTCCACCTTGGCCCCAATTCTATGCTGAATTCTGCTTTTGCTCAAGCACCTTCATGAATATGCATGTACCCTTAGCTTAAAACTTCCCAGATGTGCTATTCCAGGAGACATTGCTTTGGGAAAGAAGCCCAGTTTTCTGCTTACTTGAAACAAGTAATAATAAATTCTTCCTTCTCCTGATCTTTGGCTTGGTTGTGTTTTTCACTGGACTCAGATCAAGAGGCAACTCACTTTTCTAGTAACGGTGGGTCCCCAAAGCCTGGGGGCCAAGAGGGGCCCAACTCCCATCTTCAGTACAGAGGGCAAGTGGGTATCAAACGAATGGGTTTCAGGCCCACTAAAGAGGGACTGAGAGGAAAGTGGCTTAAAGGGGGAGATATGGTGGATAGAACTGTCTCAGCAATAAATGACTTCAACAACAACAAAAACTTCCCCCGAAATGACATGTTTAAAGGTAAACTTGAGATTTACCTCTTGCTGTGGCATGATAAGTCAGAGGGCATTTTTTTCAATATTATGTTTTCTGTTTCCTTTAGATCTAACAAAAACCAGGATTTCAGTGAGCATTGACAAAAGAAAACCACTGAGGGCTAAGGCAGGCTTGGCTGTACCTGATCTGAAGGCCCACCAGGCCCCACCCCAGGGAAGAATTACCCTGGCAAGAAGACATTTGCTGGGTCTGGTGGGCCACACACCAAAACTGAGTAGGACTCGCTGACATTCAAAAACAACCTCAGATTGGGAAAATGACTAGTCCTGAACTCAGAGTAGGAGGATGAAGATTTTGATGTCCCAAAGCATCTGGGAATGTCAGGAAACGTGGAAAAGGGGAGGGTGTTACTGCATTGACGGGTAGAGTTCAGGAAACCGAAACGCCCATCAACAGATATGTATAAAGAGAAGGTGTGGCACATCTATAGAATGGAATATCAGTCAGCCATACAAAAGAATAAAGCAATGCCATCTGCAGCAACCTGGCGGGACACAGACATGAGAAAAGTCCGTGCAGTAAGTCAGGCAGAGAAAGACAGAGATCAGATGATGCCACTTATAGCTGGAGTCTCAAATGGTACAAATATACCCATCTACAAAAGAGAAGGGGACTAAAGCCTTAGAATGAACTTAAGGTGATCGAAAGGGATGGTGTGAGGGGAAAGAGGGAAAACAAGGATGTCCTTATGTAAGCACACCCACTATAATACTGAAAATAGAGAATCATAAAAAGCCTACTCTTGAGGTGAGGCTACTCCATTTCACAGTCTGTAATAACTGATCTAGAAACAGAACTCAAAGGAGTACACATGTGTACGTGTAATTCTGCATCAAGTTGGTGTACCGCTAAAATAAACACATCATATTAAACCCACTAGATGCCAACAAAGTATTGAAATGCAAGTAATGAGAACCAAGCCCTTGGATATTTGTCGGGGAGCAATAAACTGGAATCCACAACCCAGAAATACGACTTTCCCTAACCTCTGTGTGTGTGCTCAGTTGCATCCGACTCTTTCGGACCCCACGGACTGTAGCTCTCCAGGCTCCTCTGTCCACTGGAATTCTCCATGCAGGAATACTGGAGTGGGTTGCAGCTGCCCTACCTCCAGGGGATCTTCCAACCCAGGGATCGATCTCAGGTCTCTAGCACCGCAGGCAGATTATTTACCATCTGAGCCACCAGGGAAACCCAGCCTAACCTCTGGTTTCCCAAATAGACAAAGTGGGGCAGCAGGAAATGCTGCCACCTTGTGGAAATTTTCTATAACTACATCGTTAAAACATGACCTTAAGGACACTTATTATTCAAAAGGTCTGCGGAGCTGTAAAAATCACCTGTCTTCACGAAATGGGGCTTCCCTGGTGGCTGAGATGGTACAAAATCTCCCTGTTATGCAGGAGACACCAGTTCGATCTCTGGGTTGGGAAGATCACCTGGAGAAGGGAATGGCAACTCACTTCAGAATTCTTGCTTGGGAATCCCATGAATAGAAGAGACTGATGCCTATGTAGAATGGAATATCACTCCGCCATAGAAAAGAATGAAATAATGCCATTTGCAGAAACACGGAGAGACCTAGGCCTGATAAACTTCAGTGCGGTAAATCACAGAACAACTTTTATCATATTATACCACTTATAGCTGGAGTCTAAAATGCTACAAATAAAATATACTCGTTTACAAAAGAGAAGAGAAATCACAGCCTTCGAAAAGAAACTGAAGGTGACCAAACGGTATGGTTGTAGAGGGGGGGAGGGGAATAAATAAGGTAGTCTGTATGAAGGTACATCCACTACAATATTGAAAATGGAGAATCAGAAAAAAACCTACTCTTTAGCTGAGGCTACTCCACTTCATACTCTTTAATAACTGATCTGGAAACAGAACCAAACCAAGTACACATGTGTACATATGTATCAGCTGGCCCCAGACAGAATGGCTATCGTGTAAAATATAAGAATAAATGTGGGACAAGGCTTGGGGATAAAAGGCAACACTTCCATTCTGTGCTGAAATTGGTAACAGGCACTACAGGGCACAGAACGGAGGTACCTTGAAATACTACCCATAGAGTACCCTGTGCTGTGCTGTGCTCAGTCCCTCTGCTAAGTCGCTTCAGTCATGTCTGACTCTGTGCGACCCCAGAGATGACAGCCCACCAGGCTCCCCCATCCCTGGGATTCTCCAGGCAAGAACACTGGAGTGGGTTGCCATTTCCTTCTCCAATGCATGAAAGTGAAAAGTGAAAGTGAAGTCGCTCAGTCGTGTCCCACTCTTAGCGACCCCATGGACTGCAGCCTACCAGGCTCCTCCGTCCATGGGATTTTCCAGGCAAGAGTACTGGAATGGGGTGCCATTGCCTTCTCCAGCTCAGCTTCTCAGTCGTGTCCAATTCTCTGCAACCCCATAGACTGTAGCCCACCAGGCTCCTCTGTCCATGAGATTCTCCAGGCAAGAATACTGGAGTGGGTTGCCATGCCCTCCTCCAGGGAATCTTCCCCACCCAGGGATTGAACCTAGGTCTCCTGCATTGCAGGTAGTTTCTTTACTGTCTGAGCCACCAGGGAAGCCCATGGAGTACCCTATCATCCTGCAATTCCACTCCTAAGCAGATATTCCCAGAAAACTATAACTGGTAAAGACACATGCCGTCCTATATTCATTGCGGCACTATTTACAACAGCAAGGACATGAAAACCATGAATGTGCCCATCCATAGCAGAATGGAAAAAGAAGATGTGGTGCATCTATAGAATGGAATGTCATGCAGCCATTCAAAAGAATGAGATAATGCCATTTGCAGCAACATGGAGGGGCCTAGACCTGATAAAATCAGTGAGGTGAGTCAGACAGAGAAGGACAGATATCATATGATACCATTTATAGCTGGAGTCTAAAACGACAGAAAAATGCTTGTTTACAAAAGAGAAGGGGACTCACCGCCTTAGAAAACAAACTGTAGGTGATCAAAGGGGATGTTTTTTGTGGGGCGGGGGGATAAATCAGGATGGCCTTATGAAGGTGCATCCACTATTATAGTGAAAATAGAGAATTACAAAAAACCTACTCTTTAGCTAAGGCCACCCCACTTCACACTCTGTAATAACTGATCTGGAAACAGAACCCAACGGAGTATACCCGTGTACATACATACCTCAATCAAGATGCTGTATGGCTAAAATAAAGTCATCATATTAAACCCACTTTATGACAATAAAATATTGAAATACAAGTAATGAGACCCTAGCCCTTGGATGTTTATCTTGGCATAGTACACTAGAATTCACAAACCAGGAACATGACTTTTCCTAACCTCTGGTTTCTCATCTAGACACAGTGGGGCAGTGTGAAATGCTGCTGCCTTGTGGACACCTCCTGTAACTACATCCTTAAAAAAATGGGACCCTTCTGGACTTGTTGAGTCACTCAGTCCTGTCTGACTCTTTGTGACTCCGTGAACTGCAGCACACCAGGCTTCCCTGTCCTTCATTATCTTCTAGAGTTTGCTCAAACTCACATGCATTGAGTCGGTGATGCCATCCAATCATCTCATCTTCTGTCACCCCTTTCTCTTCCTATTTTCAATCTTTCACAGCATCAAGGACTTTTCTAATGAGTCAGTTCTTCACATCAGGTGGCCAAAGTATTGGAGCTTCAGCATCAGTCCTTCCAATGAATATTCAGGACTGATTTCCTTTAGGATGGACTGGTTGGATCTCCTTGTAGTCCAAGGGACTCTCAAGAGTCTTCTCCAACACCACAGTTCAAAAGCATCAATTCTTCGGCGCTCAGCCTTCTTCATGGTCCAACTCTCACATCCATACATGACCACTGGAAAAACCATAGCTTTGACTAGATGGACCTTTGTCGGCGAAGTGATGTCTCTGCTTTTTAATAACGCTGTCTAGGTTGGTCATAGCTTCTCTTCCAAGGAGCAAGCATCTTTTAATTTCATGGCTGCAGTCACCATCTGCAGTGATTTTGGAGCCCAAGAAAATAAAGTCTGTTACTATTTTCATTGTTTCCCCATATATTTGCCATGAAGTGATGGGACCAGATGCCATGATCTTCTTTTTTTGAATGTTGAGTTTTAAGCCAGCTTTTTCACTCTCCTCTTTCACCTTCATCAAGGGGCTTTTTAGTTCCTCTTCACTTCTGCCATAAGGATGGTATAATCTGCATATCTGAGGTTATTGATATTTCTCCGGGCAATCTTGATTCACATGCTAGCAAGGTAATGCTCAAAATCCTCCAAGCTAGGCTTCAACAGTATGTGAACTGAGAACTTCCAGATGTACAAGCTGGATTTAGAAAAGGCAGAGAAACCAGAGATCAAATTGCCAACACCTGTTGGATCATAGAAAAAGCAAGAGAATTCCAGAAAAGCATCCACTTCAGCATCACTGACTACACTAAAGCCTTTGACTATATGGATCACAACGAACTGTGGAAAATTCTTAAAGAGATGAGAATACAAGACCACGTTGCCTGCCTCCTGAGAAATGTGTATGCAGGTCAGGAAGCAACAGTTAGAACGGGACATAGAACAACAGACTTGTTCCAAATTGGGAAAGGAGTACATCAAGGCTGTATATTGTCACCCTGCTTAGCAGGCACACACATGGGGCTCTAAAAATCACCTGCCCTCAAGAAATGCACTGGTGAAGGGTGTGAAAAAAGAATTCAAATCAGGGCTGTCTTTCAAGACCAAGTTTAAGAGGCATATATTTGCAGTGTTCTTCTTTCCTCTTAAAAACCCATGAAACATTGCAAAACATCACTAATTTTTAGAGATATGCTTATCAAAGCTAGACACCATCAGAAAATCTACAAAGAATTACTGCAGGAATGAAAAGGAATCCTCCTACTTCATTGTTGGAAATGCAATTTGTAACAGACACTGAGGAGATGTGTTGGAGGTTACTTAAAAAACTACATATGGAGCTACCATATATTCGGAAGTTTCACCCTATTCATATACTCCAAGGAAACCATAAGTCAGTAAGACTCATGTACCCCAACAGTCATTGCAGTGGAATTCACATAGCCAAAATGGAAGCCACCAAAATGTACACCCACAGATGAATGGAAAAGAAGATGTGGTGCATATACACAGTGGACTATTACAAAGCCGTAATAAAGAATGAAATAATGCCATTTGCAGTAACATGGATGTACCTGGGATGAGCAAGCTCAATGTAGTCAGAGAGTGAAGACAAATATCATATGATTTCACATTTACGTGGAGTCTAAAAATTGATAGTTGTAAACTAATTTGCTAAATAGACTCAGACTGAGAAAACAAAGGTATGGTTACTGAAGAGGGATGGTGGGTAGAGGGATAAACTAGGGCATTGGGGTTATCATATATATATATATATATTAATGCAAATAAAATAATCAACAAAGACTTACTGATTACTGATATATTTCACATATATATATATATATTTGTATCACTTTGATATACACCAGAAACTAATAAAATATTTATATCAACTGTATGCTTTATACATATTTTTACAAAATTATTGTAAATCAGATTGTTCATTATGATTTCTCGAGAACATTTCAACCCTCAAAGAAGAAACTGTAGGCTTTATTTTGTCATCTGTTATGATCATAACCCACTCCAGTGTTCTTGCCTGGAGAATCCCAGGGATGGGGGAGCCTGGTGGGCTGCCGTTTATGGGGTCATACAGAGTCGGACACTACTGAAGCGCCTTAGCAGCAGCAGCATGATCATAACAGCCATTATTTCTGGGCATGGGATGTGACTCTTGCAAAAATCACCAGTTTACACTTAGAAGAAAATAGAAATAGAAACAGTATTTCATGTAGTCACAAACTAGACTTATTCTTCAGCAGGGAAACACTCCACGTGTTGAAAAACAGCCATGTCCTAACCCTTTACTGGGTTAATTCATTGTTTCATTGATTCAAACACATGTTTATTGGCTGGGGACACTGCAGCCAGCTCTGCTGGGATAGAGGCATCCACATAGTATGCAGGTCTGCTGTCCTCCAGGAGTTTAAAGTATCACAGAGGAGACAGACTAGAAACTGACAAGTATGACCATGCGTACACAGCACACGGACGGTGAGGTGGACCATGCCCTAGAATCCTGGGAGGGGTGTGTCACCAGACCTGGGGAGTTCTGGCTTCTCTGGGGACACAAAGCTTAAAATCAGACCTTACTGCCTGCAGAACAACTTGGCCAGGAGGATGTGATCTGTGATGGTTTCAGTTTTCTCTATGAAGTTGGAGGATAGCCAACTGCAGAGAGCCAACACCGTGGTAGCAGGTTTGAGAAGAGTGGAGAATGTTCTACTCATCTGCCATGTTGTTTAATTCTTTGAAAAATGGTATTGTGCTGAATATTTAAGCACAATCATCTGGCTCAGTAATTTACACACACAGACACACACACACACACACACGCACATCCACACAGAGATGTCTAACTTCTACCCCTGGCCTTGTCCATCTCTTTCTTCCTGCAACATGATTATAATTTTTCTATACTAAGTATTTAAGTGTGAATACAAGCAAATTTAACTAAATGTTCTCTTCTGTTTCCCCTTTCTTAGTTAAATGTAAGTGTGGCAGAGGCAATATTCTGTGGTTACCAAGTTCCCCCTTTCTTCCGCTTTCTGATGAACACAGGAAAACTATATTTCCCAGCCTCCTTTGCTGCTAGGTTGAGGCCCTATGACTAAGTCTGGCCAATAGGAGGTGGGAAGAGGTTGATTACACCATCTCTGTGTCCCCCCAACCCCCACCGCCACAACTCCTGAGCAGTGTTTGCACTCTCTCTCTTTGGCTATGACTTCAAAGGCTACAGATTTAAGATGGTGGCATGTAGATCTCCGAGTCAGCTGACTCACGCTGAGTTGTGCCATGAGCAAGAAATAAATATGGATTATATTAAGCTGCTGAGGCGTCATACAGCCAGTTCCCTACATATGAACTTTCAAGTTGTGAACTTTCACAGGTGCTAACATGTATCTCATTCCAGGAAGGAGTGAGAACCTGGGCCATCAACATTAGGTGTGAGTGACATTGCAGCCTGCCCTCCATCTCCTATTGCTGATGAGCCTTCAACTTAACCATCTTCTATCTCCTTTCCCTCCTCCAGTCAGCAAATCTTCTTGCTTGTTAACTCGATGCAAGCTATTTTACTGTATTACTGTGCTTTTCAAGGTAGTATAATGTATGACTAAAATTTTTAATTTTTTGTGTTTTTTTTTTGGTATTATTTGTGCAAAAAGTATTATAAGCCCATTATGGTCGGCATATAGTAACTATGTGTTAGCTGGGTACCTAGGCTACTTTGTTGGACTTATGAACACACTCTCAGAATGGAACTTGTTCATATGTAGGGGACTTACTGTAGTTTGTTACTGCACATAGTGTGCCCACGAGAAGAAAGGAAATGAACAACATTAATCTGAACCTTCACTTAATTTACTTAAAACAACATATCCTGAAGACCTTTCCATTTTCTTAATAGGTACACAATATTCCATTTTATGGCTCAATGGGTAAAGAATCTGCCTGCAATGCAGGAGACACAGGTTCAATCCCTGGGTTTGGAAGATCCACTAGAGCAGGAAATGACAACTCATTCCAGTATTCTTGCCTGGGAAATTCTGCGGAGAGAGGAGCCTGGTGAGCTATAGTCCATGGGATTGCAAAGAATCAGGCATAACTGAGCAACTAAGCTAAGCAGGATTATTCCATTTTGTAGAGGCTGCTGCTGCTGCTAAGTTGCTTCAGTCCTGTCCAACTCTGTGCGACCCCAGAGACGGCAGCCCACCAGGCTCCCCCATCCCCGGGATTCTCCAGGCAAGAACACTGGAGTGGGTTTGCCACCGCCTTCTCCATCATAAGTTATTTAAGTATAAGTTCCTTTCAAATGGACATGGCTTATTTCTACTCTCTTGCCATTATGCACATACATCTTTATGATAATATGGTAACTGGAGAATGTCTCAAGTGGTTGATGTGGAAAATGGAAAAAAGATTTAACAAGGGAAACACAATAGGGTTGCAGCAACACTGAAGACCCAGTTGACTGGAGACATCATAAATATGTTGTAGTGCAAATCTGAGACATTCTCTGCTTTTTCTCTAAAGTTCCTCAGAACCTCAGAAGAAGCTGGGGAAAGGCAGATATGTGGAACCAATGAGGGTGGGCTTATGGGAGGCTGAGTTGAGAGCTGGTCAACAGGCAGGGGGAATGAAGGCCTTGGTAGTAGAGTGGTTGACATGTTGCTCCAAGTTACCTGAGCTGAATAGGGAAGGAGGTGAACAAACAAAGAGGGGGTTGGCAGGGAGAAAGTATAGGGGCCAATTGGCTAGAGTCTTGATAAAACTGAGGAACCGAGAAGTATTGGGAGTGAGTGAGAGAGAGTTGGAAGAAAGGAGTCCTTAATTCAAGTGCCAGATATTTGAGTTTGAGACTTCAGAGTTGATAGATGTCCTCCTGGACAGAAGTCAGCTCTAGGAAGTGACCATATGCCCAGTGTGGAATAGAAGAGAAAGTCATCCTGGTGAAGAGAACAAGAAAATTAGAGGCAGGATTTTCTATGTGACATTCACTTGAATGTTAGACTTCTGGGAATCTGATAGGATTTGGCATGAAGAATAAGATTATGAGCCAGAAACTAAAATATTTAAAAGGCTTCAGGGATTTCTTAACTTGAATTCATGAATCCCTAAATGACCAAGGAATAAGCTGTAGGAAGTCATAAACACCAACCCTGAATTTACATATAAAATAGCACGTGGATATGTGTTTTCACATTTTCTTAGGAAAGGGCCCGTGACTTTTGTTAGTTTCTCAAAGGGTTCGTGATCTTCCAGGCCCACCTCTCAACCTTAATAACCATAGCCCTCAAACAGTGCTAACAGAACTTCCTGCTGTGATGACAAAAGGTCTATGTCTTGCTGTTAATATATCAATATGGTAGCTGCTAGCCACGTGTGGCTACTGAACATTAGGACATGGCTAATGTGACTGAGGGGAAAAGGCACTGGTGCACCCCACTCCAGTACTCTTGCCTGGAAAATCCCATGGACGGAGGAGCCTGGTAGGCTGCAGTCCATGGGGTCGCTAGGAGTCAGACATGACTGAGCGACTTCACTTTCACTTTTCACTTTCATGCACTGGAGAAGGAAATGGCAACCCACTCCAGTGTTCTTGCCTGGAGAATCCCAGGGATGGGGGAGCCTGGTGGGCTGCCATCTATGGGGTCACACAGAGTCGGACACGACTGAAGCAACTTAGCAGCAGCAGCAATGTGACTGAGAACCTAAACTTTAAAGTTACATTCAGTTAGCCACTGAACCGTTCAACTGTACATAAATGGCATATAGAAAAGTACTATGTTTTTTTTTGGCTGTGCCTTGGCATTAAGAATCTTAGGTCCCCGACCAGGAATCAAACCCACATCCTCTGCATTGGGAACTTGGAGTCTTAGCCACTGGACACCAAGGAATTCCCAAGTACCACCTGTTTTGTGTGTTTCAGCAGCAAAGGGCAATTTTGTTTACCAGTGACATCTCTGTTTTGATATTCTTGTATTTGATGTACTTTTTTCAATTGTATAGGACTTAGTTTCTGTGATTTATGGACTCTCACATCGCTGGTTAATTTTCCCAACAATGTGTTATTTGTCCATTTGATGATACCTACCTTTATAAAATACATTTTCCCCACTGTCTTGCTTCGTCTATCAGTTCCTTAGAGGTATATAGGGCTTCAAGTTACTTTGTAACCTCCTGAAGCCTAGAGTGGTCATAGGTCATCACGAATTCAGTTCAATTCAATCACTCAGTCGTGTCTGACTCTTTGCAACCCCATGAACTGCAGCACGCCAGGCCTCCCTGTCTATCACCAACTCCCGGAATTCACCTAAACCCATGTCCATTGAGTCGGTAATGCCATCCAGCCATCTCATCCTCTGTTGTCCCCTTCTCCTCCTGCCCCCAATCCCTCCCAGCATCAGGGTCTTTTCCAATGAGTCAACTCTTTGCATCAGGTGGCCAAAGTACTGGAGTTTCAGCTTCAATATCAGTCCTTCCAATGAACACCCAGGACTGATCTCCTTTAGGGTGGACTGGTTGGATCTCCTTGCAGTCCAAGGGACTCTCAAGAGTCTTCTCCAACCTAACATTCCAGGTTCCTATGCAATATTGCTCTTTACAGCATCACAAATTAGTAGCTAGTGAATCTATCATGTCCCAAATCTCTGAACGTTTCCAGTATTCTCTCCACATAGCAGCACGTTTACTCTGTGTTGCCCCTTTTGCTGACATATTGGAAACCATCAAGAGGGGCCGGGATATAAAACCACAAGCCCTGCTCTTCAAAAGTCCTCAGCACCCCATTTCCCTAAGTCCCTTCAAATGCCTCAGCCTGACCCACAGGATCCCTCACAGAGAAGCAGTTTTTGTTATTGCTTCTTGTAACTGAACATCAGGCTACAGCATGCTGGGATCAATGTGAAAGACATTGATGCCTGTTTTCAACACTCAATCATTATCGGAGGTTGAAAGGGTAGTTTTCTGACAGAAGTAGAAGTCAGGATCACAAGAGTTCAGATCTAACTCAGTTTTCTATTGAAGAGGCATTACAGCAAGCTTACTCAGCTCACAAGCTTCCAATTCAGACAGACTTGGGATCAAGATGTGACTCCGTAAGTGCTGTTGTCATTGGGATGGTCCTTAACCTCTTGATGTTTTAGTTTCCTCACCTGTGAAACTGTAAGACAACAGAATCCACTTTCTGGCTTTGGGGGAGGCACTTAACACAGGGTGGGACTTCCCAGGTGGTGCTAGTGGTAAAGAACCCACCTGCCATTGCAGGAAACGTAAGAGACATAGGTTCAATCCCTGGGTTGGGAAGATCCCCTGGAGAAGAAAATGGCTACCCATTCCAGTATTCTTGCCTAAAGAATTGCGTGGACAGAGGAGCCTGACGGGCTGCAGTCCATGGGGTCACAGAGTTGGACACAACTGAAGTGACTGAGCACATACACATACTTAACACAGGGGCTGGAAGAAGTTTTTTGTAAAGAACCAGATAGTAAATATTTTAGGCATCTTGGGTCCTACAGCTATTGTCCTAAGAGTTGACAACTCTTCAACTCTTGGAGCACAGCACAAAAGCCATAGATAATATGTGAGTGAATGGGTTTGGTTATGTTTCAATAAAGCTTTATTTATAAAAACTAGCAATCTGCCAGACTCAGTCCTTGGACTATAGGTTGCCAGCCTGTGATGTAGCAGTTTGCTTGACTCACTGCCACCATCTAATAAAGGGGTTCCCCTGCCAGACACTGTTGTTTATATTTGTTGTTTCCGTTAATCCTCTGTGCAGTAGCTAGGAGCCCCATCTTACAGAGAAGAAAACTGAGGCTCAGGGAGGATAAACAATTTGCTAAGTTTCCATCGTTTTGTAACCAAAGTCAAGACAAACTCTAGCCTTCTGACTTTAAGTTGATTTTTCCTCCCAACACATTGTGTTACCGTTAAATATCTCCATTACTAGCAGTTTTAGAGACAAAAACCTCAGATTTGCTGGAGCAAAAATTCTTGTTTGTACGTGGATTTGCATGTAGAAAGTAAGGTTTGGATTATGCAAAACAAGGATCACCAAAACCCCTAGTGAGATTTGAGCTCTGGATTCTCAGTATTTTGAATAGTTTTATTCATGCCACCAAATATAATATATCACAAAACATTTCCACTAAGAAGAGTGAGAAAAAATATTATCTGCAAAGGCAGCAATGAACAGGAAAGGCAGGCTTCCCTATTCACTACTTCTTGGGTAGGTGGCTTATCACCTGGAGGAGTCCAAAGTGACATGAAATTCCATGCTGACAATGCATGTTGCTGTGGTTGTTCAGTTGCTCAGTCATGTCCGCCTCTTTGAGACCCTGTGGACTCTAGCTCACCACACTCCTCTGTCCATGGGATTTCCCAGGCAAGAATACTGGAGTGGGGTGCCATTTCCTCCTCCAGGGGATCTTCCTGACCAAGGGATCAAAACTGTGTCTTTTGTGACTCTTGCATTGGCAGGCATTTTCTTATGGATTCAAATGAGACAAGGGCCTGGCCATGGAAAAATTCAGGGAGGTGATATTCGCCTGAAATGTTAGCAAATGTCAAACAGCTTATAAGGTGAATATCAGTTAATGACCATTGGAATAAATGATGCCATTAAAGCAAAAAAAGGATCAGGAAAAACCCACCATCATCTCAAGAGTGATTATCCCTAGAATGTGGAATTACAGATTATATAAATGTTTTCCAATTTTTCTGTATTTCCCAAATTTTTGACAGTGAGCATGGGTTGGCTTTAAGATCAGACAAAACCAGAGTGTCACAAAAAATAATCATATAGAGTTTGCAATAGCAAAGGAAATGATTTTATCCTAATGTTAGGATACAAAGCTACAGAAAGAAAAGTATTTTCTCTGAAAAGGAATAGAATCTTCACAATGAAAAAACAGACTAGAAGAATAATATTAATATTATTAATATTAATACTTCTATTAGAAGCATTAATAGAGATATGAGTAGATGTATCATGAAAATGCAGATATTTTCCTTGTCTTTTTATTCTTTTGTAGGTTCCAGATTTTCTATAAGGAACATGTTATGTTTAAAATGTTATGTGTGTTCACTCGCTCAGTTGTGTCTGACTCTTTGTGACCCCCATGGATTGTAGCCTGCCAGGCTCCACTGTCCATGGGGATTCTCCAGGCAAGAACACTGGAGTGAGTTGCCATGCCCTCCCCCAGGGGATCTTCCTGACCCAGGGATTCAACCCATGTCTGTTGGTCTCCTGCATTGGCAGGCAGATTCTTTATAGAGAAATGTAATTTTGAAATGAAGTCAATGCTATTTACAACAGAAAAATACAAATAATTAATTTCATGGTTGGTCTCAACTGGTTCAGTTCAGTTCAGTCACGCAGTCATGTCCGACTCTTTGAGACCCCATGAATCACAGCACGCGAGGCCTCCCTGTCCATCACCAACTCCTGGAGTTCACTCAAACTCACATCCATCGAGTCGGTGATGCCATCCAGCCATCTCATCTTCTGTCGTCCCCTTCTCCTCCTGCCCCCAATCCCTCCCAGCATCAGGGTCTTTTCCAGTGAGTCCACTCTTCGCATGAGGTGGCCAAAGTATTGGAATTTCAGCTTCAGCATCAGTCCTTCCAATGAACACCCAGGACTGGTCTCCTTTAGGATGGACTGGTTCGATCTCCTTGCAGTCCAGGGGATTCTCAAGAGTCTTCTCCAACACCACAGTTCAAAAGCATCAATTCTTTGGCACTCAGCTTTCTTCACAGTCCAACTCTCACATCCATACATGACCACTGGAAAAACCATAGCTTTGACTAGAAGGACCTTTGTTGGCAAAGTAATATCTCTACTTTTGAATATGCTATCTAGGTTGGTCATAACTTTCCTTCCAAGGAGTAAGTGTCTTTTAATTTCATGGCTGCAGTCCCCATCTGCAATGAATTTGGAGCCCCCCAGAATAAAGTCTGACACTGTTTCCACTGTTTCCCCATCTATTTCCCATGAAGTGATGGGACCAGATGCCATGATGTTAGTTTTCTGAATGCTGAGTTTTAAGCCAACTTTTTCACTCTCCTCTTTCACTTTCATCAAGAGGCTTTTTAGTTCCTCTTCACTTTCTGCCATAAGGGTGGTGTCATCTGAATATCTGAGGTTATTGATATTTCTCCTGGCTATCTTGATTCTAGCTTGTGCTTCTTCCAGCCCAGCGTTTCTCATGATGTACTCTGCGTAGAAGTTAAATAAGCAGGGTGACAATATACAGCCTTGACATACTCCTTTTCCTATTTGCAACCAGTCTGTTGTTCCATGTCCAGTTCTAACTGTTGCTTCCTGACCTGCATATAGGTTTCTCAAGAGGCCAGTCAGGTGGTCTGGTATTCCCATCTCTTTCAAAATTTTCCACAGTTTATTGTGATCCACACAGTCAAAGGCTTTGGCATAGTCAATAAAGCAGAAATAGATGTTTTTCTGGAACTCTCTTGCTTTTTCCATGATCCAGCGGATGTTGGCAATTTGATCTCTGGTTCTTCTGCCTTTTCTAAAACCAGCTTGAACATCTGGAAGTTCATGGTTTACGTGTTGCTGAAGCCTGGCTTGGAGAATTTTGAGCATTACTTTACTAGTGTGTGAGATGAATGCAACTGTGTGGTAGTTTGAGCATTCTTTGGCATTGCCTTTCTTTGCGATTGGAATGAAAACTGACCTTTTCTAGTCCTGTGGCCACTGCTGAGTTTTCCACATTTGCTGGCATATTGAGTGCAGCACTTTCACAGCATCATCTTTCAGGATTTGAAATAGCTCCACTGGAATTCCATCACCTCCACTAGCTTTGTTCGTAGTGATGCTTTCTAAGGCCCACTTGACTTCACATTCCAGGATGCCTGGCTCTAGGTGAGTGATCACACCATCGTTTGTGCTCTAGTCACTAAGCAATTTTTGTTTCAGCATGAAGCAGACCATGAACGTGAGTGTGTCCAGGCATGCCTGCACATGCATGTGTGGCATTGGGGAAAGGAGACTTGCTCTTTGTTATGGAGTCAGTACTATTTTTCAGTCCTCAGCTACAGTGTCCCGCTGCTCACCACTGGGCTTGGCAGCGCTTGCCACATCCCCACCTGCCCTCCTTCATGGCGTTCCCACTCTGTTACTGAACATCCATCATTCTTTCTCTGAACTGAGCCCAATCCTCCCACCTGCCCTGCGTCGTAGTTGTGCTGTAGTCTCGGTCTCAAATCCTCAGCTGGCTTGCAAAGTACCACGGTTCCCTCCTCTCCCTGGAGTTCTGGCTCAATCTGGCAAGGTGCCTCACCCCAGGATCTCGCCCAGTCCCCAGCTGGTTAGCTGGAGCCATCTTCTCTATTGCCTGACTTTACGGAAATGGCCTGATTTTACAGTAAAAGTCTCTACTGCCCCAGATTCCCAGTCACTCTGTCTCCATGCCTGGCAGGACAAAATGTCTTTTGCAGGGTCATTTGTGCTGATTGTCAGCTTGAATTGTGACTGTGGCTTGTCTCCCCCAAGCCTGGCTGAACCTTTGATGTTAACTGGCCTGTTCCCCAGTGTTGATCTACTAGGGGCTGGGTTCTGTGCCAAGGTTCCCTCCTCACAGCCACCCTATTGCTATGCCAAAGCTGCATCAGGTCTAGACAGTCCAAACTGGGTTGGCCATACAAGGGCAGACACAAAGGGTAAGAGCAAAAGCACAAAGCCAAGTGATGGTGGCAAAACCAGCGGCTCCAACAGCCACAACAGAAGTGATCTTAGGGCAGGTCTTCTCCCTGCTTGGCACCATAACATTGGAGCTGGATCTCTCTTTGTTGAGAGGGGGCTGTCTGGTGCATTGTAGGAGGTTTAGCAGCATGCCTGGCCTGTACCCATTAGATGCCAGGAGCAACCCCCACCCCACTGTGACATTGTAACAAACAAAAATGATGTTTCCAGATAACGTCAAATATCCCTGGAAGGCAAAACCATGCCCAGTGATGGACAGCAATTGATCTATATAGTTAAAGGTCCCCCATATGGTTCTTCCTTTTGGACTTTGTGGACATGGTTGCTTTTAATCAAGGCTTTTCAGCCTCAGCACTATTGATATTTTGGAGCAACCCTGTTTATATGAATGCTGTTCAATCGGACTTGACAAAGTCTTAGAACAACCCGCCGTGCTTGTGGAACAGCCCTCACAAACAATGGCATTTGGAATAGTCATCTTGGGAATTCCCTGGCGGTCCTGTGTTTAGGACTCTGCGCTTCCACTGACAAGGGTGTGGGTTCAATCCCTGGTCAGGGAGCTAAGATCCCACATGCTGGGCATCGCAGTCAAACAGAAAAAAAAGAAAAGGGAATAGTGATAGCAATGCCAGTGACCACCTGTTCTGCTTGTACTTGCCAAGAACCAGCTACATTTTCACTGACGAGGTCAGGAGGTACCCAGGTTGCCTACTTGATCAGATACCCAAGTCACTAAAACTGGTGATAAGCTCCATGCCATCTTTGTACAAAGTTGTTCAAGGATACAACTGAGGAAACCAGATAATTTAGAAATATCTTGGCCTTTAGAGCCTCCCATGAGAAGAGATCAGCTGAACTTCAGGGCAGGAACTTCGTGATCATTATTTTTGGCTGACCAGAGGTTATTTTTAGCACAGGTCATAACTCTAACCATGCCCTGGGTAGGTGTAATTTTCTTTTTAAGTTTTAAATGTATGGATTTTCAATTTCATCTGAGTCATTTCCATCAGAGGTATGGTCAAGTACCCAAATTAGCCAAACAAAAGGCAATGCACAGAGGAAATCAGTAGTTCTCAATTCTGCTGTACAGGAGAATCACCAGGGAAGCTTTTGAACAATTTCAAAGCCTAAGACTCCAGCCCCCAGAACAATTAAGTCAGGATCTCTGATTTAAGACTTTCCAGCAGGGTCAGGAACCTGCTGAGTAAATGAATGTAATTTGAAAAAGACCAGAGTGGAAGCTCAAAGAGAGAAAACGGGCAATGGCAAAATCACGTGACCACATGCTGTTTCTATCACGCCCACCCTAGCTACAGTTCTGTTACTATTTTTTCTTTTCATTTTTTTAAACAGTTATGTTTTCCAATCTGAGCATCCCTTCTTACTCTGCTCACTTTTGAGCCTCCATATAAGTTAAATATACAAATTCCATTATAGAAAGAAAAGGGTAAAAAAAAATGACAAAAGCTGGAATCTGGGCCTTTATGGAAAAGTGTTGTAATGGGAACAGCTGGTGTGCAGTTGTTATCAGCTACCACTTGAGAACTGCTTCAGCAACACTTAATTTTGTTCCTCACTATAGGCACCAGCTTTCTTTTTGGAGTCTCTCCATTGCCATCACCAGGGAAAATTTCTGAGAAACGGCTTGATATGGCTTGAGTGTAACATTACTTAAAATCTGGTATCCTTAGTGTCCTTAATGGGTTTTCTACACTGTCAGGAGTTTTGTGTAGGTCATCCATTTAATAAATTAAAAATAAACCAATTCATCTTAATTTGCAAAGTATACATAATATTTGATAATTGTAGATTCATATTAGTGAATCAGTATGTGGAGGGAAGACATTATCTGTAATCTATTATCATATTATATAGACATATATACAGACATTATCTGCAATCTAATATCACCAAGGAGGTAGAGACTGGCTAGTTGTTCACCAAGCCACTTCCCTTCTCCTGGGCACACAGCTAGACTACATTTCCCAGCCTCCCTTGCAGTTGGGTGGGGCCATGTAACTGCTTGCTGCCAGTGGAACATAAGGGGAAGTGTGGCCTCTATCACTGTGCTACCTGCTCTTTGAAGTTCTCTGCCTCACCCAATGAGCTTCTGGCGCTATAGATATCACTGAGAAATAAATGAAGGATTTCCTTAAACTAATACTCAATTTATTATGATATCATGATTTTTTAAGGGGTACCAGCTATACTGTATTGAAAGTGCCAATATTTGGTTTGAAGTAGGTGTTATCTGCCTATCGTCAGATCTTTGTCCTCTTTCCCCCAAACCTGAGATCTGAGCAGAGGGTCTCCAAGTCAAATATTGATGCAAAAAGATTAACTCCAATTTCAGGCTTTTCTTATGGTTTATCAAGAAGTGGGTATTGAAACTTGAGGCATAAAATCTTTGGGTCTGAACAACTGGAAGCTTGGAATTGCCTTTTTTTGAGATGGGGGACTGCAGAAGAAATAAGTTCTGTTTCACATATAAATACAAACAAGATGCCCTTCTCGAAGCCCTCCAGGAACTGCTTTTGGATCCACAGGGGAGGGTCTCATACTCATTGGTCTGCAAATCTGAAAATGTTAAGGCATTTTTAGGTCAGAATATTAAATAGGTGATGCTGTGTTCTTCTTAGGGTAACCCATCTGGAGGCAGACAATGTACATCTGTCCTTTACTGGTGATGTAAGTTTATCTGCATAGCATTCCTTTGTGTGCATGCCCATAGTTTATTTGACATGTCTCCTATTCTTGGGCAAATGCTACAATTAATGACCTTGTGCATATGTATTTTCATATCGTTAAAAGTATATTTCAGGGTAAATTCTGACAAGTGGCATTGGTGCATCAAAGGGTAAGCACATACGCAGTTTTGTTAGATGTTGCCAAATCCCCCTCCATAGAGACCATACAATTTTGCACTCCCTCCAGCAAACGGAGCATACACAAGTGACTAACAGATTGTGGTGTCAGCATTTTGAACTGTTGCCACTCTGATGGGTGGGAGTGGTGTTTCAGGGAGTTTTTGTTTGTATTTCTTTTATTATGAGTGAAGCTGAGCATCTTGTCCTAAGTTTAAGAGTCATTTTTACATCTCTTTCTGTAAGTTGGCTGTCCATGTCTTCTGTACATTTTCCCCCCATAGGATTATTGGTCTTTCTAAGCTCAATTATAAAAGTTCTTTGCATATTACAAATTTTAGCACTTTATCTGAAATATGTTGCAAATACTTTTTCTCAGCTTGCCATTTGTGCTTTGACTTTACCTACATTGTTTTCTGCTGTGCAAAAAAAAATTTTATTTTTATGTCAAATTTATCCATCTTTTATTGCATCAGCATTTTGAGGTGTAGTTAGAAAGCCTTTCACTATACCCTTTGTCCGAGGCACTAGATGAGATATTAACAAGAAAATAAAACTGAACAAAATCCAGTCCTTATACTGAAGAATGTATCAGCCTATTTGTCCTTGATTCAAAGAGAATTTTTATATTCATAATTTGAGTAGTAATAGATTGCATGTATTCTTGACCCAAACTCCAGAGATTATTTTTTTCTGAAGCATAAGCCAACACATCTTGTTAGCTGAATGGGAGGAAATACAGGATGGTAGTCACTATGATGGACTCTGGAATCAAAATGCTCTTGGTTTCATTCTTCAACTTACTAGCTATGCAGATGTGGACAAATCAGTAAACCTCTCTGAATCTCAACTCCAGAATCTAAAATTAACACCTGCCTCATAGAGTTATTGTGGCAATTAAAGGAAATTATGTATGAAAAATGAAAAATGCTTAGCACTGTGCCTGATACATAAGAAAAGCCCAACTAAAGAAAGCTCCATTCCCCTTCCTCCCCTTCAGTGATCCAACAATGGACTATTAATAGAATGTCACAGTGGACATCTATTATTTTGTCTACTCAGCTTCCCTTCCTTCCTACTGTACATCTTGTCTCCTTTTCTTTGCTACTCCTCAATCTTGAGGAAAACAAGTTTTGAACAAGAAAGGGAGTAAAGGTTCAGAGAAAGAGGTTAATCATAAATCTGGCAGAGGTTCCTCACAGGGTCCTGTTCGCTTTCACCAGCAGACACTGCTTTGAGAACAGCCACTCCATTTGTACTTCAAAATGCATTTCTCTCCTCAATGGTCAAAGTAGATGTTGCGATGAATGATTTTAGTGCTTTTCTAGATAGGAGAAAATGTAAGGATTTGGGCTCATAAAATCTAAAAGTATCTATCTGAAGGTCTGTTCTGCCAGTTTTTTCCCAGAGCACAGATGCCTCATTCCTAATCTCCACTCTGAACTCCTTTCAGGGGATACTGAAGGTTAGCAGCAGCAGTGGCTCAAGATTTAATCCTCACAGAAGTAGATAGCAAGTGCCGATTTGTAGTTGGCAGGGCCTCTTTATGGTCATAAATTTGACCATGGTTTGGGGCATTTCATGACCATTTTGTCCCATAATACTAGGAATGCTCATCCCCAGGTTGGCAAAGATTTCACTTATAGGCCACTCAATGTGCTATTACTGGACGAGGCCTTATTAACAGTAGCCAAAAGTCCCTGGACCCCCTATCTTGCTAGTTTCCTTTGGTCCAGGAAAATATTCCCTCTTGTTGCTGCTTTGTACATCTAGAATTACACTCTTACAATCATTGATCTCAAATGGAACTATATATCACCATTTTATCAGAGGCTCAGTTACATATTTGCTAATGCAAGATACAACAATTTTGTAAAACAGGTCATTAGTTGTTGCAAATATCTCCTAGTTTCAACAAGACTCAAGAGGGGAAATTTTAATTTCTTCTTTGCTGCAGCCATTCACAGGTGGGCTGGGTCAGGATCTTCCCTGTGAGCTCAACAAAGGTATTTTAATTTAACATTCAAGAATAGGGGCAAGGTTCCCTGAGATGGGCCATTATGTATACTTTAAGCTACTGGCAACATCCCTTTAGTGATCAACTTGTAGCAAATGCAACAAAATACAAAGGTTAAAGTAAAAGAAACAGATCTAATATGGAGTCAGATTTGTTATTCCCTATTACAGTTCCCCACTGTCAATGTCCATCCAGTCTTGTGGGAAAGGGGTGACGATTGTTTTACTGAACAAGGGTGATGAGGGGTGATTTTGGAAAGGAATTGATTAGTTGTGGGCAGGGAATATTCCTTAGAATCTTTTGTAAATAGCACAATTCTCCTTCCTTCTTTATCTACAGTTATGTTAACCTGATGAACCCCTTAGCCCTGGTGTTATGTCATTTGTAGCTGGACTTAGGCTTTTGGCTCCAGTTTCCATGCTGCTGTGTTGTGCTCAGTTGCTTAGTTGTGTCTAACTCTTTGCGACCAGTTCTTATACATATCTATTAATTTCAACTTTCTGACTGTGTCATAAATATACTTAAGGGGAAAGGTCTCCTAACATCTGTGAAAACACGGACTAAAAGCTAGTGATATTTCATGCAAAACCAAAAAAAATTATAACCATATTCATCAGTTTACTCAGTCCTATCCATTAATCCTTTTTACTAACAGTTTTATGAAATCGGAGTTTCCATTAGTCTTTTAAAATATCTTACCTACTTTAGCAGTATGATTTAAAAGTCATCAGACACCTGTCCTCAAAATTTCCTTTCTGTGACTCTTCTCGAAGATGTGGCTTTTCTTCAAAGCATCAGCTTATCTGTCTATGAATGATAAAGTTCTTAGAAAGGCAAAATTAAAAATCTGAAAAAAATAAAAAAATAAAAAAATAAAAATCTGATCACAATGCTTCCTGACAAAGAAGCTTATCCCCGCTGTTGTGACATTTGACATTTTAACATAACAACGAAGATTGTAACATTATAGTAGGACATATCCAAATTTCAGAAACTTCATATAACTTCTAAAATGCCTATATTAATATCATTTATTCATGATGTATAATCTGAAGAGGCTTATCACTCATTTGACAATGTTTCCATGTAGTTTAACATACCAGCCAATCCTAGTTTTACCTATAGATATAAATGTATAGATATGTAGCATCCTCTCTTGCCAATTACATTGTTTCTGGAGAGAGGACCTAAGGACTGAGATGGCTGCCCAGCCTGAGAGCTTCTCTGCAGCCCCATGGGCTGCTGGCAATGAATAGCACTGCATAGGGGACTTGAGGGCCTTGATACTTCTCTCTTTTCCAATCAACATCTCAGTCATGTGTGATCTCCCTGTAATGCTGGGCTCTGCTCTGGTGCCCCACAGGTCCCAGTGTTCACTGTTTCTTGGAAACCTGTTGGCAGACGAGGGGATGTGGTCAGACATGCCAGGCGCCGGCAGCCTGAGGCTCCTGTGCCTTGGCCAATGTCTAGGAAAAGCTGGGTGCTGGGTACAAAGCTCCAGGAGCATTTGAGGGCAGATTTGAGCTGCCTGCTGTCCCTGTCTGACATCAGGTGGCTGGTCACTGCCACTGCCATGCTGAGGTCCTGGGCCACAGTCTTCAGCTTGTGGGCCAGCTACAGCATCAAGGCCAAGTATTCCCTCTGTGAACCTCCCATAAGTGGGATGAGCACCACAGGGACAGAGTCCACAACACCACCTTCAGAGTCCCTGAAGAAATGCTCACCTGCTGAATCACAGCACCTGGAAGGTCCTATATCACCTTTGGCATTTGGAAGATATCAAATGCAGGCACCACCTGGATCCTCTGGAGAGCTCCTGCCTGCTCTTCCTGATCCAGGGTTCTGGCCTGAAGTAGCTAGAGGAGGCAGGAGGCTGTGAGGCTGCCATTGGAATCGATGTATAGGATATTCTGTTGCAGCCGTGGGCCACGTTTGCAGCCACCCAAAGACATACCTGGGTTTTACTGCTACCTGGGCCTCCTGTGATTCCAGTCACTTCTCCAGTATAGAGATAAGCATAAAGCAGTTTGTCCAGGCTTCCAATGCCAATGGACAGGATGGCAGTGGAAGTCTTCAGTTCCTTGAACAGATCAGCACCATTGAAGGGGAAAGCTGAGAACTGAGCCAGCAGCGCCCACCTCAGGGTGACCAAGACCTTTAAGACAAGCCACTTTTCTGGGCTACCTCCAGGTCTGCAGAAACCAGATTGACCACTGTCTTGATCTCACCACTCTGCAGGAGCTGGACCATGTCCTGGATGAGGCCCAAGCATGGTCTGGCCTGGAGCACACCCATGTTCCCTGGGGGTCCAGGGCTACTCCGCTAAGGCACATCTGCCAGGCCCTCTCCAGACACTTCCCCACTCCCACCCCCACCCCTTGGCCCCTTTTAGGACCTGGTGTGGGAGGCAGGAGGCAGTGGTGGCATGCATGGTGTGGACCCCATGGCAGCTCCTCAGTCAACTCTTTTTTTGGTTGCTCCATGTTCCTTGTGGGATTTTAGTTCCTGGACCAGGGATGGAAACTGGGCCCTGGCAGTGAAGGTGCCTAACCACTCAACTGCCAGGGAATTCCAAACTTTTAATAAGAAAATCCATTAGTTCAATTAAGTTTAATCTAATCTCAGCCCAACCATGCATAAAACTCCTTTTTTTACTCAAAACATTTATCCCACTTTCCCACTGTAGTAAAATATTTCCTTTATTATTTTTAGTAGTTTTAATTCCATATTTAAATTTTAATCCTCAAATCTTAAAAATCTTAATTTCTAGTGAAAATTAGGAGGCAAGTAATTGTTACCAAAATCTGGAGCAACTATTTCAGATAATTTTCAGAGCATAAGTATTACTATAGAGTTTACCTAAGACTGGTTCCAAATAGGAAAAGGAGTACTTCAAGGCTGTATATTGGCACCCTGCTTATTTAATTTATATGCAGAGTACATCATGAGAAACGCTGGGCTGGAAGAAGCACAAGCCAGAATCAAGACTGCTGGGAGAAAGATCAATAACCTCAGATATGCAGATGACACCACCCTTATGGCAGAAAGTGAAGAGGAACTAAAGAGCCTCTTGATGAAAGTGAAAGAGGAGAGTGAAAAAGTTGACTTAAAGCTCAACATTCAGGAAACGAAGATCATGACATCTGGTCCCATCACTTCATAGGAGATAGAAGGGGAAACAGTGGAAACAGTGTCAGATTTTATTTTGGGGGGCTCCAAATTCACTGCAGATAGTGATTGCAGCCATGAAATTAAAAGACGCTTACTCCTTGGAAGGAAAGTTATGACCAACCTAGATAGCATATTCAAAAGTAGAGATATTACTTTGCCAACAAAGGTCCATCTAGTCAAGGCTATCGTTTTTCCAGTAGTCATGTATGGATGTGAGAGTTGGACTGTGAAGAAAGCTGAGTGCCAAAGAATTGATGCTTTTGAACTGTGGTGTTGGAGAAGACTCTTGAGAGTCCCTTGGACTACAAGGAGATCCAACCAGTCCATTCTAAAGGAGTTCAGTCCTGGGTGTTCTTTGGAAGGACTGATGCTAAAGCTGAAACTCCAATGCTTTGGTCACCTCATGCGAAGAGTTGACTCATTGGAAAAGACTCTGATGCTGGAAGGGATTGGGGGCAGGAGGAGAAGGGGACGACAGAAGATGAGATGGCTGGATGACATCACTGACTCGATGGATGTGAGTTTGAGTGAACTCTGGGAGTTGGTGATGGACAGGGAGGCCTGGCGTGCTGCGATTCATGGGGTTGCAAAGAGTTGGACACGACTGAACTGAGCAGAACTGAACTGAAAAGCTCTTATCTCAACTGCATTTAATTCACTCAAAAATCTCATCATACCAAGTTATTGTTCTTGCTGACAGATATTTGCAACAGATATAATAAGACTTTATAGAAATTCTATTAAACCTAGGTTCAGTAAAAGTATTATACTTATCTTGATGATTCTAAAGACATGCCTATATTAATTAGATCAACAAACTAACCTTAATGTCAGGTATTAACTCAATGGAATATTTCCCTGTTCACAGGAACTTGAAATTCATTTTGTCTAGCTTCTTTTATATATAATTTGTAAGCACCTATTATTAAGTCAATCAAATAGAGCTCTTTATAAATTTAATTTTGACAATACTTTCCAGAGGTAGAGCTATCTCACACGTATATACGTACATAAGCATGTAAACAGGAAATACTAGAGCTCTCATAGCTTCTCTTTAAAATACTCAGTTATGAATTGGGTATTACAGTATAAACTTGTGCTGTGTTAAGTCACTGTAGTCGTGTCCGACTCTTTATGACCCTATGAACTGTAGCCTGCCAGGCTCCTCTGTCCATGGGATTTTCCAGGCAAGAATACTGGAATGGGTTGCCATTTCCTCCTCCAGGGGATCTTCCCGACCCAGGGATTGAACTGATGTCTCTTAGTTCTCCTGTACTGGCAGGCGGAAGCCCCACCAATATAAACTTACTAGCTTACAAAGAACAGTAGGAATACATTAAAGTTGCTTGCTCAGATGACTAAGGCTTTACTATTTATTCTTGATGAACCCTTAGGAAGCTTATGAATTAAAGTTTGGCAGAGGGAGCATTCCCAGTAGTTATGAGGTTTTCTTTGTTGTTGTTGTTTTAAATGTTATTCCTGCATCCTTTTTCCCCCGTTTAGTTTCAAGTAACACAAACTGATTAGATAAACTCCAGAGAGCCCAGGTAGATCATTTGCATCTCAAAGGCACAAGAAGAGAAATGCAAATTCATCCTCTAACTGCTTATACAAAACCCAGCCATCTTGGGCTATTTTCAGGGAACTTTTTTTCCAGTTACCAAATATCCACTTCTATTTAAACAAACAAATAACAGTAATCATCTGCTCACATTTGCATGTCCCACTTTCAGCAAAACCAGGAAGAGAGAAAGGGATTTGGACTCAAATATGAGATACTCATTCATGTACATAGACACTCCCCTAAGATAAAAGTAACTGCAAAAGGCCCTATGATATGGGCTTCCCTGATAGCTCAGTTGGTAAAAAATCTGCCTGCAATGCAGCAGACCCTGGTTCAGGAAGATCCACTGGAGAAGGGATAGGCAACCCACTTCAGTATTCTTGGGCTTCCCTTGTGGCTCAGCTGGTGAAGAATCTGCCTGCAATGCATGAGACCTGGGTTTGATCTCTGGCTTGGGAAGATCCCCTGGAGAAGGGAAAGGCTACCCACTCCAGTATTTTGGCCTGGAGAATTCCACAAACTGTATAGTCCATGGGGTTGCAGAGTCAGACAAGACTTTTGCTTTCACTATGAAATAATAGCTGAGCCATTAGCTCTTAAGATCTTAGGGAATCCTTTTCTTTCATTAATGGGAAGCATTTTCTTTCATTAATGGGAGCATCTCTTAGTTTTGCAAAAATACCTCAAGGGACTATAAGATGGAACAGAGCTCTGATCATCCATACTTAATTATTCATGGCTGGTGTTATCAAATATCAAGCAAACAATTCAAATCAGTCTCTCAGGGTCACAGTTCCCTAGTTCCAAAAAGGAAGATTCCCAACCAATGCCCCATCAGTCCAAAAGGGGAGAACCCCAATCAATGCCCCCCAAAGATGAAGCTGAATGAATATGTCTGTGTACACATTATACCTGTGAGATATTTCTACCTCTTAAAAGTATTATCAAAATTCAATTTATAAAGAGTGCAAGTTAAAGGTAATGGCTTACAAATTAAATATAAAAAAAACTGACCAAAATGACTTTCAGGTTCATATGAAGTGGGGAATATTTAATATTAAGTTGTTATCTGGTATTAAAGTTTGTTGATCTAACTAATTAGACATATGTTTAGTCATCAACATTAAGCATGATACTTTATTGTACTTAGGTCTAATAAAGTCAAATAAGGCCTTATTATATCTGTTGCAAGGAAAAAAATTTGATATGATGAAACTTTAAAGTAAATGGAAATGAGATAAGTGTTTTTGGTTTGAGACTTTCCTGGTGGTCCAGCAATTGATACTTTGCCTTCTAATGCAGGGGGTGCAGGTTCAATCCCTGGTCAGTAAGCTAAGATCCCACATGCCTTGTGGTCAAAAAAAATCAAAACATAAGACTGTAGAAATATGTAACAAATGCAATAAAGACTTTTAAAAAATTGTCCAAAACCAAAGGAAAAAAAGAGTTTTTGGGTAAACTCTTTAAAATTAACTATGTTTTAGAAATGTCTACCCAAAGAAAGGCAATGCCAAAGAATGCTCAAACTACCACACAATTCCACTCATCTCACATGCTAGTAAAGTAATGCTCAAAATTCTCCAAGCCAAGCTTCAGCAATACATGAACTGTGAACTTCCATATGTTCAAGCTGGTTTTAGAAAAGGCAGAGGAACCAGAGATCAAATTGCCAACATCCGCTGAATCGTCAAAAAAGCAAGAGAGTTCCAGAAAAACATCTACTTCTGCTTTATTGACTATACCAAAGCCTTTGACTGTATGGATTACAACAAACTGGAAAATTCTGAAAGAGATGGGAATACCAGACCACCTAACCTGCCTCTTGAGAAACCTACATGCAGGTCAGGAAGCAACAGTTAGAACTGGACATGGAACAACAGACTGGTTGCAAATAGGAAAAGGAGTATGTCAAGGCTGTATATTGTCACCCAGCTTATTTAATTTACATGCAGAGTACATCATGAGAAATGCTTGGAAGAAGCACAAGCTGGAATCAAGATTGCCAGGAGAAATATCAATAACCTCAGATCTGCAGATGATAACACCCTTATGGCAGAAAGTGAAGAGGAACTAAAAAGCCTCTTGATGAAAGTGAAAGAGGAGAGTGAAAAAGTTGGCTTAAAGCTCAACATTCAGAAAACTAAGATCATGGCATCTGGTCCCATCACTTCATGGCAAATAGATGGGGCAACAGTGGAAACAGTGTTAGACTTTACTTTTTTGGGCTCCAAATTCACTGCAGATGGTGACTGCAGCCATGAAATTAAAAGACGCTTACTCCTTGGAAGGAAAGTTATGACCAACCTAGATAGCATATTCAAAATCAGAGACTACTTTGCCAACAAAGGTCCATCTAGACAAGGCTATGGTTTTTCCAGTAGTCATGTATGGATGTGAGAGTTGGACTGTGAAGAAAGCTGAGTGCCGAAGAATTGATGCTTTTGAACTGTGGTGTTGGAGAAGACTCTTGAGAGTCCCTTGGACTGCAAGGAGATCCAACCAGTCCATTCTAAAGGAGTTCAGTCCTGGGTGTTCATTGGAAGGACTGATGCTGAAGCTGAAACTCCAATACTTTGGCGACCTCATGCAAAGAGTTGACCCATTGGAAAAGACCCTGATGCTGGGAGGGATTGGGGGCAGGAGGAGAAGGGAACGACAGAGGATGAGATGGCTAGATGGCATCACCGACTCGATGGACATGAGTTTTGGTAAACTCCGGGAGTTGATGATGGACAGGGAGGCCTGGTGTGCTGCAATTCATGGGGTCACAAAGAGTCAGACACGACTGAGCCACTGAACTGAACTGAACCCAAAATGATCTCTCTAGATAATTCATTAACTCATACTTCCAGAGTTGTGCTAATTTAAGTTATGGAAATTTGCTGAATACCTAGATCATTAAAAAAAAAAAGATACTGAGATAGCAATTACTAAACAAAAACTAAAGGTATTTAGGACTATTAATGAATATGTCTAGAGGTGCCACCCTGAGACGTTCTCTATAAGAAAACAAATGTTTTTAGAAATTATCACTGATGTTTATGTTCTCCAATCTACAAAATGCTAATATAAAAGACAGTTCTTAATTGCTTACTTCTTAGTTTTCACTAGAAATTAATGTTTTTAAGAGTTGAGTATTCTAATTCTAAACATGCAATTAAAGCTAAAAGGAGCAAATGGAAACATCTCAGTATAAAGTAGGGAAGTAGAATGTGTGTTTTCAGTAAAGAAGGTGTGAGGGATGAAATTACATTTTACTCAGAAAAAAATGTGTTCATGGTCAGTATTCATTAAATTTAGTGTTAATTAAGTAAATTCATTGTTACATGAGCAAGTACAAGACTGGAATTTGAACGAAATTTCTTTTTTCTTAGAATATCAGAAACTTAATCTTTTTATTTAGTTATGTATCTATTTCTGTTTGGCTGTGCTGGGTCCTTGTTGCTGCATGCAGACTTGCTCTAGTTGTGGTGAGTGGGGACTACTCTCCAGTTGTAGTTTGCGGGCTTCTCATTGAGGTGATTTTTCTTGTTGTGGAGCATGGGCTTTAGGGCAGGTGGGCTTCAGTAATTGTGATGCATGGGTTCAGGAGTTGTGGCATGCGGGCTCAGCTGCTCCATGGCATGTGAGATCTCCCAGGACCAGGAATGCAACCTGTGTCCCCTGAACTGGCAGGCAAATTCTTAACCACTGGCCCACTGGAGAAGTCCCTGAACGAAGTTTCTTAGAATGCTTCTTTTTGATAACAGATTGTGTGTTTGTGTCCTTAAGTAATCTGCATTTTTTTAAAAAATCTTTTTCTGATTTTAGTTAAATGAATATGTATTGTTTCACAGTGACCTATGATCCTGCTGTGTTTTGAAACCTTTTTGATGTTTTTAACTAACTTACCAAATATTAAAGTCTAACTAAAACTCTTTTAGCCTCCAGCTGACTCTGGGATGCTTCAAAGGAGCGTCTCTGAGACATCTCAGAGAGGAATTTGTTAAACGAAGTTTATATGGTATGTTGCTGCTGCTGCTGCTGCTGCTAAGTTGCTTCAGTCGTGTCCAACTCTGTGCGACCCCATAGACGGCAGCCCACCAGGCTCCTCTGTCCATGCGATTTTCCAGGCAAGAGTGCTGGAGTGGGGTGCCATTTTAAGTTAATAACTAGAATTATAACTGATAACATTAAATCAGGGCATATCAGATTTTAGGAATCCATATACATTTTGGAATATCTGTATTAATGATATTATCCATACATTATAATCTAAGATTCATCTCCAATCACTATTACTTCAAAAATATTGTCAAGTGATTGGAATGAATCTTAGGTTGTAGTGTATGGATAATATCATTCATACAGATATTCCAAAATTTATATAGATTCCTAAAATCTGATATGCCCTGATTTAATGTTATCAGTTATAATTCTAGTTATTATCTTAAAATGTTATATTACAGAAATACCCAAGTTTCTTGCTCATTTCATTGTTCTCTGATTTTTAACCATGCTAAGTTTTGTCTTTTATAGAAAATAATCATTTTTTTGCACTGATGCTTTTTCAAGAAGACTCATAAAATGGGCTTTAAAAAAAAAAAACAGATATAAGTTTTTTAATTCAGATCAACAGGAATTACATGAGACCAAATTAACTGATGAATATGATTTGTTATGACTTTTGGGGAAATTATAGTAGCTTTAATTTTTGTTTTCCAGAAAAACTTTCCTCTTATACTATGACCTATGACAAGTTGATAAAATATACCTTTGTAAACAAAGATGAAACATTTATCTTTTTTGTCTATCTGATCTGTCCAGAATTTGGCTTCTCCAGTTGGTCGCCTGTGGACTTGATGGTTTATTATAACTGGATTATAACTAGTTATACTAATCAGTTTTAATTTGTTCTTTGTTTCCAAATTGTTTGATTTGTATCTGCCTGCTACACTATGACTCTGTCAATATTACTAGCTACATTACTTATAACCTATTTTATAAGATTGTTTGTCTCTTACAGTACCCAGTGTATAACCAGGCCTCCAAGAAAATTGATGATGACTAAACATCTGGAGGAAATAAATCACATGTATGACTTTTATAGAATAATTGTAATAGTATGATTTGAGGTATGGGAAGAAGCAACAAGGGAAAACATTTCCTGGATTATAATAGACTAGTAAGATATAGGATCCACAGAATTTTAATTATCAACAGGGCCTAATCCAGAAATTAGCAACTGGAGTGGCCTATCAATAAGAATTTTCACATGATTTGGAATGAGCCTCCCAGTGCTTTTCACATGATTTGGAATGAGCCTCCCAGTGCTTTTCACATGATTTGGAATGAGCCTCCCAGTGCTTTTCACATGATTTGGAATGAGCCTCCCAGTGCTTTGGGACAAAAATTGGTCATGAAATGTCTCCCAAATATTGGTTGAATTTGGGACCAAAAGGAGGAACTGAGAAATGGAATACTACCTGCCATATCAGTAAACACAGGATGTCACAGTCATCAGGAATGCAGCCACCAGCCACCCTCAGCTGGCGAGCCCTGAGGGAACTCAGGAAGGAAAAGAGCACCTGCTTATCTAGCAGCCATCAGATTGTAGTCATCCTCATGGTGAGCCCTGAGGGAACTCAGGCTGTGAAAACACAGGATGCTGGCTCCATATAGGTGAGGTGCATATCAAAGGAAGGATTTCAGCAAACCCAGACTCTTACATATTTCCATATAGAGAAAAGCACTACATTCCTTAACACAAGATATCTTGTTTTCCTTTATTAACAATAAGCTTTTGTTCCTAACTATCTGCTATTTGTTGCAAAACTCATATATATCCTGGCTCCACTCCTGCTCCCCACCTTTGTGGAGCAGTTCTCTCAAGGTTACATGAGATGCTGCCTCCTGGGCTTAAAGGCCTAAAAATTTCCACTGAATAGAACATAAACTGTCAACCTTCATGTTGTGAATATATTTTTAGTCAACAATCTTAATACCCCATCCACCCTGGCCTCATAGTTGAACTCAACTAAGGAAAAGGCCATTAGAAAATTTCCATGGGACTTTCCAAATGGGGCTTAAGAGAAGGCAATCTCTTTCCCTTGGAAGGTGGGACTGTGGAAGTGTGAACCCAAGACTGGCCAGAAACCATGGCTTCTGTCTCATGGAAAAAATAAATCTAAAGAAAAAAGAGAATGAAATCAGTATCAACAAAAGATGAAGAAAATTTTTATGAAATTCAGACCCTTGGTTCCTGTCCTCTCTGAGATCTAGCCATGCCTCAGATCTTAACACTGATTAACAAGAACCAATAAATTCTCCTTTTGCCAAGTTGGATTCTATTTCTTGGGTTCAAAAGATACATATGTTTCAATCAGAAATATTTATAAAAATCTAAGGTAGACACTCCAACTATGACCCTTTGAAAGGTGGATTAATTCAGCTAAAAAAGAGGCTAAGTAGTAAGGTAACTTATCAAGGAAAGGTGTGACATTTTGTGGAAGATGGTGATGAAAGACTGATCTCCACCCACTCCCCACTTTTCTCTCCCTTTGTCCCTCCCATTAGAAGACCATTTGTGGAACTGCATTTCTCCAAGAAGTGAAAGAAACTTGTATAGTGATATACAGTTTCTTGAAGCTGTCAACTAAAAAATATTCACAACCTAAAGGTGGAGAGTTACGTTTTATTCAGTGGGAATTTTTAGGACTTCAAGCTTGGGAGGCAGCATCTCAAGTTACCCTGAGAGAACTACTCCAAAGAAATGAAGGAGGGAGTCAGGATATACAGGAGTTTTGCCACAAAGAGCAGGTAGTCTGAATATTAAGAGGTTATTGCTAATTAAAGAAAACCAGATAGCTCAAGGAATTTAGTGCTTTTCTGTGTATAGGAAGAAGCAAGAGTCTGGGCTCACCGAAATCCTTCCTTTGATATGCATCTCAGCTATCCACCAGGCATCTTGTGTTTTCCTATCCTGAGTTCCCTCAGGGCTCACCATAGGGAGTGGCTACAGTCTGAAGGATGCTGGATGGCAGGTATTCTTTTCTTCCTGAGTTCCCTCAGGGCTCCGCAGCTCACCAGGGAGGTAGTGGCTACAAACACTGAGGACTGTGACATCCTTTGTTTATTCATGTGGCAGGAAATATTCCATTTCCCAAAGCCTTCTAAAATATCGGGGGAAAAACAACTTTGAATGTAAAAACTAGGAAGAGAGCAAATACTGAAGCATTAACATCGATGTTGTTTATGGCCATTCATGTGCAGACATTTCCATCTGTAAAACATTAATTATAACCATGATTAAGCTCCCCTTGTAAACTGCATATAAATTAATTCAAAGGTGAATATTTGGGTCAATTATTTTATATATCAGTTACTATTCCTAGGAAATACATTGAATTATATAACTAATTTTTCATCTAAGTTGGGAATTTTTATTTAGTATTTTAAATTCTTGTCTTCATGCAATATTTGTGAGGCAAGCCATTGGCTTCCCTGGTGGCTCATATGGTAAAGAATCCACTAGCAATGCAGGAGACACAGGAGACCTGGGTTAAGTCCCTGGGTTGGGAAGATTCCCTAGAGAAGGAAATGGCAATCTACTCCAGTATTGCCTGGAGAATCCCATGGACAGAGTCTGGTAGGCCACAGTCCATGGGGTCACAAAAGAGTTAGACATGACCGAGTGAGTAACTTTTCAAGCTATTGAGTTTCATCTCCCTATGTGAAAACTGTGGGGTTTTTTCCCCCCTTCCTAGAGAAACAAACAGGAATCTAACAACAAGTCCAAATTGGTTTACTGGGAAAGGATGGGAAAATAGAGATGCTGGCCAGTATGTTGCCACCCAAGAAGAGCCCTGCTCCAAGAAGTGGCTTTACTTCCGGGCAAACTGTCCTTCATCTACACAGACCACAGGCCTCCTCCCAAGGCATGATCTCCTCTCAGCACCTGGCGACATGGAATTTTCATGGCTGCCTGTGCTATCCCTCAAGTCTGTCTCACCCAACACAGGACACAGTCTGGTTAAAACAGCTGAAACCCCAAGATGGCTTCCTTTTTTACTACGCAGACTGTTTCTTCAATCTGTTTCACAGGGAGCTTGAGGAAAAAAATCACAGGTGACAGCAGAGGGCACTCTTTCCTACGTTATGCCACTCACCACCTCTGGAAGGAATTGTGAACTTGTGTTTGTTTTTCTCGGTTCCTGAGGTTGACAATGGGCACACATTCCAGCCTGAGCTAACACACCCATTACTGTTTTGTTGTCTCCTTCCCTTTCTCTACTGCCCCTTTTGTTCTCAGCTGGGTGATCTCATATTTGGAAAAACACAGAGCAGAAAGTCATGGTGGCTGGCAGCAGCCTTGCTGGAGGAATACCTGAACAGAGGAAGATATGTTTTCTGTAGAGCTTCCTGTGCTCAGAAGGAGTAAGAAGTCCTACTTCTCTACAGAGGCCAAACTGTGTGGTTGAGATCTGTGTTGGGTGTGCCCCCCATCACCCTAAAGGAATGCAGACAGGAAGCTATAAAATTCGGAGCATTCCTGCCCTTAGCCACCACTCCCCATCTGTTCCTGCTGTGTCTATGCCACAATAAATGTCACACAGCACATGTTGGGGTCAGCATAAGGGACACTTGAGAAGCAACTTGAGAATTGTGGGTGCATGTAACTCACAAACTCTCCCCCAGTAGAAAAGCTGTCCCTGCAGCAGCTGGGAAATGCAGAGAGCATTATGGCCAGAAGGAAAATGGGAGAAATCACTACAGAAAATGGAAGATTTGACATATTTTCCTAGGAGATCTTCACAGGACAAAGACATGGGTAGGAAAATATTTGTTCTTTGGGTCAGGCAGCTTTCTATATTTATTCTAGATAAAATGCCCACTTCCTTTATTGGATTCTTTTTATTTTTGTGTTATTGTCATTTGATCTAGACTTCTCAGTCTGCCCTCTTCCCCCTACAAAGAGGGCTATAGGATTCCCAAATAAGGCAACAGGTTCCTGCCTGTCACTGCATGTGATCATGGCTGGGCTATGTGTCAGGGAACGAGGGAAACAGAAAAACCACAACCTTTTTTGGAAGGCCTCCTGCCTTTCTGAATGCAGAAATGTGAGGACTGCTTCGGTGACTCATCCCCTCAAGGTTGAGAGGAGGGTGAATTTTACCTTACATGTCTTTCAACTTACAGGTTTAGTGGCAAAAGTTGCCAATCAGAGCAGGGTGTGTATTTACCACCATTCATTTAGCACGCTTCCTGTAATCTGGGGAGACAACACAGGAGAAATGTCTCCTGTCAGCATTTCTCTCCCATTGGACTGCCTGGTACTCTCTTTCTTATCATGACATCATCTGCTAACCAAAGATGAATGTGCCTGGGCAGTGGAAACGTCCTGAGAGTCATCATCTATGCGATCTCCTACTACAACATGTTTTCCTAAAAACGCTAGTAGCCCTTTCTAAAAACACTAGGCCTTCCTAAAACTCTTGCCCTAAACTTGTTCAGATGCTGATGGCAGTGGAAGGAATTATGGGCAGCACAGTTGACCTGGGCTTCCCTTGTAGCTCAGTTGGTAAAGAAGCTGCCTGCAATGCAGGAGGCCTGGGTTTGATCCCTGGGATGGGAAGATCCCCTAGAGTAGGGAAAGGCTTCCCACTCCAGTATTCTGGCCTGGAGAATTCCATGGACTGTATAGTCCATGGGGCCGCAAAGAGTTGGACATGACTGAGTAACTTTCACTCACAATTGACCTAGGGTGCACGCATGCACTATAGACCTTATAACGTACAAGCAGACTGCTGCAACTTATAAAGGAAAATCCTGTAACATGTTTGGTGGTTTTTGGAAACAACAGCTAAGATGAATTCTAGGCATGCCCCAAACTTCTTCAACTCTTTCTAAAACATTATTTCAAACTTTGTTCCAAGGACCAGTTACTCACAGGGCACCACTCCTTTTTGCCTTCTTTCTCTCCAGCAATTTTTTCTTCTGATTATAATTGGTTTAAAGAGAAGACCAGATTTATATTTCTTTGGTTCCATTCAATGTCCAGCAGCTACAGATTATGAGTGCCCAATTAACAAGTGTTGAAATAACATAATTAGGAGAACTACTCCTCACTCTTTGCTCTGGGCAAAGGGAAAAATGAATCTCTATATTTTTTCCTTTGCTTTAGAGAAACTAGAAGGGGGTGGGAGCCTTGCCTAAGAATTTGTTCCAGTCCCAGGTAAAGAGAAGTATGTGATTCAAGTCCTGAGCCAAGCCTTTGTATGTGCTAAGTCGCTTCAGTCGTGTCCAACTCTGTGTGACCTCATAGACAGCAGCCCACCAAGCTCCCCTGTCCCTGGGATTCTCTAGGCAAGAACACTGGAGTGGGTTGCCATTTCCTTCTCTAATGCAGAAAAGTGAAAAAGTGAAAGTGAAGTCTCTCAGTCGTGTCTGACTCTTAGCGACCCCATGGACTGCAGCCTACCAGGCTCCTCCATCCATGGGAGTTTCCAGGCAAGAGTACTGGAGTGGGGTGCCATCACCTTCTCTGAGCCTTTGTATAGCCAAAGGTAAAAATGAAGGATAAATGGCATTGCTGTTTGGAGTGGTGCGATCACAGGCTTTGTTTCCTAGGTACTGAGATGTTCCTGGGCTTCCCAGGTGGTGCTAGTGGTAAAGAACACACCTGCCAATGCAGGAGACATAAGAGACGCAGGTTCGATCCCTGGGTCAGGAAGATCCCCTGAAGGAGGGCATGGAAACCCACTCCAGTTTTCTTGCCTGAAGAATCCAATGGACAGAGGAGCCTGATGGGTTACAGTCCATAGAGTTGGACACAACTTAGCAAGCAAGTGGTAAGTGACATATATATAAACGCTTCACCTCCTATAGTTTCCTCAGTCCTGTGACCAGGACCCTGCACATTCCCCCAGCTTCTCAGCCCAAGCCTAAGGCTGTGGCCAGAGGAAGCAGGATCTGTCTGTGTTCTGTGCTCCCACCTTGCCACCTTCCAGTGTTCTGTTGAAACAACAGTACACATAGTCATGGGCTTCCCAGGCTAGCCAAGAGAGGCTGTTTCCTAAAGTTTCCCAGACACTGGGAAAAGAATTCTTTTCTTTTAGCTTAAGCGTCTGAGCTTGGCACTAGGATGACTAGACGTTGGAGAGGTAGGCTCAGAGCCTATCACCCATGAATCACCCATGAATCACTGTTCTGATGAAACTGTGCTTTTAGAATTCTTAAAATATTAACACAATGTTTTGGAACACAGTCTCTTTGTGAGCTGGCTGTGGCCTTGGTTTGGCCTGTGCTCTGGGTTATGTGTGTCCAGGATGTCCTCTTTATTATTACAGTAGCCCTTTGGTTGTCTGTATTTGCATAAATGGGGTGCAGTGAAGAATAGGGTGCTTTAGAATTTGAAGCATCGGTTCCAATATTTTCTGGCAGAGGAGAGCACCTGTTCCCTGTCACTGATCCAGGGGAGTGACCTTGTCATCCCAACCTGTTTAATGTTCTTGGGGTATTCTGGACAGAAGGCCAAGCTTCTCATTAATCTCGGTCGTGCTGTTGCTGGGCAGTGGTGATGTACTGCGGATGTGTGTGTTCTTGCCCAGGAAAAAGGACAGGTGTGACTGAACTGTTGGGTTTATTTATTTGGCTCTTTCTTAGTGTTGCCAAGAGGGTAGACCCTGTAGAGAACTGACATAACTTCAAGTGGCAGATTGAAGGTGAAGAAAGCACAAAAAGCACACAAATTACATGACGGATGCTGTAAAGTCAAATGAATAGGACAATTATATAAGAAATGGGGCCAAAGTAAACTCATGAACTCTTAGCCTGCTTGTCACTTGCAGTGTCCTGGAAGTTCAAATATGTCAACAAAGGAAAGCACAAACCACGCTGCAATCGGATTCAGTCACAGAGCTACAGACCAAATGAGGGAGTCCAACGGCCCAGGAAATCTGTTTCCCTCCCTGCTCCTGTTCATTTCAATAAAATTCTTAGTCACTCTTGTGAGATAATTTTAAAAATAGGAGATCTGCAAGGCACTGGCAGGCTACTTGTTGACAAGCTAAAACTGTTAGACACTGATTGTTCCAATGAGGGGGAGAAAACCAACAGAAGTTTCTAGCCTGCGTGGCAAGAGCAACCTTTTGGGCATATATTCCTCTTCCTATCATCATTTTCTTGCTCATCAATTCTAAGATTTAATGGTTAAGATTCATTTTTAGGCCATGAAGGAGTCTTCTGGTGTGTTCCGAAAGTTCTGGAACAGGGGTTGACAAAGTTTTTCAGTAAGTATTTGAGGTTTTGTGGGCATGCAGTCTTCCTCCCAACTACTCAGCTCTATATAACATATACACAGACAATACATAAACAAAGCAGCACGTCTAGGTTCCATCAAACTTTACTTACATAAACAAGTAGTGGGCTGGATTTAGTCTGCTTAACGTTGCCCACCCCTTCTATACATCTTGAACTGAATGATGGTTTCATAATTGCAGTCAGTCCTTCCTATCTGCAGGGCCCACATCCATGAATCCAACCTACTGCCAAATGAAAATATTTTTTGAAAGTTCCAGAAAGTTCCAAAAAGCAAAGCTTGAATTTGCTGAGTGATGGCAACCATTTACATGACATTTGCCTTGTATTTATAACCATTTACATAGCATTTACATTGTATTATATATAAGTATTCTAGAGATGATTTAAAGTATATGGGACTATACAGAAGTTATGTGCAAATATTTTATGTAAAGGACTTGAGCAACCACAGACTTTAGTATCAGCATGGGGTCCTGGAACCAGTCCCCTATGGATACCATGGGGCAATTGCATATACTTAAGAAAAATTCCACCAAGCCATGGTACACGTAAGATTTTGTGCATTTATGTAAATGTTATGACTTCATTTTTTTTAAATAAATGAGATAAAACTTTTCTTTTTTAATAGACACAGTGTCATAGATCATCTGGTGAATTCTTCTTAAACTGGTGTCTGGAAATTCCTAGATCCAGTGGTTAGGACTCCATGCTCTCACTGATGAGGGCCCAGGCTCAATCCCTGGTATGGGAATTAAAATCCCATGAGAGGTGCAGTGTGGTCAAACCCCCACCTCCACCCCCCAAAAAACCACAAAAACTGGTACCTGCCCCAGATAGGACATTGATTCAGCAACTTGTAACAGGAAGTCACACTGCAGCGGTTGTTGTTCTCCAGTTGCTCAGTTGTGTCAGACTCTTTGCGACCCCAGACTGCAGCATGCTGGGCTTCCCTGTCCTTCACTATCTCCTAAAGTTTGCTCAAACTCATCTCCATTGAGTCCGTGATGCTATCCCACCATCTCATCCTCTGTCGTCCCCTTCTCCTTCTGCCTGCAATCTTTCCCAGCATCAGGGTCTTTTCCAATGAATTGGCCCTTCGCATCAGGTGGTCAAAGGATTGCAGCTACAGCATCAGTCCTTCCAATGAGTATTAAGGGTTTATTTCCTTTAGGATGGACTGGTTGGACTCCTTGCAGTCAAGAGTCTTCTCTAACACCACAGGTCAAAAGCATCAATTCTTCAGTACTCAGCCTTCTTTATGGTCCAATTCTCACATCTGTACATGACTTCTGGAAAAACCATAGCTTTGAGTAGATGGACCTCTGTTGGCAAAGTGATGTCTCTGCTTTTTAATATGCTGTCTAGGTTTGTCTAGCAGTGGCTGAGAAGCTTGATTTCTCTCTTTCCCAGTAGCTCTGCACCTTAGGGATCCAGCCTCCTTCTCCCATGGCCCTGTTACATTAGCTTGTCACCTGTGCCTACATGGAAAAGGGAAAGAGTGGGGTACAGCCTTTCTCTTTTAAGGTACATCATTTCTTCTCTCATCCCACCAGCCAGAATTTAACCACTTGGCCATATCTAGCTCTGAAGAAATCTGGATTTTTAGTCTTTATTCTGGGTAGCCATGAATCAAATAAAGACTGGGCATTTTGTTATTCTGGAAGAAAGGCAGAACAGATATTGGATGTCAACCAACAATCTGACCTTCGTCTGCCAGGGAATATGGTGCCTATCTCCCCCATGGCTTTCACAAGGCAGTTATATGGGTGTCCATTGCGTATGCTAATGACAAATTAGGACTTATATGAAAATGGCCACTTTGCAGATTCTAAGTCAGAGGCACTAGAGAAGATAAACAGTGCTATGCGTATATTTATCCCACCACTTGTAATTATATTTTCATGTAATTACAATATCATTAAAATTTGACATCCTTCAAAATGAAACAGAGCCTGTTCTCTTGGCAGGGGGTGAGATTTTTAAACAGATTGGATAACTATCAGTGTGTGGGTGGTCACCCACTATAATGAATCTTGAAGTCACATTAGTGATGATAGCATCTTACTCCAATCCGCAGGCCAGCACTGGCTTCTTCATGATCCTGGGGAACTCACTGCTCTGCCGAAAGGCAGTCAGGAACCTAAGAGGTGCAGGTGATGAGGCCTTTGAACAGGACACATCTGCTCTGCAGCCTGGAGGCCGGGCTTGGTGGGAGCCTGTAGGGGAGGGCAGGGTCCCTGGGCTGCTGGAAGGAGACCTGGGCTCCAGGCCTCATGCGCTAACTACAGTGAGTCTCAGGTCCTCATCTATTATATGCTGAGTATTCCCACATTCTTACAGTTAAGAGCTGAAGTTACTTTTGGATCTCTCCCCATGAAGTCTTGCAAGCCACTCTAACTCCACTTGTCAAAACAAAATTTACTATGCACCTTCCAAATCAGCTCTGGTCTAGCGCCCATTCCATCTCATTATTCTGAAATGCATGCAGTTAGTGTTTGAAATGTCTCTGGGTCTGGATCTAGCTGCCTCTGGCTGGAAATTCTTTTCTTCCTTATTTTTGGGGGCAACAGGTCTTTCTTCCAAACAGGGATCCCCTCCACTATGAAGTCTTCCCTGATACCCTTTCTTCCTCTCATCAGGCTAAGGGCCCCTTCTCTCTGCTGCCGCTTTCTTGGACACACTGTGTTGGCCTCATGTTTCCTCTCTGTCTCCTCCTCTTGAGGAGTAACTTGAATGATCTCTTTCTGAATTTCCACTGTACCTCCAGTGCTGGGCACCGTGCCTGTCATGTGGAAGGTGACGATGCACATTGGTGGCTCTTAAGTAATCTTTCGACATGAGGAGACTTGGTGACTTTCCAGCGACACTTCCAATCATAAAATGTTAGGACTCAAAATACCCAGTGTTGGGCATTGTGTTTGAAATATTATTCTGTCGACTAAAAAAACAATGTACAACCTAAAAGTAGAGAGTTATGCTTCATCTGGCGAACAAAACTGAGGACTCGAGCCCAGAAGACAGTGTCTCAGCCAGCTCTGAGGGACTGCTCTAAAGAGGTAAAGGAGGAGTCAGGATACATAGGAGTTTTGCAACAAAGACCAGGTAGTCGGAATATTAAAAGATTACTGTTAATTAAAGAAAACCAAACATCCAGGTTAATGATTTTACCGTTTTTCTATGTCTGGGAAGATGAAGAGTCTGGGCTCACTGAAATCATTCCTTTGATGTGCACCTCAGGGCCAGTATCCTGTTTTTCTCCATCCTGCATCCCCTCTCGGTAGACACCTGGGTCGGCTACAGTGGCTGAGGGCTTGATGGCTGCAACTTCCTTTGTTTACTGATATATTTCAGGTGACATAGTTCAGCCATGGTTGTAAGCACAGTGTTGAGAGAAGTTGGAATCGTTATGTCTCCGGCCTCTTGTTTGTGGAAAAGCTGAGGTCTCCCCAGCCTCCCTGACTCACAGAGGAGCAGGCTCCAGCAGGTAATTAGGACAACAGAGTTACAGACCCGGTGTCCGATGCATATTGCCAAGCTGTCTTACAAATACCGTAGCAGACACCAGAGAGAGAAAGCTGACTGCATGATGAGCAGTCTGCAGCCACGCCATAAACGCTTCCATCCGGAGCAGCACTGAGTCCATGGCAGTTTCCAAGAACTGGCCTTAAAAGAGAATGGGATTAACATGACTGCTTATAACAATTACATCTTTGTAGGTATCAAGGGAGGGAGGTGGGAGGGGGGGTTCAGGATGGGGAACACGTGTACACCCATGGCGGATTCATGTTGATGCATGGCAAAACCAATACAATATTGTAAAGTAATTAGCCTCCAATTAAAATAAATTTAAATTTAAAAAAATAAAAAAATAACAAAACAAAAACAAAAACAAGATCGCTGTAATTTGTTCTGCCCATCTCTGTAAACAGGCAAGTACAACTGTCCACAAAGAGATGCTATAGACCCACATCAACAGCTTCTACTCTGTGAAGACAGCACCCTGTTGGCACGAAGTTACAGATCTTCATCCACGATCACACAGAAATGGAGTGATGTTCTGACAAGTAGGGATTTATAAACAGTTTTCAGCAGGAAAAAGCTCTTTGCAGGAAAGTGCTCTCTGCAGGAGGCCCCTTTGTCTTGTCACTAACCTTAAACCAGGCACGTCCACGCTCTAGCACATCTTTCAAATCTCTTGATCACACAACACCTGGCCAAACTAGTTGGTTCTTTTCTCTAGATCAAAGAAGCAGAAATGACCAAATCTCTTCCTTAGCTTCCCTTCCTTCAGTCACCTGCGGGAACAACAACCTTCATGAACAAGAGAGCCTCTAAAGAAAAATCACAAGAAGTCAATGAGCCTGCATGCAGTGGGGGGAGGTGATGATTCTGACCCCCCACCTCAATCATTAACTGGGATGACGCCTCTTTTTCCTTTTAAAAACTTTCATGGCTAAGCAGAATCTTTGGGGGTGGTTTTGGGGGGACACTGAGTCTACCATCTCTGCAGATTGCCCGCATTCTGCTTAAAAGCAACTTTCCTCCCTACCAACATTTGTCTCTTTGCCTGTAGTATCGATTTCCGAGTAGCGAGTGGCTGGACCTGATTCAGTAACAATCTGCTCTTTGACTTGTGTGACAGACTGAAATGAAGTGAGAGGAACGGTTTCTGCTAGTGGGCTTTAGGCAAAGTACTTGACCTCTTTGAGCCTTGGCATCTTTACATGCAAAATTTAAGTAATTATATCCATGACAGTCTGTGGGAATTAAATGACACTGTTTAAAAGAATGGAGAGGGAGCATAGCATAGTGGTTAAAGCAAACACTTGGGAGCCAGATGGAGTTCAAATCCCAGCCTTGATACTTGAAAGCTGTGTGACTTAAGGTAAGTTGCTAAACTTCTCTGCATCACATCCCTTCTCTGTGAAGTGACCATAGTAATAGCATTTTCCTTATAGGTGTGTTGAGATGCTGAGGTGAGTTCTTGTATGTCAAGTACTGTCCTAGACTGCCTGACACAGAATATGTGCTCTATGAGAATTGCTCTTATTATTTGTTCTCACAATACTTAATGCAGAGCCTGTTCATAGCTGGAATTTAGTAAATGTTGGGTTTTTTTTTTTTTTTTTTCTCCTGCCCAGGTGCCCTAAGGAGCCGATAGTGCCCCCTTTCCCTTTTTCTAGCACTCTTACCCTCTCTCCCAATCCTATCACAGTCTGTTCGTTATACCCAGTAAAAATCCCAAAGGAAAGACTTCTTTTGGAAAAATAAGGTGAGTCAGAAATGACCTCTGATTTCTGGGTTCTACACTGTCACAAATCTGCCCCAGACGTGTTACCTGCCAATGCCCACTGCCCTCTTCTCCTGGAAATTACCCCCTTTCATGTCTCTTCTTCAATCCAGGAAGCTGAATTAGGCTATTCTCTGCTCACAGATGGGCCTAGGAATGAGTCAATTTAGAGGCCAGCCAGAACTCTAGAATAGGTCTGCTGGGAACAGATGCACTGAGCCACTGAGATTTCACCTTTCAGGATTTGGAACCAGTCATATAGAAAGAATCTGTCCTCACCCTGATACCCAAACAAGACAAAGACAACCACCAAAAAAGAAAATTATAGGCCAATATCTTTGAAGAAAATAGATGAAAAATTCTTGACAAAATATTAGCAAATGAAATCCAACAATACATAAAAAAGATCATCTACCACGACCAAGTACGATTCATCCCAAGTTCACAAGAATGGTTCAATACACAAATCAATGCAGTACATCACACAAAGAAAAGAAGAGATAAAAAAAAACAAACAAGAATCTGCTAGTTTGAAGTGTAGAAAGACAGCTGAGGCAATCTGTGAAGACTAGCTGGGTTGTGTTAGTGGTGGAGAACTTGAATGAAGACCCCAGGGCTGGGACAGCAATGTGCAGGCTCTGAGACACAGAAGTATTAGCATCTGTGACCCTCTATCTCCCTTACCTGTGCCAGGTATGTTCCAATATCAAACCTCTCTTATTTTGGTAGACTGAAGGAGCAAAAAACTTCTTGCAGCCAAAAGACTCGATGTAAAAGAATTTGAGGAGTCATGTAAAAGACTCTATGTAAAAGTTTCTTGCAGCCAAAAGACTCCATGTAAAATAAATTTTAGGGCTTCAAAGCAAACCTGCTGAGACATGACCTGAGGGGATTTAGCACTGGGGGAAAGAGATGAAGGCTCTGTGCAGTACTCTGATTCCTTCTAAGCAACCTTTAAGATACCAACTTGTAACCTGACTTGGTTTTTCCAAAAGAGATAATCAGCAATCTCCCAGGCCATAACATTGAGATGGTGACTGTGAAGGAACAATTCTGTAGATGGCTCAGGCCGTATCTGTGCCCCGATGCTGCTAATGAATGACAGGCATACTGAAGACAGTTGTCTGAGTATCTTTCCTTTACTCAATGTTGTGGGGACTAATGACCTCTTTTCCTGGGTGATGGAGTCCCTTTGATTCATGGTCCTGATTCACGGAAGGGCCGTAAGGAGACTCCCCCTCCATTAAAATGGAAGGGCCTTATGATTTCTTGGGCTTCCCTGGTGGCTCAGCTGGTAAAGAATCCTCCTGAAATGCAGGAGACCTGGGTTTGATCCCTGGGTTGGGAAGATCCCCTCGAAAGGGAACAGCTACCCACTCCAGTATTCTGGCCTGGAGAATTTCATGGACTGTATAGTCCATGGGGTCATAAAGAATCGGACACGACTGAGTGACTTTCACTTTATGGTTTCTTGGAAGCGTTAGGGTCTAGTTGGGTTTGGATCTCAGCTCTATTACTCATGGCTGGGCATGTTACTTATTTGTGTAAACCTTGGTGTCCTCATCTGTCAACTGGTAATAGAAAGATCTCCCATTTAAGGTTCTTGTGAAAATTAAATGAAAATTATTTTGAAAGTAAAGTTCTTAGTAAATCACGGGTAGTGTAATAAGGATGTCTAAGGTCCAGGAGGCCATATAAGGAAGAAGACAGTTTCATAGTGGAATAATTAAACAGCCCTGGGTTGGACTAGTACGGATCTTGTCGTTGTGAGCATAAAAGTGTTAACATAAGATGTGTTTACAAGGTTAACCTGACATTGCACCTTTGGAATAAACAGATGTTCTGATTCTACAGTTGGTGAAGAAATAAAAGCACAGAACTGATCATCGCAGATCTGGCACTAGAATTTTAAGAACTGGGTGTGTTTCCCTGTCTCTATTCTACTGCATTCCTACTAATGTGATAGTGCCATTTCACCCATTTCTGTTTCACAGCACCAGCCCTTGTGTCTTCAGAATTGACTGAGCATCTCTGAGCCTTTGGGTTGGTTAGGCACCAGAGCTGAATCTACCTAAGGCGGCCTACAACCTCTTGAAGGCCTGATCCTGACTTTCAGGATCATCCTATCAATGACAGATGGACATCATGGACAGATGGACAGAGGACACATGCACATCCATTTAGGCTTTGACCCTCCTCATGTGTCCAGCCAAGAAGAAACTGAGAAGCCTTCCTGGGTGATCTGAACAGTTGTCCGTAACAAATTGGATGGAGATGGGGTTTCTGACAACTGGGAATAAATCCAGCAGCTGACTCAGATGGAAAGGCTGCCAAGTGTGTAATGGTCAGACATCATTCTTGTCTTCCTGTACAGCCTTAAAAAGATGAATCGCTCCAGGCTGTCTGGCTCTCCTGCGAGGTATCCACTTGGGTGATGCCCCAGTGTCCCATTCTGTTCTCCACTCTCAGATTCCCTCATTGACTCTGCAACAAATGTGAGCTCTTTCTCTGGGCTTGATTTCATCAGAAGGAGGAAGATGAGAGGGAGGAAAAAAAGCCTGCACCTTGGCATATTCCATGTTCTTTTTCAAAGAACAGGAGAATATGGGTATATTTCTGGCTTTAGATCTGTCTTATCAATTACCAATGAAACTTTACATAAGTAAATTTTTGACTCTTTTCCAAACTCACTCAAAGGACTCTGGTGGGATTCAGTTCCTCATAGGTTGCTGGACTGAGGGCCAGAGTTCCTCACTGGCTATTGGCTGGAGTCCTCCTTTAGTTCTTGGCCATGTCATCCTCTCTACAGAGCAGCTGACAATGTGGTGTCTGGCTTCCAACAGTGAGCCAGTGAAAGAGGAAGAGCAGGAAGTAAGACAGGAAGCCACAGTCTCATTTGCAACCTAATCTTGAAAGTGCCATCTCCTCATTTCTGCTGTATCCTCTGCATTAGAAGTTACGTAGTTAGAAGTCCTTATGTCCAGCTCACCATTAAGGAGAGGGGATTACACAAGGGAGGCCATCCTGCAGGCTGTGGACCACTGACGGGAGTGATTGTTTTTCTAATGCTTAATTTCTTTTAGAGCAATTTTACTTTCATGGCAAAATTAAAAGGAAGGTAGAGGGATTTTCCATATGCTCCTGCTCCATATTGTTTTTTTTTTTTTAATTTTAATACAAATTGCTTTCTTTTTTTCTTTCCTTCATCACAAATTGTTTTCAAGGAGAGCTCTGTAGCCCATGTAACCCTGTCCCTGACTTCCTTTAGGGCCTCTAACAATTCTGACATCTAAATTTAGGAAGGCCAATTGTTCACTGTGTTAAACTGTTCAGTTATTGCCCAGTTGGCTTTGAACCATCTAACCTTAAGGTTAAGCCCTTATCAGTTCAGTTCAGTTCAGTTCAGTCGTTCAGTCACGTCTGACTCTTTGCGACCCCGTGAACTGCAGCATGCCAGGCATCCCTGTCCATTACCAACTCCCAGAGTTCAAACTCACATCCATCCAGTCGGTGATGCCATCCAGCCGTCTCATCCTCTGTCGTCCCCTTCTCCTCCTGCCCCCAATCCCTCCCAGCATCAGGGTCTTTTCCAATGAGTCAACTCTTCGCATGAGGTGGCCAAAGTACTGGAGTTTCAGCTTCAGCATCAGTCCTTCCAAAGAACACCCAGAACTGATGTCCTTTAGAATGGACTGGTTGGATCTCCTTGAAGTCCAAGGGACTCTCTAGAGTCTTCTCCAACACCACAGTTCAAAAGCATCAATTCTTCGGTGCTCAGCTTTCTTCACAGTCCAACTCTCACATCCCTACTTGACCACTGGAAAAACCATAGCCAACCTTTGTTGGCTACAATCTCTGTCTTTGTTGGCAAAGTAATGTCTCTGCTTTTTAATAAGCTATCTAGGTTGGTCATAACTTTCCTTCCAAGGAGTAAGCGTCTTTTAATTTCATGGCTGCAGTCACCATCTGCAGTGATTTTGGAGCCCCCAAAAATAAAGTCTGACACTGTTTCCACTGTTTCCCCATCTATTTGCCATGAAGTGATAGGACCAGATGCCATGATCTTAGTTTTCTGAATGTAAGCCCTTATACTACAACTCAAATATTCACTAAAATAATTTAATATTAAGGCATCTGCCTTTATACTACATGACTCAAATATTCACCAAAATAATTTAGTATTACAGCACAGGAGATAACAAATTTCCCAAGTGTTGAAGAGAGTAAAAATACCTCCAAATTACTAAATTCAGAAAAGTTAAGGGCAGTAAGGGGTGATCATTACACTATTATTTAAAGAAACAATATGAGAAAGGTTAAATAGAGGGTGAAAACTCTTAATTTGTAATCCCCAAAGTTGTGGTCCTCCTGTTAAATTGTTATATCATATAGAATTTCAGGTCAATTTCAGCCTGAAGTCCAAGTGGCAGCTTCCCAATCTGATCCATTTGAGGTTGATGTTCTCTACTTGAAGTGGAGGACCTTAGTCCAAGGTTACCTTTCATCTGGGTAATATTGGTACATGAATCCTGCCTGTCAAGGTTTTTTGATCAAAGTTCTTTCAGCCCTTCCCCTAGCCAATACTCAGCTTTGTGCTACGTGCGAATTTTGTAAACAAGTGTAACACGGTGATCCTGGTTAGGAGTGGATTTTATTTAAAGCTTTGGGAGAAACTTGAAGAACAGATTCTGGAAAAATAGATGGCTAAACATTAGGGATTGGATTTTTGCTTCCTAAACGGTAGACATGTGGACTTACACTTGAGACAAATTGTCCCTTTGCTTTTAGAAAAATATTACCATGGGCCTTCTAAGCAAGTGGTATCTACTGTTATCAGGGAAGGCTAGAACATGATCCAGAAACTAGATTTTTGTGGGGATCCAAGGACTCTTGTTTGATTGTGTACACTGCATGCATTTTGGTTATATAAACTGTATGCATCTTTCAGCCGGGCTAGGGCTCTGATGACTTCACGGTTACTGGGGAATGAGCTGTGAGTTTTCTCAGTAAATTTAACTGTACATTAGTGTTTGTTTGGGAGGAGTCTTGTGTGTTCTCCGTCTAGTAGCTGTTTACAGGAGACCCAAGGTTGAGAACTTGAGAACCGAGGGAAGAGCCTGCAGGCATGAGTTCCAGCTCAGCTTGGATCACTGCCTTACAGACCTGCTCTAGTGGAGGACGCGAAAGCACCCCACACACTCCCCACTTGATACCACTATCCTGTCACAATCATTCCTGGCCCACCAGACTGAACTGCTGTCTTAAATGCCCCTCAACTTGGGATATGTATAATTAGACTATTTTCTTCTAATGATATTGAAGGCCCATGTTTCTAGGGAGTAGATGGTTGCAGTGTATTTCATCATGGATTGAGTTTAATTTTAGAACTGAAAATAAGGATTGGGGAAGGAGACCTTGAACTTGGGTGATGGAAAATACTCCCACTGACTGTCTCAGTCCCTGTCTGGGTAAGCAGTTCTCTATATTCCTCTTTGTCACCTGCTCCCTGAGGCAGAGACCATGTCTGCTTTGCTTATCACTGTGTCTCCACGCTATAAGCAGTTTATTGCTAGAAGCAATAAATACATACTTGCTGAATGAATGAGTGAAAGAATGAATAAAAGCTAAAGCTGTTGACCAGAGTATGGCTAAAGATACCATCCTAAAGTAATTATATTTTAAGTTACAAGATTTCTTCCTCATTCTCATTATTCTCACTCTCAAGGTTTTAAAGGAAAAACAAAAACAAATGGATCCACTAGTTCCCCAGCTTTTAAGGAACAACCATTTGGGGGTCCTATTTATAGTGTGTTCTCTGTAGCTGGGTGGAAATGAGTTGGTTTTACTTTTGCATGGGGACAAGCTTTGAAAAGAGGATATCACGATTCAGTAAAACAAAAAAAGAAAGCAAGTTTAGTCTTCAAATCATCTTCTATCCTTCATCATAACAAAGAGCTTGTATTTAATGCTGGATCCCGAAACAAAAGTTTGTGCAGGGGTCAACGTCCCCCACCCAAGTTGGTTTCCTTCCAGAAGCAGGCAGACTGTCAGACCCTGGGAGGGGAGACGGACCCCTGCAGGAGGGGCTTTGAGGATAGCTATTCTTCCGGAAAGTACACCATGTCTGTTTCTGGTTTGGCTTTTCAGTTTCCTGGACTCATTCTTTTGAGCAGAGGGAGCAAAGCCTAGTTAAATAGTACAGCTCAATCAAACCCCGGTGCTGAATCCCCATTTCAAATAGTTTCAAAGCACTGAACTCTCCCAGCTCTCAGAACTTTCCCTTGGTTCCCTGTGGAGGGTGGGTCTTTGAGTCCTGGGAGACTTCTCACATTCTGCTGTTCAACAGCTGTTTCCAGAGGCCTGTTATCCTCACACCCACACAAGACTGGAAATAGCAGCGTGTCCCTCCCCGAACAGTCTGTGCTTTCAAAGGCACTGTTTGCTCAGTCCTGCCTTTCCGTTTCTTTCATTTTCCTTTTTGGTAAACAAAGAATCAGGCTATTCTGCTTACGTGGTTATAAGTTATTTTCAAAATGCTCTGACCAGGGTAAGCAATGGAATATATAAATGCAATGGATGTAAATCAGGGAAACAACCAACTTGTGATGCTTGCTTTTTTAGAAAGTGTTGACTCTTCGGGCATAAAGGATATTGTTGTGTTGATCGAGCCTATATTAGAGACACTGGGGCTTATTTCTGAAGATTTATGGAAAAATAGCGTCCTACAATGGCACGGTCTACCCCTGACATTTGCTTTTCAAGGCTTTTTATGTTGCCAATCCTTTCTGATTTTTAGTTTAAAAAAAAATGAGATAAATTCACAGAACATGAAATCAACCATTTTAAAGGGAACAATTTGGCATAAAGGGAACAATTTAGTATAAAGGGAACAATTTATTATAATAGTATGTTTGCAATGTCAGGCAACCACCACCTCTGTCTAGTTCCAAAATATTTTCACCACCCACAAAGAAAGTCCTGGCCATTAAGCTCTAATTCCCTATTCCTTTCTCTCCTCCCAGCCCTGAGCAACCACCATTCTGCTTTTGTCCTCTTTGTATTTACCTATTCTGGATACTGCATATAAATAGGATCATATGTTATATAGTCTTTTGTGTCTGTCTTCACTCAGTGAAATGGTTCACTCATGATGTGGTACATATCAGTATTTCATTCCTTTTTATGACTAAGTAATATTTATCATATGTATACACAACATTTTATTTCTCCATTCATCTGTTGATGGACATCTGTGTTGTTTCTACCTTTTGGATATTGTGACTAATCCCACTGTAAGCACTGGTGTACAAGTATCTGTTTAAGTCCCCATTTCCATTTTCCTGAATATTTACCTAGGAGTAGAATTGCTGGGTCTTATGGTAATTCTTTGCTTCACTTTTTCAGGAACTGCCAAGCTGTTTTCCATAATGGCTGTGCCATTTTACATTCCTGCCAGTAATGCACTATGGTTCCAATTCCTTCATATCCTCACCACCACTTGTTCTCTGCCACTCTTTTGATTATACTCATCCTTGTATGTTTGAAGTGGCATCTCATTGTGGTTTTGATTTGCATTTCCCTAATGATGAATGATGTTGAATATCTTTTTAGGTATTTATTGGCTATTTGTATATCTTCTTAGGAAAAATGTCTATTCAAGTCCTTTGTCCATTTAAAAACTGAGTTGTCTTTTTTGTTGTATCTTAAGAGTTCTTTATATATTCTGGACATTAGCCCCCTTATAAGATGTGTGATTTGCAAACGTTTTATCCCTCTCTGTAGGTTGTCCTTTCATTTTTTGAAAATTAAAATATAGTTGACTTATAATGTTGTGCTGGTTTCAGGTGTACAACAAAGTGATTCAGTTGTTATGTCTCTTTCCTTTTGTAGATGCTTTTCCCTTATATTACAAATATTGAGTATAATTCCCTGTACTAAACAGTAGGTCCTTGTTGGCCACCTATTTCATCCACAGTATATGTAACTATTTCATACATAGTATATGTATATGTTAATCCCAAACTCCTAATTTATCACCGTCTGTTTTTTTCAATTTCTTGATTATGTTCTTTGATGCAAAAAAGTTTTTAATTTTCATGAAGTCTAATTTCACCAGTCTTTTCTTACACAAAGGCATGAAGATATAGAGGAAAGGGGCTAATTATTTCTGGGTCTAGCTGACTAGCTGTCTTATTTGACCCTCAGAATACTGTTGGAATATGTTTGTCCTGTCTGTAAAACTGCACCTATGGGTTTTGTTTGAAGATGAATTTTTCAAAACCATCGTGGTTTTACGTTTTACCTGTCTTAGGTTAGAAAACTCTATTTTAAATCTAGAGCTTCTTGACTGGAATATGTCATTTACCACTGGGGCTTAGAATACATGGTTTTTTAAGAAAAGATGGAGTTGACGCCACCCAGTACTGTCTTTGGGCTTCCCTGGTGGCTCAGACGGTAAAGCATCTGCCTGAAATGTGGGAGACCCAGGTTCGATTGCTGGGTCGGGAAGATCCCCTGGAGAAGGAAATGGCAACCCACTCCAGTAGTCTTGTCTGGAAAATCCCATGGACAGAGGAGCCTGGTAGGTTATGATCCATGGGGTCGCAAAGAGTCAGACACGACTGAGCGACTTCACTTCAGTACTGTCTTCACTCAGACCTCCCTTATGGACTGCAACTGCCCACATGACATCTCTCTATGTGTGTCTAATAGGCAAGTTTAGAACATTCCAGATCAAACCCTTGTTTTCTATCCCACCCTTTCCATGCTCAGTCCCCTCAGTTTTTTACATGTTGGCAAATGGCGGCTTCATTCTTCCAGCAGCTCATGCTACAAATATTGGATTTATCCTTGATTCTCTTGCTCTCACAGTCTCTATCAGATGATTAGCAAATTCTGCTCATTCAAAGCATCGATCGATCTTGAGTTGGACACCTCACCTCCAGGCATAACAACCAGCTAAGCCACACCTTACTAGCTTAGATCCTCCACAGTCTCCTCACTCACCTCCCTATTCCCTCCTCAGTGTGATCTCCACATAGAGTCAGAGGGAGCCCTTCAAAAAGAATTCTTGTCAGCTTGCTTCGTTCCTGTGCTCTGAGTCTTCTTTTCCATCTTGCCCTGTTCTAGCCCCCCAGACTTTGTGTGGTTTCCTGAGCCCTCCACTGGCTGTGTACCGCTCCATTCTGCCTGGAGCACTGTCCCTCCACATGGCCTGAGGGCTCACCCCTCACTGCCTTTGAGGCTCTGCTCAAAGTTCCCTAGATCTGAGAGTCTGTTTGACACTCCTAAATGAGAGAGTAACTCTTCCTTCCCCACAAGTCCTCCTGCCTGCTCCCCTGACTGCCCAGAACTACCTACCTTCTGACTCTGCTTTCTTTGGCCTCGCCTCACTTCACAAACAGCTCTATTTACATAGCATGTAATAGATATTTATTGCCATTATTTTTTTCCTCTAACACACACACACACACACACACACACACACATGCACAGATTGAGATCCAACTGAACAGATAAAGGAAGAAAAATTTTGCACTCCATGTACTTGTGTGACTTGTGAGCATCAATATAAAAGCTAAAGGGACTGAAGGTATAGTTGTTTCCGCTTCACAAGGACCTTGAAGGCCAGCACTGCAGTGGTGCTTCCTCTGAGTTACCGAGTTTATTAATTTTTAAGCAGGAGTGTCTCCATTCATGGGATGGGGTCCATTGTGCTCCTAATCCACTCCCTGGGGATCCCCAAGTACGCATTCATACAATAGGCTGCACCACTCCGAAGACTCCATTGTGAATTTCCATGGGGAGTCCCAGAGGATTAAAGCAAAGCCTTAGAGCTTATGGGAAGCGACCCAGCCTTGTGATCTGTCAGGCCCCCGAGTCAGCTTGGACATTAATGATCACAATTCACAAGACTCCAGGAGCTGCGATCTTATCAAATGTTAGAGAGCGTCCAAAAAGACAGCAAGTCCTTTTGCTTCCTCTTTTTGTAACACAAGGCAAACTCGATGAGTACTTTCAGGTCTTACAGCTTTTCTCTGACCCTTTTCCGTTGGGGAGAAAGAGTATGGCAGTAGTGTTAGGGGTCGTCAACATGTTCCAGGTATAATGCTCAAAGGAGACTAGCTGGAAGTGCTGGAGAGAACTGGGTACACTATACGCATTTCACAGACTGAGAAACTAAGACCTGCAGCCCAAGTAGCTGGCTTTCCTAAACCTAGTTTTCCAAAGGTAAACGATTGCTTTTGTAAAATGTTAGCAATGCACAGTGGTTTTCAAGCAAGGTCTCTGAACCGGCGGCAGCAGGAGCACCTGGGAAATGTGCTAACTGAATCCCAGACTTACTGAATCTGAAACTCTTATTGAATCTGAAAGTCCGGGGCTGTGTTTAACCAGTGCTCCAGAGGATTCTGGTGCATGCTCAAGGTGGAAGTGCTGGTTTAGCGGCTGCTATTGGAGTCTTGCTTCATACCTTGGGGTCCATTTCACTAAGTGCTGCAGCTAAGGGCTCACATCTGACATCTTCTCCCAAGGATGCTCTTGGGCAACTGCTGCTGCCTCCACTGGAGAGGCACACCACATACAGACACACACAGGGTGGCCAACGACTGATTGCTCTAGCTTACCAAAGCCCCCTTGCCCTAAGATGGGACAGACTCCGCTATGTTGTTTACATCCCAGAACTCCACATGGGATTCAGCAGAGAGAGGGGAGTTCAGTTCAGTTCAGTCACTCAGTTGCATCTGACTCTTTGTGACCCCATGGACTGTAGCACTCCAGGCTTCCCTGTCCATCACCAACTCCTGGAGCATATTCAAATTAATGTCAATCAAGTCAGTGATGCCATCCAACCATCTCATCCTCTGTTGTCCCCTTGTCCTCCCACCTTCAATCTTTCCCAGCATCAGGGTCTTTTCCAATGAGTCAGTTCTTTGCATCAGATGACCAAAGAATTGGAGTTACAGCTTCAGCATCAGTCCTTCCAATGAATATTTGGGACTGATTTCCTTTAGGATGGACTAGTTGGATTTCCTTGCAGTCCAAAGGACTCTCAAGAGTCTTCTCCAACACTACAGTTCAAAAGCATCAATTCTTCAGCACTCAGCTTTCTTTATAGTCCAAATCTTACATCCATACATGACAACTGGAAAAACCATAGCTTTGACTAGATGAATCTTTCTCAGCAAATCATGTCTCTGATTTTTAATATTCTGTCTAGGTTTGTCATAGCTTTTCTTCCAAGGAGCAAGCATCTTTTAAATTCATGGGTATAGTCACCACCTGCAGTGGTTTTGGAGCCCCCAAAAATAAAGTCTCTTACTGTTTCCATTGTTTTCCCATCTATTTGCCATGAAGTGATGGGACTGAATGCCATGATCTTAGTTTTCTGAATGTTGAGTTTTAAGCCATTTTTTCCAGTCTCCTCTTTCACTCTCATCAACAGGATCTTTGGTTCTTCTTCACTTTCTGCCATAAGGGTGGTCTTATCTGCACATCTGAGGTTATTGATACTTCTCCTGGCAATCTTGATTCCAGCTTGTGCTCAGTTCAACCCGGCATTTCGCATGATGTACTCTGCATATAAGTTTAATAAGCAGGGTGACAATATACAGCCTTGACGTACTCCTTTCCCTATTTGGAACCAGTCTGTTGTTCCATATCCAGTTCTAACTGTTGCTTCTTGACCTGTATACAGATTTCTCAGGGGACAGGTAAGGTGATCTGGTATTCCCATCTCTTGATGAATTTTGCACAGTTTGTTGTGATCCGCACAGTCTAAGGCTTTGGTATAGTCAATAAAGCAGAAATAGATGTTTTTCTTAAACTCTCTTGCTTTTTCTATGATCCAGTGGATGTTGGCAATTTGATCTCTGGTTCCTCTGCCTTTTCTAAATCCAACTTGAACATCTGGAAGTTCACGGTTCATGTACTGCTGAAGCCTGGCTTGGAGAATTTTGAGCATTACTTTACTAGCATGTGAGATGAGTGCAATTGTGTGGTAGTTTGAGCATTCTTTGGCATTGCCTTTCTTTGGGATTGGAATGAAAACTGACCTTTTCCAGTCCTGTGGCTGAGTTTTCCATATTTGCTGGCATATTGAGTGCAGCACTTTCACAGTATCATATTTTAGGATTTGAAATAGCTCAACTAGAATTCCATCACCTCCACTAACTTTGTTTGTAGTCATGCTTCCTAAGGTCCACTTGACTTCGCATTCCAGGATATCTGGCTCTAGGTGAGTGATCGTGGTTATTTGGGTCATGAAGATCTTTTTTGTATAGCTCTTCTGTGTATTGTTGCCACCTCTTCTTAATATCTTCTGCTTCTGTTAGGTCCATACCATTTCTGTCCTTTATTGTGCCCATCTTTACATGAAATGTTCCCTTGCTATCTCTTATTTTCTTGAAGAGATTTCTAGTCTTTCCCATTCTATTGTTTTCCTCTATTTCTTTGCATTGACCACTGAGGAAGTCTTTCTTATCTCTCCTTGCTGTTCTTTGGAACTCTGCATCTCTGCAGGAGATGGCAAGAGTGAACATCAACATTTTAGGAATCAGTGAGCTAAAATGGAATGGAATGGGTGAATTTAACTCAGGTGACCATTATATCTACTACTTTGAGCAGGAATCCCTTAGAAGAAATGGAGTAGCCATCACAGTCAACAAGAGTCCAAAATGCAGTATTTGGATGCAATCTCAAAAATGACAGAATAATCTCTGTTCATTGCCAAGGCAAACCATTCAATATCACAGTAATCCAAGTCTATGACTCAACAAGTAATTCTGAAGAAGCTGAAGTTGAATGGTTCTATGAAGACCTACAAGACCTTCTAGAACTAACACCCCAAAAAGATGTCCTTTTCATCATCAGGGACTAGAATGCAAAAGTAGGAAGTCAAGAGATACCTGGAGTAACAGGCAAATTTGGCCTTGGAGTACAAAATGAAGTAGGGCAAAGGCTAACAGAGTTTGGCCAAGAGAATGCACTGGCCATAGCAAACACCCTCTTCCAACAACACAAGAGAAGACTCTACACATGGACATCACCAGATGATCAATACCAAAATCAGATTGATTGTATTCTTTGCAGCCTAAAGATGGAGAAGCTCTATACAGTCAGCAAACACAAGACCAGGAGCTGACTGTGGCTCAGATCATGAACTCCTTATTGCCAAATTCAGACTGAAATTGAAGAAAGTAGGGAAAACCACTAGATCATTCAGGTATGACCTAAATCAAATCCCTTACGATTATACAGTAGAAGTGAGAAATAGACTCAAGGGATTAGATCTGACAGACAGAGTGCCTGAAGAACTATGGACAGAGGTTCATGACATTGTACAGGAGGCAGTGATCAAGACCATCCCCAAGAAAAAGAAATGCAAAAAGGCAAAAAGTTTGTCTGAGGAGGTCTTACAAACAGCTGAGAAAGGAAGAAAAGCTAAAGGCAAAGGAGAAAAGGAAAGACATACCCATTTGAATGCAGAGTTCCAAAGAATAGCAAAGAGAGGGGGGAGGCTACTCCTTAAATTACATCTTGCTTTCTTCCCAGTTTTGTTTTTCTCACTCCCTTACAGATTTCTCCTGTGAGCATCCCCCAATAAATCCCATGCTCAGGGACCCCCATTCAAGGCTCTGCTTCTGGGCAATGTGACCCCAGAGAGCAAGTTCATTTCAAAGATAGTCCTCTTATGGATGAACATGTGGACCTGGGTGAATAAGAATATTTCAAAAAGTTACTCTACCGAGATTTGGGCAACTCATGTACATTGCTTTGAGACTTGTGTCCACAGTTGTCACATTTCACCTTTAATGTTGAAGCTTTCCTTGACTACATGGCAATTCAATCTCATTTGGGTTGATTCCAGGTGAGACAAACTGGCTGATGGATGATCTCCTTTTAACAAGTCAGAGTTGCTGGTGGAAGTGTACAATGCAATCTGGTTTTCTTGAGGTTGGAAATAGACGGTGAATTCAATATAGTCATTAGGGAGATCCACTGCATCTGTTTTGGGTCATTTCGTCTCAGGAGGCACATATGGAATGTCTGAAGATCTGGTTCCAAGGGAGTTCTTCTGTGGGAAAGTGCCACGAGAAGTCCAAGTCTGAGCTCCAAAGGTGCCTATTGAGCGCCTCTCCCAGCCTTAACATCATGAAGGAAGGAAGCCCCAGGGAGCTCTCCATCATGGACTGGAACCAAGATTCAGTGAAGAGTCTTTTCCTGGGATGATCTCTCATCTCCCTGGAATTCTGGGTTCCCACAAAACCTCACACAGATGGTGCAAGTTTGATTCTGGGCTTCTGGAACTTGAACCACACCCCAAGTGAAATTTACCTCTGGGTTGGCCAGGAGGCACTTTTTCTAATGTTTCCTTTTCCTTGCCCTTCTTGATCAGCTCTGGAGTCAAGAATCGGTGTGGAACAGTCTTATGTTTCCAAAATGATGGCAACAAATTGTCACCATGACCATCTCATAGGGTCGGGAAAAGACTCATGTAAATTTTTCAGCTGTTAAGATGAACAAGACAAAACTATATTTAAAAGAATCTATCCTCCTAGGAATATGCCGTAAAAGCTAGTTCTCGCTGTTAGGACATTCTTTTTAACAAACCTGAACATCTCACCTTGCAAATTAAGTTAATTTCATTTTAGTTAGTCTTTGCAGGTCTGTCTACTGAGATTTCCTGCTTCAAAGCACCAGGAGGAAAAGCCAAAACTCTGTTGAGAGAAATGATATAAATGGGAGTTTATTTGAAGGATTAGCCTGCTCTTCATTTCTAGAGACTCTTCTTTTGATTCTTGGTGGGCCACTGGAGAGCTGAACACTTTAATCATACTGTGGAGCAGTTGCTTTTGCCGGAAAATGCAGGGACGTTCACCCTTTCTAGCCTCACACAGAGGGATCTCATAATAAACACCTCTAGCTCACCAGAAATCTCATTTATTACAGAGATGATGTACCCCATGTGAAGACCTGCATGGGAATGTTCTTTGAGTTCTATGTACTAGGAGAATCTTGATTTCCTCAGAAATATCGGCAGGCTTTATTTCTTAGACAACATGAATCACACATTGGACTATATTTTCCTTTTATGAGTGGGCCATCAGAAAACTTAGAGCCAAATTTTTGGCTCATCTTTGGAAAGGAGCTTGCATAATTTTTTTTTCCCTATCTCTCCCGTGGTTTTGTCTATCTGCATTTTTACAAGCCCTGAGTTTCAAGTTTTATCTCTACTTCATCTTAGGAAGTCTAGGGAGCCATCTGGCATCATTTAGATATCAAGACAGAGATAAAATATAGCATAAGCATTATAATTATCCCTAATCCTGAAAACCTCTATCAAACTACCCCTCACTCATCTTTAATAAAAGTACTAAATATACAACTTGACAGCAAAACACTACTAAAAATGGGCAGAAGATCTGAATAGAGGTGACCTTTGAACAACATGGGTTTGAACTACATGGGTCCACTTATCTGTGGGTTTTTTTTTTTCAATAAACATATTGGACATTTTTTTGGATTTTCAAATTGTCAAGATTTGTGACAATTTGAAAAGACTTGCAGATGAATTGTGTAGACTAGAAATATGGAAAAAATTCAGCAGAAGTTAGGTATGTCATGAATCCTGAGATATATGTAGCTCCTAGTCTATCCTTATACAGGCATAAGGTGAGAGATATTTAATATAAATTTAGTAATGCATCATTTTTCTTACTGGTTTATAACTTTGCTTTCAAAGGCTTAACTACTCTATAGTATGTGTCTCTCTTGCCACTGGAGAAATTTTCTCGGCCTAGTATCACATTGTTTTGTAAAATAGTAAAAATGTTGCCAGTATTGTATTATGAATATGATTATTATACTGTATGCCATACAAATTTTATAACTCATTTATTAATATATAAGTTAGGCTACCAGGAAGCAACTATACATATATTAATAAGGCAACCATAAAGCAAGCATACTGCTGTTTCTTTGTTATCAATGCGTGAATCATTACACCTGTAAATAAATAAAAATTTCTTTCCTATTACCTTTTAATTTTTGATGTCTTGTGTTAGTAATATGTATAATATCACAGTCTTTTGTATCATATAAGATAATAATGATGTAGGTACTGACAGACAAGTCATCTTGTAAACAGATGATAAACTTATTGTATCGATAAACACAGTACAGTACTGAAAATGTATTTTCTCTTCCTTATGATTTTTTAAATAACATTCTCTTTAGCTTACTTCATTCTAAGAATACAGTACATAAGATACATAATATACAAAGTAGGTGATTGATCGTTTATGGTATCAGTAAGGCTTCCAGTAAACAGTAGGCTATTAGTGGTTAAGTTTGAGAAGTCAAAAGTATGCCTGTGCAGTCAGTGCCCTTAATTCCCATGTTGTTCAAGGGTCAATAGTAGACATTTTTCCAAAGAAGGCATACAGATGACAGGTACATGAAAAGATGCTCAACACTACTAATCATCAAGGATATGCAAATTGAAACCATAATTAGATATAACCTCACACCTATTTGAATGGCTATTATCAAACAGACAAATGTTGGTGAGAATGTGGAGAAAAGAGAACCCTTGTGCACTGGTGATGGGAATGTAAATTGGTGCAGCCACCGTGGAAAATGGTATGGATATGGAGGTTCCTAAAAAAGTAAAAACAGAACTACCATACAATCCAGTAATCCCACTTCTGAGTATCTATCCAAAAGAAACAGAAACAGTAACTCCAAATCATGTATGCACTCTTATGTTCATTGCAGTGTTGCTTACAGTAACCAAGATATGGAAACAACCTAAGTGTCCATTATTAGATGAATGGATAGGAAAATGTGGTGTGTATACACACACACACACACACACGATGGAATATTACTCAGTCATAGAAAAGAATGAAATCTTTCCATTTTTGACATGTAAGGACCTTGAGGACATTATACTAAGTGAAATAAGTCAGAAAAGATAAATACAGTATGATCTTACTCATATGTGAAATCTACAAAAAATTCATAACCTCATAGATACAGAGAACTAATTGGCGATTTGGAAAAATGGGTGAAGGGGGTCAGAAGGTAGAAAATAAAATAAATAAGTTCTGGGGATGTATAGCATGGCGACTATAGTCAATAATATTGTACTTGAAAGTGGCTAAGAGACTAGATCTTAAAAGTTCTCATCACACAGCCACTATGAAAAACAATAAGGAGATTCTTTAAAAACTAGGAATTAACCTGCCACATGATCAAGCAATCCCACTACTGGGCATATACCTGAAGAAAACCAAAATTGAAAAAGACACATGTTCCTCAGTGTTCATTGCAGCACTATTTACAATAGGTAGGACATGGAAGCAACCTAGATGTCCATCGACAGATGAATGAATAAGCTGTTGTACATATATACAATGGAATATTACTCGGCCATAAAAAGAACAAATTTGAGTCAGTTCTAGAGAGGTTCAAGAGGGAGGGGACATATGTATACTTATGGCTGATTCCTGTTGTTGTATGGCAGAAACCAACATGACACTATAAAGCAGTTATCCTTCCATTAAAACAAAAAGAAAACAATAAAATAAAATAATCTTTTTACAATGAAAAAAGACACCAAAATACAGGGAGAAGATGACCATGTGATTAGCCATGTGAAGGCAGAGACTGGAGTTATGCTAACAAGCCAGCGAGCAAGCAGAGTTACTCAGAGCTAGGAAGAGGCAAGGAAGCACCCTTCCCAGAAGTTTCAGAGCAAGCACAGCCCTGCTGACACCTGGATTTCAGATTCTAGCCTTCAGAACTATGAGAATAAATTTGTTGTTTTAAGCAACCCCTACCCCCCGAAAAAAAAAATTTGGAACCATAAATTTTTACATGTATACATTTGCATTTCCCTAGATATTAAATTTGTTTGATTAGGAAAAAAAAAAAAGTTCTAATCACAAGAAAAAGCTTTTCTAACTGTGTATTGGTGATGGATATTAACAAGACTTATTGGGGGTGATCATTCTACAATATATACAAACATCAAGTCATTAATGTTGTACACCTGAAACTAATATAATGTTGTAAGTCAGTTGTACCTCAATAAAAAAAGAAGTACTACATAAATTATGGAGCAGCTTACATTCTGAAATGGGGTTAGACTATGGCCATACTACCCTGAATGTTCCCTGTCTCGTCTGAAATGGGGTTAGAGTTTACAAGAGCAATTAAAATGTTGGTTCTGGTGACAAGCTCATGGAGGACCCAGATATAGGATCACTGAGAAAGGCAAGCTGGCCCTTATCAAATGTGCAAAAGCAAAATGAGCAGGAAAACAATGTTTCTAAATATTTAAGAAAATACTGCAAACAGACAACATGATGAGGTCAGAGCATGAAAGATAGAGGGAGCGGCTGGGAGAGAAGTCCCATTAGACCTTGCAGCATGGATCTCCTGGTGTCAGCCCCCGGATGAATAAACAGAAACCTGGTGACCTTGACAGTGGATCTACCACAACAGCACTGTGTGCTTGACCTCAAACAATTTGTCCCTTGATAGAGATTTGCAAGAGGTGGTCTGATCATCGTAGTCTAGAATGTGTTTTCCTCTCTGTATATACTTATTTTTTTTTTTTTTTGCATATCACTTATTTTTAAATGAATATTTGAGGAGCCAGATCCAGTGGGGAAAGAAGTCTGGGGGAAGAATGAGAAGGGGAAGGGAGTTACCGGAACTGTGCAGTGACCATAAACAATTTCCTCTTTATTTTTTGCTTCTTTGGTTGTTTTGGGGGACACCACCCAGGAAACAGTTTTGAAGAAAAGCACAAGCAAGAATAATACTTAATAAAAATACTGAGCATGTACTATTTCCCCCACGAAATCTAACCATGACCAATGATAGGAAACTCGACTTTTGAAAAAACTCAGGACCAAAAATACACAAGGATAGTATTAGGGCGTAAGTGAACTTTAGGCTACTGGGATGGAATTGTGAAGATATGAGTTGTGAATGGTTGACAGAGTTCATCAAAGCAGGTCCTTGTTTATAATTTTCAATTCAGCATTTTTTCCCTACTAGTTACTGAAAATGCTGCGGAAGCTAAATGTAAAAACTGGAAACCTCTCTTCCATGGCTATTTCCCCTTACATTGCTTTAGTCAATCCTCTTTTGCCCCATGGATCATTCTTGCCAGTGGCCTGGAGAAACCCCAGAGCCCAGGCTCTCCCTGTCTCATGCACATGCCCAGTCCTTTCCAGGGAGGAAGCCTGAGAGTCTGCTCTGTCTTCACGCTTTTATCTCCTCTAGGCAGAGACCTCCAAGTTGGCAAGAGGGAAAGTGGAAAACCAACTCAAGTCAGTACCAGAACCCTGCCAAATGCTCAGGAATGGTGGAAGCACGTATGTCTGGAACTGGGAAATGCAACTAAGTGTGTCACACAATACAACAAACAAACAACTGTCCCACGTGTATCTGCTGCCACAAATAATACTGCATAACAAAACACTCCAAAACTCAGACTTAAAAACCAACCATTTATTATGGCTCATGAGGCTATAGGATGACTATTTCTTGGTGTAGCAAAATGTAGGTGGACTTGTGAAAAATATCTCAACAAGATGCAACAGACCCCTAGCAGAGGGTAGAAGGCTTTTATTCCAGAAATGGTGAATCAGTGGGATTAGACTCTGGGTATTATGCTGGAGACACAGTCTGCACTCAGATGCGAAACACCAAAGAGGCAGATCCCTGCCTCTTACTGGGATCTCAGACTGTCATTCAGACTTATAGGCGCCAGGCAGGACATGGAAAGTCCTCTCTCTGAAAACCTCTTATAGTGTGGCTCTTGTCTGGGGTCTAAGTATGCCACACAATATAATGAACAAACAAACAACTGTTCTATGTGTATCTACTGCCACAAATAATGCTGCATAACAAAACATCCCAAAACTCAAACTTAAAAACCAACCATTTATTACGGCTCATGAGGCTATAGGATGACTATTTTTTACTGTGTTTCAGCACACATTTATGGTCAAATGTAGGTCAAGCTGGCACCTCTGCTGATCTTGGCTGGGCTTTGTATGTCTAGGGATTGGCTGGCTGTTAGTCGATCATTCGTTAGCCTGAGCATGCTCACATGGTAGATGTAAGGATCCAAGAGACAGAACAGAAGCTCCAAGATCTCTTGAGGTCAAGGCTAGGAACTGCCACACAGTCTGTCTGCCACATTCTATTGGCCAAAGCAAGTCACTGGAATAAATCTAGCACACTAGCTTTCTGTATCTTTCTACATTTCTGGATGTGCTATGTCACATTTTAACCTTAAAAGGAAGAATGCAGTAAAATTAAGCAGGGGCAGATATTCTACCTACAGTGCCCATGGATATCTATTGGATTTTTCTACCAGTACCAAAGCTAGAAACGAATAGTTATATTGAAATAAAAAAGCCAGCCTCTGAATTTTCCCCTATGATGGATGAGTTACATGACTAATGTCCCCATCTGTACTTAAAACACATATGCATATGGCTGAGGGAGATATGGGAGGCAGACGGGGGCTTCAGACAGGAAATGCATCTTGTATGTAAACTGCAACTGGTGAGAGAAGACTCTCAGCATTAGAGCAGGGAATGGAGTCATTCATCCACTGACATCACCAGGATGACAGCTGCAGCTTCGCTGTCTGATGCAACCTCATAGGCTAGGCTAGAGCCAACACTGAGATAAAGCCTGTGAGAAAGTAGACAGTTTCCTAAGAACATGCCCTTCAACACCAAGGAAAGGAAAAGCACTAAAGGTGTTTTTTAATTTTCCGTGACTTAACAACTGCAGTCTAGAAAGTTCCAACCTTATAGGAAAAAAAAATCATCTCCTGAAAAACAAACTACAAAAGAAGGTTATTTTGAGAAATTCAGCAAGTGGGTAGACTGTCTCTAGAACCAGGACACCTGTGCCAAACTTTTCTTTTGACAGCTAAGTTACTGGCCAGATTTTCCAGGGGCTTCTACTTTAAGATTCTGGGAAATGGCACCCAAGATCATTAAAAAAAAAAAAAAAAAAAGACAATCCTGCTCATTCCACATAAGCAGAATGAGCTGGTCTGGCCCTTGGAGGCAAAGGACTGGACGGGTCCTGGAGCATCTCCTCATATCTCCGCACTCAATCTCCTCACCTGGGAAATGGAGGACTGTATTCATTATGCATTGTTGTAGGACGGAATGCTGTCAGAATTTAGTGACTTAAAACAATGAACATTTATTACCTGGCATTTTCTGTGGATTAGGAATTGGGGGGGCAGCTGAACTGAGCAGTTCTGGCTTAGGGTTTCTCATTAGTGTTCAATCAAGACATCAGCCAAGGCTTCAGTCATACAAAGGCTAGCCTGGAACTGGAGGATATGCTTCCAAGATGGCAACTCCACATAGCTGTTGCCAGGAGAACTCATGACATGAGTTCCTTATGTCATGGTGACTAGGCTCCCCCTAGAGCAGAGATAAGGGAGAAAGGAAAGGTAGAGGAAGGGGGCAAAGCCATAGCATCTTTTATAACCTAACCTCTGAGGTGACATTACAGTGATTTTTCCTGTACTGATACAGTGCTGAAGGGGACTGCTGCTGCTGCTGCTGCTGCTGCTAAGTCGCATCAGTCATGTCCAACTCTGTGCGACCCCATAGATGGCAGCCCACCAGGATCCCCCGTCCCTGGGATTCTCCAGGCAAGAACACTGGAGTGGGTTGCCATTTCCTTCTCCAATGTATGAAAGTGAAAAGTGAAAGTGAAGTTGCTCAGTCGTGTCCAATTCTTAGTGACCCCATGGACTGCAGCCTACGAGGCTCCTCTGTCCATGGGATTTTCTAGGCAAGAGTACTGGAGTGGCTTGCCATCGCCTTCTCCATTAAGGGGACTAATTAGTGTTAATTCCAGAAGGTAGGGACCATTGGATGCTGCCATCACAGGAAATGAGACTAGATGAACTTGAAGATTCCTCCTCGTTGAGTGGTTCTATTGTCTTTTGCAGAGAGGACACAGCCACACACACCACTAGTCACAGCCACACAGACCACTAGTACCAAAAGGTAACAATATAAATATAAAACAGGTTTCATTGGGAGACAGACTTCAAAAGGATGACAAGCAGACTGCACACAGTCCATCCACCTCAAGCTCTTGTGACCTTACAGAGGGCAGCACCTTCTGAATTGCACACACCGGGGAAGGGGCTCCGTGGTGTGGAAATCCAATGTGCTATATATCAGTATTTACAGAGAAAGAGAGAACTTTCTGAAGCCAGCAACTGAGATTCCTCAGAATTCTCCTAAATGGCAAAGAAGTAGGTAATATACAGGTCTACAAATTTCTTGTGCAGAATTCCATGATCTAAACACTTAGAGAATTCAAAAGTTTTTAAAATCAGTGATTTATTAGCAAAACTTGACTTCAATTATCTGAGAACTAATTATAGTCTTTTTTTTCCTTTGAGGGTGAATATTCATATGTTTCACTATAGAAACATTAATGTGTTTGATTATAGGGTACAACCCCCGACACTGCTGAAAGGACTTAATAATAGACAGGATATACACTGTACTACCTTTCTAAAAGAAAAAAAGAAAAATTCAGGTCTCCATGGGCAAAGCCTGCCTTTGTGAAGTTAACCCCCACAGGGCAGGTTCTGCAAAACACCACAGTCATATGACCCAATAGCAGAAAACGGACCCTATTACCTCCTGGGTGGATTTTTCATGTCACTGAAATCTAATTTCTGAGATACTAGAGATATTAATCAGAATTGTAATAAAATACAGGTCCCAAATTATTAGGGGTAGATGTTTCTGAAAAACATATTGACATGTTTAAAACTGAGGTACAGAAATGATGAGTTACATATGACAGAATGGTTTTGAGTCTGACCTGCCTTTTATTATCAGTATGGCCTGAGATAAATTACGTTACCTTTTTGAGATGAAGTTCCTCATCTGTAAAACAAGAATGATGGCGTTTAACCTGGGGGGTTATTGTGGGAGCTGATGAAATGATGTGGCTTGGAGCTCAGTGTTAGATAAATGACAGTTCTTCCATTGCCCTCTGCCACCCTCTCTCTTCCAAGTTCTACAAATTGGACCTTGGCTCCAAACAAACGCTGGTGTATTTGGCCCCTCATTATTTGGGTAAGTTGATAAAATTATTCTTTCTTGCTTCAAGTGTATTATGTGACCACACAAGCCTACACACAATGTAAGTGATCATACAGAAAGTACGATTCCCAGATCAACAAATTCCCAGTGGGTCTAGATAATTGCCTTTCCCTTAGCAACAGACCTAAAATTTTTCTGAATTTTGCTGCATTTCTCGACCCACAAAATAGCTCATATCAAAGAAAGCATGATGAAAGGAAGACTGAGTATGTTTTAAACCAGCTCTGCTATTTCATATTGGATTTAGAATACAAGGCAACTGGAGTCCAAACCCTGCTTCCTTAGATGACCAGAAGTGTTTTTTGGTTGTTAGCCCCAAGTTAGGGATTAGGATTTCAAAGAGCTACCCAGGAAGCAAAGTTGAAATTTGTGAGTTGCAATTATTTTTGTATATACCTCATCTGGTTAAACTAATTCCCTCTTTTCTTGGTGGTGGCCTATGTAGTAATAAGCACCGTACTGAGCTTCAACCTACCACTGAATAAAATCTCTTTTTCCTTTTTGGCATTTTCTGATGGTGCAAAAAAAAGGAGGGGGCGGTCATTATCGGTAAGAAGTGGCTGAAACAGCTTTACAATTGAAAGATGGCATTTTTTTCAACCTGTAGGTGCTCTGTCTCCAGAATGTGCCTAATTTCCATCATATATATGAAAACCAAATCCCTCACTTTCTTTCCACCTTTTCATTTCATTTTCCCTACTCAATTCTCAGCCATTGCAGAGGGCTGATTACATACAGAGTGGGATGGTTTACTAAGGAGAGCAGTTTCCTTGCCCTAGATGGCAGAGGATTCTGGGAGCAGACACAGAAGGGCAGTGCACCCCAGCTCAGAGTTACAACCAAAGAGCTACTGAGTGTGTGGCTCCTGCAAACTTTCTAATCCCTTCAGTTTTGTGATCAGAAAAGGGATGATCACTGAATGCACAGAAAGCTAGCTCTGTGCTGAGTAATGCAGTGGAGGGCGAGCCCGCGGACTCAGGACCCAAAGACTAGGCATTTTTTGGTCTCTTCCTTACATACTTCTCACTAAACCTAACCCACACCATGTTAAATATATAAGGTGCTAGGTTTAATCTTGTTGTAATTACATTATGAGATAGTATAGGTGAAACATGTTGGATGTAGGATCAGAGGGCCTGGGTTTGAATTTTGTCCCTGAGTTCCCATCACAAGCCCTTCTCACTATGTGACCTTGGACAGGTTTCTTAACCACTCTGTGTTTCTGTTTATTTGCAAAATGGGCGAATACAATATTTTATTGAACTGAAGACGTTCTATCAATACACATGGGGGAAAAAGCACCAGGATTTGCAGCAAACGTATGGGATGGGCTGGAAGGTGCTAGTAGGTCTTATTACCTTTGAAAGCCTTGCAGGGCTCCCGTTCAGATTCAGGGAAAGAGCCAAAGTCCTTCTGCGTCCTGGTGAAGCTCCCGTCCCCTCCCCCACCTCACCTCCTACCACACCGCCTTTGGCTCTCTTCCCCAACCCCACCCACAGTGATCCTAGGACAGATTTTGAGACACTTCAAAGATGGCCTCCATACCCCCTCTTCCCTCTACCTGGAGCCCTCTTCCCCAGATGTCCTTGTGCCTGACTCCCTCACCTCCCTCAGGCTGCTCAGGGGCCACAGTCTCAACAAAGCCTTCTAGAACCATCCTCTTACAATCACAAACTTCTCCACCTCAGACTCTTCCTGTCGCCTCTCTCCACGGCACTATCCACTGTCTCCCCTGCTATGACCCTGAAGGAAAGTTACAGGGCTCAAAATAGCCTGGAGTTAAAACTTCCCTCCAGGTCCTTCCCACCATTCTATGCAAAACAAAAAACTCTCTCACCAGAAGAAAAAAATGGACATTAAGGTTGATTACGTCCAGCTCCCAGCGGGTCCAGCCTCTGGCCAATCTCCAAAATTCCTTGCCCCAGCTATTTAAGAGGTAACTACTCTGAACAACCTTAGAGAAGAACAGGCCCCCTTAAGACAGTAGCTTTCCACATACATGCCTATATATACTTAGTCTTTTCTTGGGTAAGCACAACAGCTCACTAATCTGACTCCTGCCTCTTCTCTCCTCATTAAAGGTGATCTGTTCCTGTAAAGTGCTGGTCTCATTCTTTTGTCTCTTTCTTTTTCTGAATCTCGCCTTCTCTAACTCCCTTACCCTACAGACCCTATAAAACTACTTATTCTGTCCATAACCACAAAATCATTGCAGGATGGGAAGGGAAATTTGTCAGCTTTGTTCACTGCTGGTAGCCTAGAACAGCTCCTGACACGTGGCAGGTGCCCAAAAGTTTGTTTTGTTTGAGTGAATAAGTACTAACATTTTTAAACTGGGCCACTGAGACACTTAAAGAGAAGTCCACATCGGCACTGTCCAATATGGTAGCTGTCTTATCTCAGGCTACTATAACAAAACACCACGGACTGAGATATTTAAATAACAGACATGCATGTCTTACAGTTCGGGAGGCTGGATGTTCAAGATCAAAGTGCTGGCAGATTTGGTGTCTGGTGAGGGCCCACCTCTTGGATCACAGATGGCCGTCTTCTTGTATCCTTACATGGCAGAGAACAGAAAACAGTGAGCTTTTTTGTGACTCTTATAAGGACTCTAATCCCATTCATGAAGCTCTGCTCTCATGACCCTCATTCATCCTAATGACCTCCCAAATGCCCCACCTCTTAGGAACACCATGGGAAAGGATTTCAACATATGAATTCAGGGGGCCCACAAACATCCAATCCAGAACAGAGGCTCCATTAGTTCCACATGGTGACTGAGTACTTGAACAGGTCCAAACTGTGATGTGATGTAAGTATCAAATACACATTGGATTTTGAAAACTTAGTACCAAAAAAGAATGCCAAATACCTCATGAATCTTTTTAATACTGATTACTTTCTGAAACAACAATATTTTAGATATTCTGGGTGAAATATAACATATTAAAATTACATAATTTTCACCTGTTTCCTTTTACATGTTCAATTAAGATGTTAGAAGATTCTAAATGTAGCTCGCATTATGTTTCTCCTAGATAGTGCTGGTGTACGTGCTTATCTTCAACATCCACACAAGGAGTCATATACAGAACTCAGAGACCTGCCATTAGTGAGTCTGGCTGGCAGAAGGAAACGAGAAAGAAAAATCAAGAGATCACTTGATACTGGGTTCTCCTTCCAACGGGTTGGAAAAATGCTAGAGGATGGAGAAGATGAACTGACTAGTGGCAAGACTTGCATTGGCAAATATAAGAATGTATCTGCAGTTAGCTGCACATCTGTAATACATCTGGCTACATTTTTATCCATGCTGCATATACTAACCTATTATCAAAAGTATTTTGTAATGAGCCACTTAATCAAAGAACCTTCACTTGATATTTTTAATTTGAAGTTGGATATAAAGAAATATGGATGGATCCTTATCTGCTCAGCATTTCTCATGATTCTGTCTACCTGTATTCCTTCCAGGGCTTCCCAGGTGGCGTTAGTGGTAAAGAACGCATCTGCCAATGCAGGAGATGTAAGAGACCCGGGTTCGATCCCTGAGTCAGGAAGAGCCCCTGGAGCAGGAAATGGCAACTCATTCGAGTATTCTCGTCTAGAGAATCCCATGGACAGAGGAGCCTGGCGGTCTATAGTCAGTCCATAGGGTTGCACAGAGTTGAATATGACTGAAGTGACTCAGCATACATGTATTCCTTTCATTGGGGCAGAAAACTAGAAGCATTTATTGAAGAGGTATAGGTTTTATTTTTCATTCATTAAACAGTTATTTGTTCCAGGCATAGTTCTGGCCATGGGGGATATGGCCATGCATAAAACAGACAAAAACTCTTGTCCACATGGAATTTTCATTCAAGTGGGGCAGACTGATCATAATAAAAAATAATAAAATAGATAATAAAAAATAAAGTGGATTGAGTGAGTTACATTTTCGAGAAAGGAGCATAGGGAGTACTGGGGCAGTGGCCATCTGGTTGGTGAAATCCTCTTTGATGAAGTGATGTTGGAGCTGAAAGTGAGCCTTGACCATCTACAGAGGGAAGGCCTTGCAGGTGGCGGGGATGGCATGTGCAAAGGCCCTGGGGAAGGGGGAGCTAAAGATGAAACAGTGGCATTGAGTGAAACAGGGAGCCACTGAAGCTTTTGAGCAGAGGTGTAACATGGTCCTTCTTCCTTCTTGAGAAAATCACTCCACTTGCTTTGTGAAGAAGAGGCTGCAGGGGGAACCCCCGGCAGAAGCAGGAAGAGGGATGAGAAGAATATGGATTAATCAGGAAAGGACTGTACATGGGAGCAGGGAGGTGCAGCAAGAGTGGTGGGAAATGGTCAGATTTTGGATGTTTTTGTTTCCCCTGTGATTTCCTTAGAAGTTGAGTGAGGAAGCAAAGAGCTGGGAGAAAGGTATTGAGTGCATGATATTATTTGGGGTAAAATTTGAATGTTTTTGTCACAGAAAATTGCAACAATAATCTAGTGCAATCTAATGGTGGGATTTGGAGTTCAAGCTCATTTGCCTGACTCAAAACTCTGTAGTTTTTTTCTTTAACGACACACCTGTTTCAATGACAAAGACTTAAATTAAACGTGGGCTAAAGAACATTTAGACTTCACGCAGAGTGACAAATCATGGTATTTGATAAAGGTCACAGGAAGGATTTTCACATTTACTAGGCTGGAATAAATATGCATCGTGTCTGGCAAAATGTTAGGCTCACATTAAGTGCTTAATAAATATCTATTGGTGACAAAAATGCTAATTAATGATTTAATATAGTTTGAAACAGAAGTGCATTAAAAAACATGCTATTTATGTAACAAGATTTTCAAAATACTCATAAACGACCTCAAACTTGATTCTCCTCCATCTTGTTCCCTTTACTCTCTACCATATAGAATGGTAAAGGCTGACCTTTCCTCATTTTGCCTATTTGTTCTTTTCTGGAAGTAGTTTCCTAAGAACTTGGAAGTTTTCTAAGATATTATTCTCTGGAAGAAAGGAAAGAAGGAAGGTGGTGGCTGTGCCTCGGATTCTGCCTAGTCTCAGCCAGAAGCACCCTTTCCCCCACTGCATCTCTGTTGTGAGGGTCTGGCGACAACTCCTCCACCCAGCTGCAGAGCCGCAACCCCATCATCTGTAGTCCTGAGTGTCCCCAGCTTAGGAACAAGATGGCCACATCCTTAAGGTGACCTCTGCCCAAATGAATGAATGGAACTGGGAGTAAATGTATTATAATATCAGCTCTAAAAATGATTTAAAGACTTCTAACAAGAAAGAAAAAACAAATCTAGGTCATGAGTGGGTAGAGTCCTCATATGAAAACTTCTAAGAAATTAAGGTGCTTTAATTCTCAGAACTTTTATTTTCTAAAGTCATCATTCCTCCTTAAAGTCTTCCTATATGAAGCAACTCTGTAGATTAGGGTTTCTTGACCCTAATGGTGACCCTCTCACCATTTTGGGGAGGATAATTCACTGTGGTGGGGGCTGTCCTAGGTACTGTGGGATGTCATAGCCTCTCCCCTTGCTCCATTGCTACCACCAAAAATGTCCCCAGACATTCCTAAGTGGCCCCTGGGGACAAAACCACCCCTATTGAGAGCCACTGCTATATTTACAGAGATACTTAGAGATATATTATGGATATCGACATATACACAGAAGATGGACTGAAAGCTGTTTCCACAAACTACCCTAGAAGGTAAGGGTTGAGTTCAGCAAGCAGAAGGTTTGCATTTTCTAATTTCCAAACCACTGTTTTGCATCTTTTTTGGTAAGCCTCTAGTACCTCTGTAATTTACAAAGACTTTGAGAAATCCTACATCAGTTCTAATTCTTTCTCCTAAGCTGACTTCCAAGTGAAAGTAACCTGTCTAAACACCTGAGACAGTCAATAAGAGCCTCATTTGAGATGTGGAACTGTTTCTTTAAAAGGCATAAGGTGTCTTGGTAATGCTCCAGGCTGCCGAAGTACCACGTTTGCAAAAGCACACCCACGGTAGAACCTATCCAGCTTTCCCCTCCATTTATGCTCACCCATGAAGGCATTCTGTGGAACCAGACAGCAAAAGCCATAGGCACTAATGGGACAGAGCAGGACACTGGTTGAGTGCTACCGGTAGACCTGGGACCATGTCCCTCTGGTATATGTACATCTGAAAAGCCCAGAGTGAAACCCACTACTGAATGATGATCCAAGTAGCAAACTCAGCAGTGATGATGGCCACTTGTCCCTCCCCTCTCAGGACACACTATACTGGAGTCATTCCTTTACTAATGAAAACCATAAGCTTCTCTTATTCTCAGTAAAATTCTCCATGTCTTCCTTGTTCACTGTCAACACAATTATTCACAAATCAGAAGGTACACTTTGAAAATTACCAAGATCTGTTACAGCTCTGATTCTACTCAGTGAATTCTTTTTTTGATTTACATGTATAAAATAAGTTTTCCAACTATATTTTTATAAAGTAAAACAGATACAGTTTCTCCATTTTTCATTTTACTTTTGAAAGGGACAAAGGAACAACATTGGGCAGCCATGATTGGGACATGTCATAAAATGCTTGGAAAAAATTTTAGGAAGAGTCAGCTGGCAGACTTTTGGTCATGATGGCAAGACTGTAAGTTCACAGCTTGAGGGCTCCTTAGTTCTAAACATTTCACATGAAGTTAAAAATATAAACAATATTAGAAAACAGAAAGCCATACTCTAGATAACATCTAGTATGAACATCTCAGCAGGGCAGAAATGGAAAGGAAATAGACATTGGTGATCCAGGTGGAGCTAAGATCAAGAAAAGGAAGAGAGGATAGGAGTTTGGGGGTGGAGGGAGTAGCAGTGCCCACAAGGGCTGAGGGGCAGAACCTGTTTTGGTGGTGGCTTTCCCAGCGAAGTCAGGGAGACTGACACCTGCCCCCAGCAACTCCAGCCCTAGTGAGTGAATACATGGAGTTGACATCTGTGTCTAACAAGTCTACCAACTTCCTAGAGAGACAAGATGATCTACCAAGTTCATTTCCTCCCATCGGCTCCATAGCCCTCTTTCATATTGCCCTACTTCTGTCATGTTTCAATAGTCCTTAAACTGTTCCTCTGCTTTTCAAGCTTCCTTATGAGATGAATTCAATGAATTCTTTCAAAATATTATTCCATCACACCATCATGTGGCTCCAAAACCATGTTATTAGCTCTCCACTGGTAATAGTAATGTCCACGCTCTTTCTTATTGTCTTGCCATTCAAAGCCTTCTGTATACTGGCCCAGACCTGAGAGTTCTAAAAATGGAGGCTAGCATAGGACACTCTACTGACTCTTAAGAAAGCAACCAGTCGCATTCCTCAGTGGAGAGATGCTGAAGAGGGCCTCTGTGACTGTACTTCCCAGCTCCTATTCCCCTTGATGTTCTTCTAGGGACCATACCATTGTCACTCCCAGTCCAAGGGGTTTGAGTAGGGTTGACGCCATGCCAAGCAACCAGGGACAATCCCAGGGTATTCCATTCTTGACAGTGAATGACTTGGGGAGAGGCACAGATTGAAGTCAAAGCTGACCCTTGCACTGGGATTTCAACTATTGGGAAAGAGAAGCTCTCTTTAGCTGGAGTTGCTGAGCTGTGAAGACAGAAGCCTGGGAAATCTTGGCGACCACCAAGAATGAAGGGACTACATTGGAAAATCCAGATGAGACAGAGTGAGAGAGGAAGCTTGTCAACAACATGGGTGAATGACTTCATAGAGCAGCAGGGTCAAAGGATGGGGAGCGATTAAGTAAACAGGAAACACAAGGAGTTTGCCAAGAATGCTTTTCTCTGGACTCATCTGCTCTTGATCCCTATTTATGTGCACTTCTGCTTTCCACGTTTGGGGTGTGTTTGATTTCTCATTGCCACGGAGTGGCAGGCCTCTCAGGGTTTTCTCCTTCTATATTCACCTGCTTCACCAAGAGGTTTTGTATCTAAAGCACCTAACATGTCAAGTCATCATTATTTAAAGCTTTCCAGAGAAGAAAAAATTTTGCCTCTTGCAGCTAAATCTGACTTTTAATCTAGTACCTGTAAGAAGAAATATGGGAATTTGCAACTGAGGCTTTTTCCTGGTTCAAAGCCCAAAGCAACCTCTCAAGCTTTCTCTTCTGCTCCCACTCTGTGACAAGGACGTATGAATGAGGCCTGGCCTTCATGAGACCCATGATGTACCCATTTGCACTCCTCTTTTTAGACACTCAGAGCTCGTAAGAAAGCCCAGTTTGTATAAAATAGATAACACAGAGAACAGACTTTTGGACACAGGAAGGGAAGGAGATGGTGGGACAAATTGAGAGAGCAGCATTGAAACATACACACTGCCATATGTAAAATTAGATAGCCAGGGGGAATTTGCTGTATGATGCAGGGAGCTCAAATCCTGTGCTCATTGACAGCCTAGAAGGGTGGGAAGGGGTGGGAGGTAGGAGGGAGGTTCAAGATGGAGGGGACATATGTATACCTGTGGCTGACTCATGTTGTTGTATGGCAGAAACCAACACAATATTGTAAAGCAATTATCCTCCAATTAAAAACAAATACATTTAAAAAGTAGATAACTAATGAGAACAGAAAGCACAGAAAACTCTACTCAGTGGTCTGTGGTGACCTAAATGGGAAGGAAATCCAAGGAAGAGGGGATATATGTATATATGGAGCTGATAGACTTTGCTGTACAGCAGAAACTAACACAACATTGTAAAGCAACTATATTGCAATTAATTTTAAAAAAAAGAATGGCAGTCCAATTTTATAGAAGGCTAAAGAGAATACTTAAACTCAGTGGTTCTCAAAAAATGGTCCCTGACCCAACAGCATCAGCCTTACCAAGGAACTTGTTGTGCTGTGTGCTTAGTCGCTCAGTTGTGTCTGACTCTCTGTGACCCCATGGACTATAGCCCAGTAGGCTCCTCTGTCCATGGGATTCTCCAGGCAAGAATACTGGAGTGGGCTGCCATGCCCTCCTCCAGGGGATCTTCCTGTCCCAGGGATGGAATCCACATCTCTTGCCTTGGCAGGTGGATGGAATGCAAATTCTCAGGCTCCACCACAGACCTACTGAATCTGTGTTTTCACAAACTCTTCATTTGATGTGGATATCCTAGCATTTGAGACCCTGCTCTAACTAGTGGCTTCTTTTAACTTCCAGCTGTTTGGATTCACCCAACTATTCTTCCAAGAGGTCATACAATTTGTTAACATTTTCATTAAAAGATGATACATTCAGAAGTTGAACTTAGTGTTGAATTAACTCAAACAGCAAAGTGGACTAAACTTTCCATTCTGTGGTGAGTTCAATAAGATCCAGGGTCTTTGTAAACTCTGAGTACTATGCTCAGTTCAGTTCAGTTGCTCAGTCGTGTCCGACTCTTTGCAACTACATGGACTGCAGCACACCAGGCTTCATTGTCCATCACCAACTCCTGGAGCTTGCTCAAACTCATGTCAATTGAGTCAGTGATGCCATCCAACCATCTCATCCTCTGTTGTCCCCTTCTCCTCCTGCCTTCAATCTTTCCCAGCCTTCAATCTTTTCAGGGTCTTTTCCAATGAGTCAGTTCTTTACATCAGGTGGCCCAAATATTGGAGCTTCAGCTTCAGCATCAGTCCTTCCAATGAATATTCAGGACTGATTTCCGTTAGGACTGACTGGTTGGATCTCCTTGCAGTCCAAGGGACTCTCAAGAGTCTTATCCAACACCACAGTTCAAAAGCATCAGTTCTTCGGCACTCAGCTTTCTTTATGGTCCAACTCTCACATCCATACATGAAAAAAACCATAGCTTTGTCTAAATGGACCTTTGCTGGCAGAGTAATGTCTCTGCTTTTTAATATGCTGTCGAGGTTGGTCATAGCTGGTTCTCAAACTTGACTGTGTATCAAAAATCACCTTCTTCAAATGAATTGCTGGACTCCACTCCCAGAGTTTCTCCAACAGTCTGTCTCAGGTCAGGCTTAAAAATTTGCATTTCCAACAAATTCTGTGTGATGGTGATGTTGCGTGGGACAACAGTTTGAGAACCACTGGGCTAAACAAACATAAAGTATTATCATCATGGGTTTCTTTAAAGAGAGGGAGGGTGATACTGTAGGTGCGTGAATTGTAAAGTGTCCTCACAATCCCCTTCCCTGACTCCCCTTCCTCTTTCACTCCTGGATGCCAATACTTCCTGTAACCCATCTCTCTACAGAGTGAAAATGTTACAGCAGATAATGTAGTTTACTTAACCTTTTACACCTAGAGCAGGGGTTGGCAAACATTTTATGTAAAAGACCAGAAAGCAAATGTTTTAGGACTTAATGCCAAAGGGTCTCTGTTGCAAGGACTCAACATTGCCCCTGGCATTAGGTAAACAAATGGGTGACGGTGTGTTCCAATAAAACTTTATTTACAAAAACAGGGGATGGCAGGATTTGGTCCTAGGGACATAACTGGCTGGCCCCTAATCTAAAACAATGGTTCTAAAGTGTGGCCTGAGACCACCAGCAGCATCAAATGGTTACTTATTAGAAACACAAATCCCCAGACTTACTCCCAAACCAACTAAATCAGGAAATCTTAGGGTAGAATCCAAGAGTCTGTTTTATTGAGACTTTCAGGTTTGGATACTGACTCAGCTTTGGATGCATTAGTGTAGAAGAGTGTTCCTTAGCCACACATCAGAACCACCTGGGCCCACCCCAGACCACTGACATCAGACCCTGGAGGCAGGACTCAGTTTTTAATCTTCCCAGGGATTCTGACATGCACCCATTGTATGACACAGAGACCTAAAAGGACTGTTGCATCCTCTTTTCTTCTCCAAGTATATTGAGATGGGGCTCCAGTGATCACATGTGTGCCCGGGTCATTGTCTCCTCCCCACTGTGGGGAACTGACTTCAAAACTATTCACCCCACTGATTTCACAGGGCAATTTTTTCAACCACTTCATATGGGCTCTGAAAGGTCAAAGCTCAAATTCATCTCCGGGCCCATCTGTGGTCATTTGTTGTTCTTGGCATAAGGTGAAAAAACACCTGCTCTCAAAAAACACAATCTCAAGGTCAGAACTGGGGGATAAGATACATATGCTTTTCTGAGCATAAATAGATCAATGATATAACTTCTTTTTCCCCTTCACCCCCACCTCCCAATTTTTACAATGAGAAATAGAAGGTGGCTTAAAGACAGATTTTACTTTTAAAAGGCTAATTACATATGAAGCCACCATGCTTTCTTAGGGCCCATCACCCACAGGACACCTCTGGCTTGGGCAACGCCATGACAGATGGAATTCATGGAGCAACCAGGATGGAATTTCAGCATTGGGAGCTGACTTCACAGTTGAGAGTGGTTTGGCATCTCTCAAGAGGCTCATCTGAGTTACATTTTGTAACCACTTTTGACATCTATCTGTCCTTTCAACCATTTCCACTCAAAGTGTGGTCCTTTGCCCTACAGCATGGGCATTACGTGAGAACCTATTAGAAATGTGGAACCTTGGGCCCCACTCCAGACCCACTGAATCAGAATCTGAACAACTTCCAGGGGGGAGTATGCACACTTGAAGCTTGAGAAGCACTGTTTCAAACTAATCTTTGCTGAAATGCAATAGGTGAGGGATTCTATAAAGCAAAGATAAAATATAACTGAGAATGTAGTTTGAGAGCTATCAGAAAGAGGAGAGAGATATTATGTCAAGTTATATATATATCCTCAGACCGAGAGGGGTTTCCCAGGTGGCACAGTGGTAAAGAATCCACCTGCCAATGCAGGAGATGCAAGAGATGCAGGTTCAATCCCTGTGTCAGGACAGGGAAGCCTGGCAGCTACAGTTCATGGGGTCGCAAAGAGTCAGACATGACTGAGCACACACACACTAGGTCCTAGGTCAGACTGAGTAATAATCATCAGATTTCATGATATCTCTAGGCCCTAGGGGTTACTATGACTAAATATTTTAAAATATTGGAATCACAATCATGACTCTAATTTTAAATTCCAAAGGATACAGAAAATGAGGCATAAACAGAAGATGAAATTTCATGGTCAGACTGCAGAAAGGGTGACTACCGCTATGGATGTGAGTGACTTTACATCACAGGTCAGTGATTTTACATGACAGTACACTGAAGAGGCTGACTGTATTCAATGATAGAAGAGGGATTGTGGACCTTACTTTTCTTCTTGAAGAGGGGGAAAATAAATTGGCTGGACCATATCCATTAAGTGCTATCATTCCCCTGTGAACAGGTTGCTGTTGTATTGCTCAGTTGTGTCTGACTCTTTGTGACCCCACTGACTGTAGCCCACCAGGCTCCTCTGTCCATGGGATTCTCCAGGCAAGAATACTGGAGTAGGTTGCCATTCCCTTCTCCAGGGGATCTTCCTGACCCAGGGATCGAACTGGTGTCTCCTGTATTGGCAGGAGGATTCTTTACCATCTGAACCACCAGGGAAGTAAATCAAGAAACAGATTATGTGCTACTTATAGATGCAGGATACAAAAAAGCAGTAGGAAAGACTGTTTCCTTTTATGGATCAAGATACCACCTGTTCACGGAGCTTCCTGGGTAGTGCAGTGGTAAGAATCCACCTGCCACAGAAGGAGACACTGGTTCAATCCCTAGGTCGGGAAGATCCCCTGGAGAAAGAAATAGCAACCCGCTCCAGTATTCTTGCCTTGGAAATCACATGGACAGAGAAGCCTGGCAGGCTTCAGTCCATGGGGCTGCAAAGAGTCAGACATGACTTAGCGGCTAACACTTAAGATGCTAATAGCCAGCAATAGCATAAAGTTTTGTTTCTCATACTTTTCTACCTGTGGCAAACAGATTCTAGGGTGGCTCTCATGATCCCCACTTCCTGGTGTTCATGCCCTTATATAAGACCCTCCCCTTGAGTGTAGGTAAGACATGGGGCTTGCTTCTAAGCAATAGAATATGGCAGGGATGAAGGGATGTCTGAATACACGGATGTGATTGTTACAGAAGATTTTAATGTGTCCTGCTAGGAGACTTTCTTTTCTGCAGGCTTTGAAGAAGCAAGCTGCAATTTTGTATGCTGTCATATGGAGAAGACCACACAGTGAAGAGCAGAGGGCAGCCTCCAGCCAATAGCCCACAAAAAACTGAGGCCCTCAGTCCAGCAACCCACAAGGAATTAAGTGATGCCAACAGCTGTGTGAGCTTGGAAACAATCTGTCTCCAGTTCAACCTTCAGATGAGAACTACCTTCTCCTCTCATCCTCAGAGAGCCCTGCTTTACTGTCTGAATCTCCACCACTCCCACTTTCCAAGTAATCCCAAGTAATCCCCCAGTCTACAGGGTTTGGTTTCATGATTCATTGTCACTTTCCACCTGGCTAGCTGTAGATATATGCTAATCTACAATAGTCTCCTCGAGTCTGATTTTCTCAGTTTGAATACCACCCCAGGAGGCTGCAGGACCTTAGTGGAACAGTCTGGAATGGATGGACTTTGGCGCTCTGATACCCTCTGCTAGGATGGGGCAAAAATAGGTCTCGAACAAAACATACCTCCCATGGATGAACTCAGTTTATTGTAGACAATATACTTCAGATAGCAAATATATACTTCAGATAACAAAAACATTTTCTTAAAGACAATATAAGTTGCAAGGACATTCCTTGGCCCCAGTGGTGCCAGTCTTTTACTTTATTAATTACAACAGTCAAGCTGTTGCATGTTCCCCACATACAAACTCTAGAGGCAAACTTTACATAGTTAGACATTGCCATAAATAAAATGGCTTCTGACACCAAATGTTGACCTCTAGCGGCACAAGAATCAGTAGAAGCTATGAAATGAGAATATCCTTTAACACAAGCAAACTTTTTTCAGCCAGGATTTCCTCCCCACACATCTTTCTAAGTGAAATGGGTTGCATTACAACCTCAGTCATCAGTGGTCCAGAGTGGGTCACCAGGGAATATAGATGGTTTTCACACCGCAGTCATGCTACATACATAAAATGCTCACGTGTGATCTTGTTACAATGATCTCCCAATCAAGAAAAGACATTTTCTTAGCAAAGATGTTAACAACTCACTTCTTTTAATTTTCTTTCTCTTCTGTGATTAACAGGCAATCAGCACAGAGAACCCATTTTGCTAAAGCCTGTATTTTTATAGCCTGCCCAGGCCAATTTGACTCCCACAGCAAGTGGTACGTGGGTTTTAATCCATTTTCCAACCAAGCATTTCAAACACATGAGAACTAAACAGAATACTTTTAAAGCAAGCCAGATAGTAATTTTTTAGACTCCCCCCTCACACAAGGAGGAAAGCAAATCTGTCGTAATTATATGGAAAACTACATAAAATGAATTTCCATTCTCTAGTCATTCTTCCTTCTGAAGTGAGTTGTGCTGTTCAGTAGTCATATGTGTGTTGCAGTTCTATTTCCTTTGGTGGTACATTTGAAATATCTCATTTCTATAAGCCCTAAGCATGATGATAAGATCCAGTGGTGTCTTGCCCCTGTTTTCTCACAGTCCAGCTCTCTAGGTTCAAACCACCCTGACCACTCATGTGGTCATGCTCTTTTGCCTGCTGTAGGGCCTAAGCACACAGTTTTCCTTTTGCCTGGAATCTTTTCCCCTTTCTGCCCTCGGAGTGCCTATTTACCCTTCATAGCTCAGTTTATACTTCACTTGCTCAAGCAAGCCTAGCCCCACCCTGGGCCTAGGTCAGCTTTCTCGGTTATATGCTTTCATACAAGAATTTCTGCTTCTTTCTTGTTTGGTTTGTGATTGTTCACTCATTTGGGTATTTATTTGATGGATGCTTGAATCCCTGATGTAATTTCAAGTTCTATGAACACAGGAAGCAGGCCTATGTTTTCTGTTCTCCTCATCAGCATATAAGAGGCGCTGCATACTTGTTACATCAGCTGATGAATGACCGATGCTGACTTAGGGGATGGGTCTGTGCACTGGCCCAGGAACTATGTGCAAGGAAACTAAACAAGAATGGAGGAGACATAGTGGGGACAGAAGGAATGGGAAGGTGTTAAAGACAGTTCTTAGGGAGAAAGGGGTAAAGGTGGAGTTACAGCAAGAAAGGGACTAAAACGAACCAGATGAAGAACAAGGAAACCTCTTGAGTTGACGGTCACCCAAACTGAAGACCCTAAAAGACAGAACCCATGATTTTTAGAGCTGTTTTATAAGATTGCTGTCAGATGGGACTGTTCTTCTAATGCAGGGCCTTAGGGAGCTGCCAGCAAGGCAGTTTCAGCTTGAATTATGTGGCCCTGTACACAATCAGCTAGAGGGGTCATCACTCCTTCAGGGGGTAGAGTTTCTGGTCCTTGGGGATGAGGCAGAGTAAAAGGAAGATGACCCAAACCAAGCTGACTTTGTAAGGCATTCAGTGAACACTGACTGAACATCATCTATGAGACGCTCATGAGATTTTGGAGTGACAAAGATAAGCTATCTCTGTCTTGAGAAATGTTTACTCTACTCCAGGAAAAGAAAAAATATATGGACTATGAATGCATATGCATCAGTTCAGTTCAGTCACTCGGTCGTGTCTGACTCTTTGCGACCCCTTGAATTGCAGCATGCCAGGCCTCCCTGTCCATCACCAACTCCAGGAGTTCACTCAGACTCACATCCATTGAGTTGGTGATGCCATCCAGCCATCTCATCCTCTGTCATCCCCTTCTCCTCCTGCCCCCAATCCCTTCCAGCATCAGAGTCTTTTCCAATGAGTCAACTCTTTGCATGAGGTTGCCAAAGTACTAGAGTTTCAGCTTTAGCATCATTCCTTCCAAAGAACACCCAGGACTGATCTCCTTTAGAATGGACTAGTTGGATCTCCTTGCAGTCCAAGGGACTCTCAAGTCTTCTTCAACACCAAAAAGCATCAATTCTTCAGCACTCAGCTTTCTTCACAGTCCAACTCTCACACCCACACATGATTACTGGAAAAACCATAGCCTTGACTAGACGGACCTTTGTTGGCAAAGTAATGTCTCTGCTTTTGAATGGAAACACATTAAAACATATATAGATATATTCACACACAAATAGATATATAGCACCGATATTTGTAACACAGGTTACTGTCAGAGTTAAATGTGTTTAAAGTGCTTCCAAAGCACTAAAAAAGGAAAGGGCTGGCCCTTCAGGGCAGTGAGGTGGAAATATTACAGTTCTTACACACTTGGTGACACTGGTTATGAAATGAGGCTATTTGCGTGAACCACCTAAGTGCCAGCACCAGCAAGTCCCCTAAACTTCCAGCTTGCCTTCTAAAATGGTACTGAAAATTCACAGCTTATTTTGGAAGCCCAGCTTCCCACCTTTTAATACTCCAGGCTCTGTTGAATCCATGGCCTGTCTCTGCCATTCTCCCCCATGCACAGTCACTCTTTCCTGCACTGGGGTGGTCCTGCTCTCTTTTCCATTCAAGCAGTGCTCCCAAGTCAAGGGTCCACTTCTGATAGACTGTATTGAATGCTATGGGCAATGGCAGTGAATGTGTGTGTGTGTCTGTACTGATTACATCAGAGACCAGAGTTAACAGGCAACTTAAAATGAGATATTCGATCATCTTCTGCTTAAAACTCCTTCCCTCTTCTTGCCACTAAGGAGCCACCATTGGTCAGCACTTGTATTTCACTTCCAGCCACAATACTGTCATTCTTATATTTCTGATTCCTGTCCCCTACTCATGAGCTTCGTAAGGACCAGGAACAGTATTATTCTAATTAAAAGCAATCACTGGGTCATATGGTAGGAGCAGTCCCACTCCTGGCATGTATTCAGAGAAGAGCATAATTTGAAAAGATGTATGCACCGCATTGCTCATTGTAGCACTGTTTACAATAGCCAGGACATGGATGCACCCTAAACGTCCATCAACAGAGGAATACATAAAGATGTGGTACATATACACAATGCAGTATTATTCAGCCACAAAAAAGAGAAAAACCATGCCATTTGCAGTGACATGGATGAACCTAGAGATTGTGATACTAAGTGAAGTCAGACAGAGAAAGATGAATTATCATATGATATTGCTCAGATGTGGAATCTAAAAAAAAAAAAAAATGATGCAAATGAACCTATTTACAAAACAGAGTTGCAGATGTAGAAAACAAACTTATAGTTACCAAGAGGGAAAGGAGTAGATAAATTGGGAGATTGGGATTGACATACACATACTACTATATATAAAATAGATAATTAATAAGAACCTACTGTATAGCACTCAAGCATTCAAAAGACTCAACATTCAAAAAACAAAGATCATAGAATCTGGTCCCATCACTTCATGGCAAATAGATGGGGAAACAATGGAAACAGTGACAGACTATTTTCTTGGCTCCAAAATCACTGTAGATGGTGACTGAAGCCATGAAATTAAAAGACGCTTGCTCCTTGGAAGAAAAGCTATGACCAACCTAGACAGAATATTAAAAAGCAGAGATATTCCTTTGCTGACAAAGGTCCATCTAGTCAAGGTTATGGTTTCTCGAGTAGTCATGTATGGATGTGAGAGTTGGACCATAAAAAAAGTTAAGCACCAAAGAATTAATGCTTTTGAACTGTGTTGGCGAAGACTCTTGAGAGTCCCTTGGACTGCAAAGAGATCCAACCAGTCCATCCTAAAGGAAATCATCCCTGAATATTCATTGGAAGGACTGATGCTGAAGCTGAAATTCCAATACTTTGGCCACCTGATGCGAAGAACTGGCTCACTGGAAAAGACCCAGATGCTGGGAAAGATTGAAGGCAGGAGAAGGGGACGGCAGAGGATAAGATGGTTGGATGGTATCATCGACTCAATTGACATGAGTTTGAGTAGACTCCAGGAGTTGATGATGGACAGGGAAGCCTGGCGTGCTGCAGACCATGGGTTCACAAAGAGTTGGACATGACTGAGTGACTGAACTAAACTGTATTGCATAAGTAACTCTACTCAACATTCTGTAATGACCTATATGGGAAAAGAACCTAAAAAAAAGAGTGGATATATGTATATATACAACTGATTCACTTTGATGTACAGCACAAACTAATACAGCATTATAAATCAACTATACTCCAATAAAATTAAAAAATAATAATAAAAGTTATTTTTTAGGGGGAAAAAAAAGCAATTTCTTACCTAGTGCTTCCTAAATGATGACACTATTTCAAGTGCTTTATATATTTAGATATCAAGGCCCTTGTCAGAAACCTTCAGAGCTACATATGCTCAGATTGCAGGATTTAGGGTATTTTTAATAGCTAGTATGTTCCCTGCACTGAAAAGTGAAAGTGAAAGTCGATCAGTTGTGTCCCACTCTTTGTAACCCCATGGACTATAGCCCACCAGGCTCCTCTGTTCATGGAATTCTCCAGGCAAGAATACTGGAGTGGGTAGCCATTCCATTCTCCAGGGGATCTTCCTGATTCAGGGATCAAACCTGGGTCTTGTACATTGTACTCAGATTCCTTGCCATCTGAGCCACCAGGGAAGCCCAATGCCTGCACTGTGTTGTACCCAAATATCCACCAGCAGGGTTGGGGGCAACATCATAGAACCAAATGAATTCAGGGGGGAAGCATAAATTAGGAGTTTGGGACTAAAGTACACACACTATTATATATAAAACAGATAACCAACCTATCGTATAGCACATGGAACTATATTCAGTATCTTGAAATAATCTATAATGGAATAAAATGTAAAAAAAAAAGTATATATATATTTATGCTGCTGCTGCTACTGCTGCTAAGTCGCATCAGTTGTGTCTGACTCTGTGCGACCCCACAGACGGGCAGCCCACCAGGCTCCCCTGTCCCTGGGATTCTCCAGGCAAGAACAGTGGAGTGGGTTGCTATTTCCTTCTCCAATGCATGAAAGTGAAAAGTGAAAGTGAAGTCGCTCAGTCGTGTCCGACTCTTCTCGACCCCATGGACTGCAGCCTACCAGGCTCCTCTGTCCATGGGAATTGCCAGGCAAGAGTACTGGAGTAGGGTGCCATTGCCTTCTCATATATATATATATATATATATATATATATATATGTATAAACTGAATCTTTTTGCAGCTACATGCACAAATATTCACACTAAGTGGGAGATGTGAAAATGACAGCCTCCCCCATCAGTTCATGACAGGTGTTGTCACCAAAGGATTTACAAGAGAGCTTCTGGCTCATAGAACCTTTTGATTTCAGAAGGGTATATGCGAGAGGTGAACCTGAGACCTTGAATCTGGATTGTGGCTGGATTAGAGTTGCCTGTTGGGAACAAAAGCCACTGAATATAGAAGGTCTTGAGAATCCAAAGGCCACATGATGGGACTAATTCTGAGGGAACTCCTGCCCACTGTGACAGCTTCTGACTCCTAAAGAAAACCCTAAATCTGTATGTTAATGGAAAGCTTCCTAATTTTTTAATGTCATATTTCTTTTTTAAAAAATAAAGGCATTGTAATAAAATACAACACTTAGCCATACTTTTATCGACTGATTCCATACTGTTGTTGAGGCCTCTGGGTTCCTGGTTCATTTTATCAGCACCAACTGATTTCCAGGCTTTCTAATAGGTGACCCTGAAAATTCTTAAAGGTTCAGAGTTAGAACCATCTGGGAAGCATTTTACTCAGTTTATTGGTGTGTGGGGAGGGAAGGGATGAGATTAAAGGCAATGACTCTCCAAAGGCACTCATTTAGAATAGCTTGTCTTAGAGCAGCTCTTTTCAAGTGACTACCAATAACAAATTTCAGTTAGCAAGCACAATCTGAAATTCATACGTGATTATCTAATCTGGCTCTCTTGTTGGGAAATAATGAAGAAATTGAGAAAAAACTGGGCTTGATTTGATATGCGACAACCACAGATGATTGAAGTGGTTTCACTTTAGGTATATATAGATTTTTATGTCCAGTATCTCTTTTCTGTTTTGGTTTCAAAGACTTCAGCCCCCACCAGTGAATTCAGTGCTTGATTGTTTTTCCATTGAAGAAAATGGAGCATTTTGTGTCAGCTCTCTTTGGACGAAGGCATTGCAGTGGTGGTATTTGTTTTCTTGAATTTATAGCTCTATCCCATAGCAACCTATGTAGTAAAACTGGTGTGTGTGTTTATGATAGCAACTAAAGGGTAACAGAATATGCTGCCCAAAATATGAGTGCTGGGGTTCAAGACAAGCCACCTCAAAATATGCTGCTTTGGTATATTGGTTATGTTGAACTGAAGACACTTGAAAAACAGCAAAAAAAGACTTTCTCTGAATTCTGCTTATCTGTCTAAAGTCAAGTCCTCCAAAAGGAACTTTAGAATCATAAATCCTCATCTGGGGAGCTTCATCAAACAAGGAAGACTGCCTCTTATTACAGGACAAGACACTAGAAATTGACACCACAGCCAGATAAACTTTGTCACAAACCATCATCTCTCATTTCTGCTAAGGGCCCAATCATCTTTCTAAGTATCATTTATTCTCCCCTAAGAGGCCAAGCTCCTTCCTCCCCTTTTCCTATTAAGATGGTATTTAAGCCTGAATTTGAAGGATTTTAAACAGTTATTCATTTTCCCCTGTCTCCCATGGACATATGAGGTATACATGTTAAAATAAATAAATAAACAAACTTGCTCATTTTTCTTTTGTTAATCTGTTTCATTACAGAGGTCTGAGCCAGGAACACAGAAAATTATTTTTTCTTCCTACAAGACACATACACAAAGACAGAAAAAGATAGAAGAATCAGTTCAGTTCAGTTGCTTAGTCATGTCCCATTCTTTGCAACTCCATGGACTGCAGCACGCCAGGCTTCCCTGTCCATCACCAACTCCCGGAACTTGCTCAAACTCATGTCCATCGAGTCAGTGATGCCATCCAACCAGCTCATCCTCTGTCGTCCCCTTCTCCTCCCGCCTTCAATCTTTCCCAGCATCAGGGCCTTTTCTAATGAGTCAGTTCTTCACATCAGGTGGCCAAAGTATTAGAGTTTCAGCTTCAGCATCAGTCCTTCCAATGAATATTCAGAGCTGATTTCCTTTAGGATTGACTGATTTGACCTCCTTGCAGTCCAAGAGACTTAAAGAACAGAAGGGGAGAAAAAGAGAGAGACTAAGACAGAGGCAGAAAGAGAGAGAAAAAAACAAACAGGAAGACAGAAGCAAGCAACCGTGTTAGAGCTGGGAGGGTGGTTTCCATCTTTTCGGAAGGAAGGCTGGCTCAGGTTTAAATGATCTGGGCCTTGCCTTACCTGACCAAAGCAGCAGCATCATTGTTTTCTTACAATGTACAAACTGAGGGGGGGCTTCCCTCATAGCTCAGTTGATAAAGAATCTGCCTACAATGCAGGAGACCCTGGTTTGATTCCTGGGTTGGGAAGATCTGCTGGAGAAGGGATAGGCTACCCACGCCAGTATTCTTGGGCTTCCCTTGTGGCTCAGTTGGTAAAGAACCTGCCTGCAATTGGGTTTGATCCCAGGGTTGGGAAGGTCCCCTGGAGAAGGGAAAGGCTACCCACTCCAGTATTCTAGCCTGGAGAACTCCATGGACTATATAGTCCACGGGGTCACAAAGAGTTGGACACTACTGAGGGGACTTCACTTTCATAAACTGAGGGCAGCCTGACTTTTTTAATTTTAAAAGAATCGTATCTCTATAGAAATCAGTTATTAAACTAAGAGAATCTGTGTTATCTATTCAGGTACTCTAAAATATGTTTTCTAATCCTCAACTTCTTTCATTCTTGGAGGCACACCTAGACAGGCTATAAAATGATTCAAACCTGGCTCCCCAGGAAAAAAAAAACAAAAAAAACAAAATAAACAAACCTGATCTACAGCATTTGCTAACGCTAATAAACACTCACACCATGGCCAATTTCAAGCTAGTGCCACGATGTGAATGTTGAGCTGTGAAAAGATGTCCCTGATAGCCTTTCAGGACAGGGCAGAATCTGGCTCCATCACAGAAGTAGTCAAAAGAACACTAAGCAGGATTAAGAAGACATGGGATGGCTTCTCATCCATAAAATGTGAACAAAACTACCAGACTGTTCATGGGGTATACAGTCATGTTAAAATGGAAATAACAAAAGCAGAACTGTAAAGATCTTTGAAAACATGAAAAATTGAAACAAGTATTAGGCATTATCACCATTACCATCTCAGTGAACCAAATCTTGCTCAATTCTCAGAAGTTAAAAAAAAAAAAAAGTAGAATGCATTTGATACCATTTTTTGAATTGTGTTTTGTAGCTCCTAGTCATAAAATTTTCACACTATACAGAAAGAGCCAGCAGTCCATTTGGCCGTAAGTTCAGAATAATGAACTCATCAGTGTTATTTGTATAGGCTCTGTAGCTTGGCCTGGAACCCCTGGTCACAAGAAAGCTTGAGTGTGTTCCCAGCAGCTTTTCTGCCTTAAACAGCTCCAGGGCAATGCCTACAAGGCAATGCAATTTCCCTTGGAATCTCTTCTGAGGCCTCTGTGAGATTTGCATAATTTTAACTAATTAAGCTCTAGCTTGATTTTGTAAACGATAGCAAAAGGAACAGTAAACAAAGGGAATCTCTCTTAATAGAGACAGTCTCCCTATAATTATCTTTTCAGAAGGGCACCATCCAACAGAAATGTAATGTAAGCAATACATGTGATAAAAAAAAAATTACACATTAAGAGAAATAAAAAGAAACAGGTAAATTAATGTTAACGACATTAATTTAATCCAATATGTCTAGAATATTATCATTTCAACATGTAATCAATATAAAGCATATTAATGAGACTTTACATCCTTTTTTTTTTCCATTAGTTAATTCTTCAAGTCAAGATGATTTACACTTGATTTTTCCCCAGCACATCTCAGTATGGACTTGCACATTCCAAGTGATCAGTAGCTACCTACGGCCAATGACTACCATGCTGGACAGTGTGGGTACTTTAATATTAGGAAGCAGAGAATCTCCTGACTGCAAGAAAATCCAGTGTTTATAGAAACTCTATTTTTACTTCCTTGGATTATGTTAAAGGAATTTATTACTGAGAGAAGAACAAACTCCCTCTCTCAAATCTCTGTTTCTCTAACTTTTCGTTCTCTATTATCCACTGGTTCAGTTGTCAGAGCAACCTAGATTGAGCGTGTTTCAGTTCAGTTCAGTTCATTTCAGTCGCTCAGTCATGTCCGACTCTTTGTGACCCCATGAATCGCAGCACGCCAGGCCTCCCTGTCCATCACCAACTCCCGGAGTTCACCCAAACTCACGTCCATCGAGTCAGTGATGTCATCCAGCCATATCATCCTCTGTCTTCCCCTTCTCCTCCTGCCCCCAATCCCTCCCAGCATCAGAATCTTTTCCAATGAGTCAACTCTTCACATGAGGTGGCCAAAGTACTGGAGTTTCAGCTTTAGCATCATTCCTTCCAAAGAAATCCCAGGGCTGATCTCCTTCAGAATGGACTGGTTGAATCTCCTTGCAGTCCAAGGGACTCTCAAGAGTCTTCTCCAACACCACAGTTCAAAGGCATCAATTCTTCAGTGCTCAGCTTTCTTCACAGTCCAACTCTCACATCCATACATGAGTGTGTTTACTGCTTATAAAATGACCAAACCTTCTGGTTTGCACAGGACTGAGAAGTTCTCCAGTGTGGGGGACAGTCTGACACAGGAAGAGACCTCAGCAAACCACAATGAACTGTTCGCCCTGAATTTGGAGGAAAAGGTTAAATGCAGGAGGAAGAGCCTATTTGCAGTTATAAGTCTTAAAAAATTTTTTTAATTGAGGTATGATTGAGGTAAGGACTTCCCTGGTGGCTCAGATGGCAAAGCGCCTGTCTACAATGCAGGAGACCCAGGTTCAATTCCTGGGTCGGGAAGATCCTCTGGAGAAGGAAATGGCAATCCACTCCAGTACTACTGCTTGGAAAATCCCATGGACAGAGGAGCCTGGTAGGCTACAGTCCATAGGGTCGCAAAGAGTTGGACACCACTGAGAGATTTCACTTACTTACTTACTTTCTTATGGTTGATGTACAATATTATACAAGCTTCAGGTATACTACATAGTGATTCACAGTTTCTAAAGGCTATCAGTCGCTCAGTTGTGTCTGACTCTTTGTGACCCCATGGACAGCAGCACGCCAGGCCTCCCTGTCCATCACTCCTGGAGGTTGCTCAGACTCAAGTCCATTGAGTTGGTGATGCCATCCAACCATCTCATCCTCTGTCATCCCCTTCTCCTCCTGCCCTCATATTATTATAAAACATTGACTATATTCCCTGTGCTTGTAGCTTGTTTATTTTATACATAGTAGTTTGTACCCCTTAATCCCCTACCTCTCTCTTGCCCCTCCCTTCTCTCCCCAGGTAACCTCTAGTTTGTTCTCTATATCTTGAATTCTGTTTCTTTAAAAAAAAAAAAAAACTATATTCACTATTTTATTTTTTGATTCCTCATACAAATGATATCATACAGTATCTGTCTTTCTCTGACTTATTTCACTTAGCATAATACCCTCCAAGTCCATACATGCTGTTGCAAATGGCAAAATCTCATTCTTTTCTGGCTGAGTAGTACTCCATTTTACTTATATACCAACAGCTCTAAATCATGAGCATCTCTGAAAGCTACTTTGGATCTTCATATTCTGTCAACCTGGGATTCTGGGAATTGTCCCTGGAGCCTGGGCAGCAGGCTTTGCTATACTGCAGCAGTTCCCACCCTTTTTGACACCAGAGATGGGTTTTGCAGAAGACAAATTTTTCACAGGGTGAGGGTGGGCAGGTGGGTTCAGGGGGAGATTCGAGATGATTCAAGCACATTATATTTATTGTGTACTTTATTTCTATTATTATTACATCAGCACTACCTCAGATCATCAGGCCTTAGATACCAGAGATTGGCAACCCCAGCTATACTGTACTCTTGAATGTTTCAAAAGTCCCTCTGGGCTCCTGGCTACTGTTATAACTCCCTGAAACAAGTGACACTGTTTCCATGGATATGACCTTCTAGGTTCCTTCCAACCACCGTTTGTAGCTCTGTGTTTGTAGCTCCCCGTAATAGTCAAGGAAACTAAGAATACTGTCTGTTGTATCATGCTGGTTGCTGATTTCTCTGCCTACATGTCTTGAACTGAGTTTTATCGTTTTGTAAAGTCGATGTGTTAGAGAAATGTAAATAAAACTCACATTGAGGTATTACCTCATACCAGTCAGAACAACTATCATCAAAAAGTCTACAAATAATAAATGCTGGAGAGGGTGTAGAGAAAAGGGAACCCTCCTACACTGTTGGTGGGAATGTAAATTAGAGCAGCCACTATGGAGAACAGTGTGGAGGTTCCTTAAAGAAGTAAAATTAGAGTTACCATATAATAGAACAATCCCACTCCTGGGTATATATCCAGAAAAGATCAAAACTCTAATTCGAAAAGACACATGCACCCCAATGTTTATAGCAGCACTATTTACAACAGCCAGGACATGGAAAGAACAACCCAAGTATCCATCAACAGACAACTGATTCAAGAAGATGTGGTGTGGGTATATGTGTGTATATATTCACACACACACACACACACACAGAATGCAATATTACTCAACCATAAAAATGAATGAAATATTGCCATTTACAGCAACATGGATGGACTTAAATTTTATCATACTAAGTGAAGTAAGTAAGACAGAAATACAGATATTGTATGATTATCACTTACATGTGGAATCTAAAAAATGATACAAATGAACTTACTCTCATAGAAAACAAACTTACGGCTACCAAAAGGGAAAGGTGAAGGTGAGGGGTAAATTAAGAGTATGGGATTAACAGATACATACCACTACACATAAAATAGATAAGCAACAAGACTTACTATATAACAAAGGAAACTATATACTTATAATGTAAAATAATCTGAAAAAAAAGTGAATCACTTTGCTGTACACCTGTTGATTATAAATCAACTATATTTAAATGAAGTGACTTTGACCATGTGCTTCAATCTTTATATTGCCGTGTAATATTAATTATACACACTCTTTTTTTTTTAAGTTTACAGCTAGTGTCTTCATTCCTTAATTGGGTTTTTACTTTGTAAAATCATTCAAGACACATTGAGTATCTTAATCTCAAGATAACTTTAACTCTCCAAGTCTCCATTTCCTACTTGGCCTCAGTTTCCATATTGGTGAATGAAGCTAATAAATATGACCTACTTCATAGGATTACTATGAGGATTTAAAGTACGTTTTAGTGTCCAGAACAGTGTCGTTTGCTTTAAACAGTCTTCACAGACGGAGAATATGTGCTCAGTTGTGTTGATTATTATCAGATTTTTACGTCTTTCTTGAGGTTGCTGCTGCTAAGTCACTTCAGTCATGTCCGACTCTGTGTGACCCCATAGACGGCAGCCCACCAGGTTCCCCCGTCCCTGAGATTCTCCAGGCAAGAACACTGGAGTGGGTTGCCATTTCCTTCTCCAATGCATGAAAGTGAAAAGAGAAAGTGAAGTCGCTCAGTCGTGTCCGACTCTTAGCGACCCCATGGACTGCAGCCCACCAGGCTCCTCCATCCATGGGATTTTCCAGGCAAGAGTACTGGAGTGAGGTGCCATTGCCTTCTCCATTCTTGAGGTTAGGACACACATTTGATATCTCAGTATCCCTCCTTCCCTGACAATGATTAATACACCACCTTAAGACTAAACACTCACAGAACATCTGCTGACTGGCTGAGTCCAGCAATCCCAATTCTCCTGCTTCTGCTCTGGATTTAGAAGATGGTTTCTGAGGCCTGCAAAATATGGTCAATATGGTACCTCCCTGTTCTGACTGTGACAGACTGCTTCCAGTCCTATCTGATGTTCTGCTCTGAAATATGACGTCAACAGCTGGGGCCATTTCCAGCTGCAACCCTGAACATTACCTCACATTGTCCCGCAGGCTGTCTTTGCAAATGTTACAAATTGGCACTTGCCAAGAGCTCTTGATGAAAGTGAAAGTGGAGAATGAAAAAGTTGGCTTAAAGCTCAACATTAAGAAAACGAAGATCATGGCATCTGGTCCCATCACTTCATGGGAAATAGATGGAGAAACAGTGGAAACAGTTTCAGACTTTATTTTTGGGGGCTCCAAAATCACTGCAGATGGTGACTGCAGCCATGAAATTAAAAGAATCTTACTCCTTGGAAGGAAAGTTATGACTAACCTAGATAGCATATTCAAGAGCAGAGACATTACTTTGCCAACAAAGGTCTGTCTAGTCAAGGCTATGGTTTGTCCACTGGTCATGTATGGATGTGAGAGTTGGACTGTGAAAAAGGCTGAGTCCCACAGAATTGATGCTTTTGAACTGTGGTGTTGGAGAAGACTCTTGAGAGTCCCTTGGACTGCAAGGAGATCCAACCAGTCCATTCTGAAGAAGATCAGCCCTGGGATTTCTTTGGAAGGAATGATGCTAAAGCTGAAACTCCAGTACTTTGGCCACTTCATGCGAAGAGTTGACTCATTGGAAAAGACTCATGCTGGGAGGGCTTGGGGGCAGGAGGAGAAGGGGGAAGACAGAGGATGAGATGGCTGGATGGCATCACTGACTCGATGGACGTGAGTCTGAGTGAACTCTGGGAGTTGGTGATGGACAGGGAGGCCTGGCGTGCTGTGATTCATGGGGTCTCAAAGAGTCAGATATGACTGAGTGACTGAACTGAACTGAAGAGCATTTGCCAGTGACTGAAAGACAACAAGGGCATTTGCCATCTACCTCTGTGGAGATTGAACCCTGTGCTGCAGCAGCTGCCCATTTCCAACACCCACCGAGGGGAATTCAGGGTGGACAGTGAGGCACTCTGTGCTCCAGGGAAACTGGTGGAACAGGTCTTTAGGTAGATATTTTCAGGAAATGACTTCATGGTCCCAATCCTTGCAACCCTTCATATCTAGAAAATCACTAAATCCCTTCATGGTGACATCAGCTCCTTGTGACTAGCAGAAAACCTTTTGTAAAGTAAGTGCTTGATTCCTTGAACTCCCCCTTCACCAAAATCTTATATATTGACCTTCCTCCTCTGCCTCTCTGGAACAGCCTCTCAGAGCTATCTGAGCTGCTGTCTCCTGGGCTGCAGTCCTCATTTTGCTCCCAAATAAAACTTAACTTGCAACTCGCAAGTTGTGCATCTTTTTAGTTGACACAAAGCAGATAAATTCTGGCTTTTCCAAATTTAAGTATATCATGAAAAGGCAGCTCTTATGTGGGATTTAAGTGACGTGCATCATGATTGATTGCTTTCTCAACCAGTCTTGGTCCAGGTTTTTGTTTTCAGTGGAACCTGCCTTCCAAGATGGAGACTTCCGAGATGGAGACAGAGAACACCCGTCTCACTTTTCTAGCTTCCCCTGTGCCTAGATCATGTGACCTAATCCTATCCAGTAGGACCAAAAGGGGTATTTTCCTGAAGATTCTGGGACAAATTTCCTCCTTCCCTTTCTGATGATACTTTCTATATGGAATTGAGGCAACCTTCCTGAGACCCTGATAGAGAACCAAGAAAATCACAAAGAAGATGAAATTGGGTAGAAAATAAAGAATGAGTATGTGAGTCACTGCTCCTTTGATGTCATTTAAATTCTGAATAAACCAGGTTTGGAGCCCCCTGCCTCCAGATCCCTTATTTTATGAGATTTATTAGTTACTCCCTGCTGTTTAAGTCATTTTCAGTTGGGTAGTTAATTTCTGTCCCTGAAAATATCCTAGCTGACTAGAATGAGTTCTTTGATGGCCCTAGGAAGAATTAGTCCTTAATTAAGCATAATCCCATGTTCTCTTTTCAAGACCACTGGTGCCAAAAGCCAACAGTAATCTGTTACTTCTAGAATTTCTCTGCCACTTCCCCAAATTCAATGTAGTTTGATGGTTGTGAGCACAAACGCAGGAGTCAGACCTCTGCAAGTGTGACCTTTGGCAAGTTCCTTAAGCTCTCTGTGTCTTTTTTTCTTTATCCATGAACATCAGATAATGATAATAATGCACCTGTCTTATAGTGCTTTGTGTTAAATGACGTTGTGTGTTGATTCACACAAAAAAACACTTAAAATAGTATCTGGCACATAGTAAGTTCTGTAGTTGAGAACCATTTCACTTATTTACCTTTCATTTTATAGAGCCTTGAGCTTTCTGAGATAGAGGTAGGTAGGCAGGTAGATAGATATTTCTTCTTCTCCTTCTTGCACTGTTCTTTAATGTATCAATGGTTGTTATTACTGCTCATGAAGACAAACTCCATCTTCTAAAAGAGCATGTTTCTAGATGCCAGAGGATGTATGTCATCAATTACTAGCTGTGCCATGAATACTTCACTTATTTTCTCTGCACTTTGGTTTCTTCATTTGGAAAAGAAGGCTACTGTCATTGTTTTCATTCCCACATAAAGAAACCTCAAAACAGTTGTGTATGTGGGAGGTGATTCAAGGAAATTCCATTAAGTAAGTGGGGGAGTGAGCACTGAAGAGAAGGCAAGGCAAGGAAGCCAACAAGAAGTGTATGATCAAGCCACTTCCCACTGTGGGTAACAGGAACTTCATCCCATAAGGAACTATCAGCATAGAACATCATGTGCCTCAGAGGGGGCCCCCATGGGATGAGCTTGTTGGGCTATTTAAACACCATCTCTTCAGGCCCTGGTTGAGGGCTGCTGAGTGGCCATTGGTGTGTTCCTCCTCAGGGAATTCTAGTCTGCTGCTACGGGCAGGCAGGGCAGGCCCAGCCTCCATAGAATATTGGCAAAAGTATAAAAATCAGGCAGCACATACCACGATGGAAAAGCATGAGACAGAGCCTCTTGAGGCTGAAGTGGTGATTGATTCAGTTCAGTAATTATGTTTTTTGGGGGGTTGAGAGGTAGAGGAAGCTATTCTATACTAGGAACTTTGCTAGTTGAACAACAGGACACAAAGACAAGTAAGAAATGGCCCAGACTTAAAAGGTGTCACAATTCAGTAGCAGAAATGGATTGCTCTACAATCTCCATATCCTAATGGCTGATGAACATGTGGAAAGTTCTTCAACATATAATAATAACTATATAGCTAATATATATTATAATATATTATAACTATATTAAGACTATCAATATACAATATAATCAGAGATATCATTATATATATTACACATATAATAACTATATAACTAATATATATTCTATAATGTGTATTATAATTGTATTATTAACATATTATTATATATAATATAACTATATATTTTATATAGTTAATATAATGCCTCCTGAGAAATTTGTATGCAGGTCAGGAAGCAACAGTTAGAACTGGACATGGGACAACAGACTGGTTCCAAATAGGAAAAGGAGTACATCAAGGCTGTATATTGTCACCCTGTTTATTTAACTTCTATGCAGAGTACATCATGAGAAATGCTGGACTGGAAGAAACACAAGCTGGAATCAAGATTGCCGGGAGAAATATCAGTAACCTCAGATATGCAGATGACACCACCCTGATGGCAGAAAGTGAAGAGGAACTCAAAAGCCTCTTGATGAAAGTGAAAGTGGAGAGTGAAAAAGTTGGCTTAAAACTCAACATTCAGAAAACGAAGATCATGGCATCTGGTCCCATCACTTCATGGGAAATAGATGGGGAAACAGTGGAAACAGTGCCAGACTTTATTTTGGGGGGCTCCAAAATGGTGGTGATTGCAGATGGTGATTTCCGCCATGAAATTAAAAGATGCTTACTCCTTGGAAGGAGGGTTATGACCAACCTAGATAGCATATTAAAAAGCAGAGACATTACTTTGCCAACAAAGATCCATCAAGGCTATGGTTTTTCCACTGGTCATGTATGGATGTGAGAGTTGGACTGTGAAGAAGGCTGAGCGCTGAAGAATTGATGGTTTTGAACTATGGTGTTGGAGAAGACTCTTGAGAGTCCCTTGGCCTACAAGGAGATCCAACCAGTCCATTCTAAAGGAGATCAGTGCTGGGTGTTCTTTGGAAGGAATGATGCTAAAGCTGAAACTCCAGTACTTTGGCCACCTCATGCGAGGATTTGACTCATTGGAAAAGACTCTGATGCTGGGAGGGATTGGGGGCAGGAGAAGGGGGCTACAGGATGAGATGGTTGGATGGCATCACCAACTCGATGGACATGAGTTTGAGTGAACTCCGGGAGTTGGTAATGGACAGGGAGGCCCGGCATCCTGCAATTCATGGGGTTGCAAAGAGTCAGACATGACTGAGCAACTGAACTGAACTTAAGGTATAACTACATTCATAATTAATATACTCTTAATATATAATATAATCAGAAATACAATTATATCTATATTATACATATACTCATATCTATGTCTATCATGTAATAATATATAATTGGTTATTAGGAAAATATAAATTAAAACCACAAGGAGATACTGCTACACATGAGAATGGGTAAAAATTTGGCAAGATCCAGTACTGGTAAGATTGTAGATCAAATGGAACTCATACAGCACTGGGGGAAATGAAACATGGTACAGCCCCATGGAAAAGTTTGGCAAAGTTTGGCAGTTTCTAAAATTACCCCCTGATCAGCTTTATCACTCCTAGGTATTACCTAAAAGAAATGAAAACATGCTACAGCTACAATGGAGAACAGTATGGAGGTTCTTTGAAAAAACTAAAAATAGATTTACCATATGATCCAGCAATCCCACTCTTGGACACATCCGCAGATAAGTAAAGTGAAAGCATTCAGTCGTGTCCGACTCTTTGCGACCCCATGGACTGTAGCCTACCAGGCTCCTCCCTCCATGGGATTCTCCAGGCAAGAGTACTGGAGTGGGGTGCCATTGCCTTCTCCAGGAGATCTTTCCAATCCAGGGATCGAACCTGGGTCTCCCACATTCCAGGGAGACGCTTTAACTTCTGAGTCACCAGGAAAGCCTCAAAAAGATACATAGACCCCAATGTTCATAGCAGCTTTACTTCCAATAGCCAAGACATAGAAACAACCTAAATGTCCACTGATAGATGACTGGTTTAAGAAGATGGGGTATATACACAGACACACACACATATATACACAATGGAATATTAGCCATAAAAAGAATGAAATAATGCCATTTATAGCAACATGGATGGACATAGAGATTCTCATACTAAGTGAACCAAACCAGACAAAGACAAATATCATATGATATCGCTTATATGTGGAATCCAAATAAAAAGATACAAATGAACTTATTTACAAAACAGAGCCCTACAGACATAGAAAACAAACCTATGGTTACCAAAGGGAAAGGGAGGTATGAATTAGGAGGATGGGATTAACATATACACACTTCTATATATAAAACAGGTAAATAACAAGGACCTACCGTGTAGCACAGGGAACTCTACTCAATATTTTGTAATAACCTAAAGGGAAAAGAGCCTGAAAAACAATAGATACAGATACATATGTACAACTGAATCCTGGCACTGTACACTTGAAACTAACACGACATTGTATATCAACTATACTTCAATAAAAAAGTAAAAGTTTTTAAAAAAGAAATGAAAACAAACATCCACAAGAAGATTCATGAATGAATGCCACAAAGGCCCAGTCCCAGCGTCCCTCCCTCCCCCTGCTCCTGGCTCTCTGGGGGCTCCTTTTTCATGCCACTACCATCCATACTCTTATTTATTTGGGTGTCTGTTTCCCAGGTGGACTATGAATTTCCATAAAGCACAAACTGTGATCTTTGTTAATCAAGTCCCAGATATTCCCTTTTAAAGATCCCCAGGGCTTACTTAGCTCATTGCCTGATGTATAGTGAGCACATAAGAAATGTTGAATTAATGAATCGCCCTAATTCCAAACCAGTCATTCAGAAAGAGCCAGTGCCATGTTTTTCTATTCTAATAGCACTGCCTGTAGTTCTCCCTGAAGCTGGGCCGTAAAGGAAAGAGCATTTGAACTGAACTGTGTTTATTAGTTGCTGAGCCATTTCAGACTCTTTGCGACCCCATGAACTGTTGCTCACCAGGATCCTCTGTCCATGGAATTCTCCAGGCAAGAATACTGGAGTGGATTGCCATTCCCTTCTCCAGGGGATCTTCCCTACCCAGGGATTGAACCTGAATCTCCTGCACTGTACCCAGATTCTTTACCGTCTGAGCCACCAGGGAAGCCCTTGAACTGAACTATGGAAGTCTAAATACTCATGTGCAAGAGACAGAAATCAGAACTTGAAAGTGACTAATGGTGTCTGATTCAATACAGAGTAGCTAAAATGGAAGCAAGATGTGGTATGTTATGCCCTGTTACAAGTGGTATGTCAAACAAAGCAGAATCAGTAGTTCTTAACTACAGCTGTTCCTAGCAGGCTGTAAAAAATTCAATGGAAACACCTGAATACCTGGATGCTAACCCCAAGTAAGTTAATCAGTGAACACACAATATTCTATTTCTCCAGGACTCTCTATATGCTGCCCTGAAGAGTGGATGGGAGAGATGGTAAAAGATAGAGAAACAAATAGAAAAAGCTGTAGAACACAACAAGAATGCCTTTCTCTGAAGGTCTCTGGGCCATCATCTCCTAATTATTTTGTTCCATCCTCCTCAGTGAATACAGAATGTCTGAAATAATGCTGGGGTTCAGTTGGCACAGCTCAGTACAGCTTGAATTGAGAATAACTCTTTGTTCTTAAAAGACTCTGTCGTGTACCAAGAACAAGGAAACATTTTGGAAGTAACAGTTCTGTATCACATCCCAGGAAAAGATGACTATCCTAAAAGAACATTTCCATTTCTAATTTCAAGGGTACTTCGATGATAGAAAGGATGTAGCAGCTAAACTTGGAGCATATAAAACCCAATGTCTGTGACATAGCCATATTTTAACATTCATTTAAAAATACCAAAGAGTCTACTAAGGTCCACTTTTCTTTTCCCACAATAAATAGCATTGGATTGCCACATCATGCTTTAAATCAATGGACATGAATTTGAGCAAACTCCAGGAGACTGGAGGACAGAGGAGCATGCTACAGTCCATGAGGTTGCAAAGAGTCAGACACAATTTAGAAACTAAACAACGACTACATGTGAAATAAAATTAAATCCAGAATAATTTTCTACTAGTTATTGCTTTGATATATAATTTTTACATTTTATACTGAATGTGGGGGGAAAATTCCTAATGCCAATTTTTTAAAGAAATATCATGCAATCCTGCATAAATATTCACTAATATTGATTTTCTAGAGCTGTGGATTGGCATCCAAAATATTTTGCTGTTCTGCAATTTTAAACAGAAACACAGACCTTTCCCCTTTGAGTGTTTCCTAGTGATAGCTATGAATTAATTAGTTTGAATCATTTTAATAAACACAAATGTTCTTCTCTAATTTGTAAGCCAAAGAAACATTCCTTTTTGTTGTTGTTGCTGTTACAAGGTCCAATAGACCATATTATTTCATGCGGTTTTAGAAATTGGGGGCTGTGAATCTGATTCCCAACTTCAGGTTCCAGAATACATGGCAGAGCTCCCTTCTGGTCTTCAGAGATACTTGGAAGACTGGCTGAGCCACTGAAAGCTCAGAAGCAGCCCCCACTATGGCATCTCTTGCCATCTTCCCTCAGGACCAATAGAATCCATAGGAGGGTAAGTGAGTGAGTAGATTATCAGCTCTTCTGAACCTGTGAACATTCTGCTTCATTTTCAGAGTCCTCGTCTGTGTTGTGTAAAAACAATCACATTCATATCACTTTTCATAAAAGTACAGATTACATAAGCAAAATTTGCTAAGAGAGTAGATCTTAAGTGTATACTATGCATGCAGCAAAGTAAATATGTGAGGTGATGGATGTACTAATTAATGGATGGATGTCATCATTTGACAGTGTATGCACAGATGATGGGCTTCCCAGGTGGCACTAGTGGTAAAGAACTTGCCTGTCAATACAGGAGATGTGAGACATGGGTTCCATCCCCAGGTTGGGAGGATCCCCTGGAGGAAGAAATGGCAACTCATTCCAGTATTTTTGCCTGGAGAATCCCATGGACAGAGGAGTCTGGTGGGCTAGTCCATGAGGTTGCAAAGAGTCAGACACGACTAAAGCAACTTAGCGCATGTGTGTGTGTGTGTGCACACGCCTGCGTGCATGCGCGCACACATACACACACACACAGATATCATCACTTTTTACACCTTTAGGAAAAAAAATCACATTGTGCAACCTAAATGTATATAATTTTTATTTGTCAATCATACTTCAATAGAGCTGGAAAAAAAGACAGAATTATAGTTCCAAGCATAACTGGCTTAAACAGGTTTGGGAACAAATAAAGCTGACTTGAAGTAAGTCCATTGGTGAGGGACAGTGCTCAAGGGGTACAGTGATCAATGAGATGTAAGGATATAAGAGGGAGGGGAGGTGGGTTCACCTCTGGAGCTGGTTGGCTAAGAGTCTTCCCAGGAACTTCTGCTGCATCAAAGCAGGGCTGGCTTTGGAGCAAATCATGGAGATTTTTGCACTGGCTTTTCATCCATGGTCATTGATCACTGACTAAAATAGAGAGCCAAGGTCGTCAAGGAAGAGTTACAGCAAGAAAAAAATGAAACCACCCTTGCCTCTGGAAGCTTACATTCTAAGCAAATCTGAAATGCTACCTGATAACTAATTCACTTTTCAGAGGAGGAACAAACCAGAAGCACGTATCAAGAAGCAAGAGGTCATTTCTAAATGCCCTTTGTTGCTGGCCAGTCCCTGATTGCTAGCAAATTTCTAGGATTATTGAGGCTTTCTTTGTAGGCTCTTCTGTGATACTCAGAAAGGTAAAGGAGACCAGAAATGTCCCAGTTTCTCCTTCAAGGAGCAAGTCTTTGTGTACTGAGACCCAAGGACCTTACCAACAACAAATGAGTGTGTACATGTACATATATATTGCTATTGTGTGTGTGTTCTTCTTTTAACCTTGCCTCCCTTGGTTAGAATATTGCTTTTGGATCACAGCATCCTTTCTTTTTCTAATTTATAGTATACACAGCTTCAGATTTATGTCCCTGCGAAGTGGGTATTCAATTCTAATTTACTTCTGCTATGTAATCTTATGACAAACTGGGCAAGATGGTCATTTCAGGTAGCGCTTGGTTGCTGGCTTTTATTTCCACATGCCTATCTACACAGTCCATTTATTCCAGCATGAGGCCATTGTGTGATGGTGTTCAAGCACAACAGAAAGTTCTTCAACTGTGGAACTTTGTCCACAGTGACTCCTGACCCCTGGCACCTGGCAAAACAGGCCCAGAGACCATGCCCTGCCCTTTCTTTCCATCTGTTAAGTCCTCCCAACAATGATTGCACTGTCTCTCCTCTAATTGTGTGCTCCTACCATTCTGCTTTAAGAATACAAGGACTGTCTTTCAAGAGGCTTGATAAGAAAAAAAAAAAAAAAAACAGGAAATTGGGCAGTTGAAGATGATTCCTCATGTTCTAAAACTAAGGCATTACGGAGGCTCTCCTGGAAGTCTGGCCTTCTTTAGACGCATGCCAGTCGCTGTTGTGATGAGTGAGGGGGTTTATGCGGGCAGACATACCAGGAGTGTAGACCCATGGCCGCCACTTTCATTAGAATGGATTGGCGGGGCCAGCCATCCTGTAGAAAACAGCAGCGGCACTCCAGGGGGCTCCCTTTAGAGCCTGTCTCAGCGGAACTAATCTTCCCAGTCACCTCCCCCACATTCTTGTCACCATCCATTTACAGTGAACCCTGCTTGCTGGCAGCTGGCAGCTCTCCGGGAGCCGGTGGGGGTGGGGCCGGGTTGAACCCCTTCTCCCTGGAGCTCTTTCTGTCTCCTCCACCAGACTTTCAAAACACACAGTGTTTTTTTTCTTTTCTGTTCTTTCGTTATACAAAGAAGGCGTATTTCGGCCCAGTCAAGGAGGAATCTTTTATGGATGATAGAGTTTTATTTCTGCTCCCCAGCAAGTGGAATGGGGGAGGAATAAAAGGAGAAAATGGAACCCCAGCAGGTGGTTTTGTGCTCAGGGGCCTGAGCTGAAACACTGGTACTCAGAGGTGGAGTTCACATGAAAATTACAAAGCAGGGCCATGCCTGGATTTCCCTGACAGAGAGGATCAAGAATTGCTCTCCTGGCACTCAAGATTCTGGTGTGCTCTGAGATCAATTTGTGTAGTTACTGACCTAAGGTCTATGGGAAGGCAATCTAAGCAACATCATCTGTTTACCTGTGGGTCCAGGGAATAACAGAAGGAGGGCTCCATGCCCTGGCCTTTGGAACATGGGCCTGTTTGGGGCCACAGTCTTTGGTGTGGAGGGGGCCACCCCTCCGCATCCCAGAGCTCACGACCATTCAAAGCAGAGCCGAGTCTCAGCTTCAGTTCAGTTCAGTTTAGTCGCTCAGTTGTGTCTGACTCTTTGCAACCCCATGGACTGTAGCATGCCAGGTTTCCCTGTCCATCACCAACTCCCAGAGCTTGCTCAAACTCATGTCCATAGAGTCAGTGATACCATCCAACCATCTCATCCTCTGCCATCCCCTTCTCCCACCTTCAATTTTTCCCAGCATAGGGTCTTTTCAGTGAGTCAGTTCTTCGCATCAGGTGGCCAAAGTATTGGAGTTTCAGCTTCAACATCAGTCCTTCCAGTGAATATTCAGGACTGATTTTCTTTAGGATGGACTGGTTGGATCTACTTGCAGTCTCAAGAGTCTTCAAGACCTCTGCCCTCAGGCAGAGGCAAGAGCAGCCTGGGGAATCCCTTCAAGATGGTCCTTCCTATGATGGGGAATACAGGAGTTACAAACTTTATCTTTTGGTGTCTGGTATTTTCTATCTGATTACAATAGAATAAAAGTGCCATCTGGGCAAATGAGGTGTATTCCCAGTTTGGGCATGGTCCAGGGGATGACGAATTCACGCATGGGTTGAAACAGCATTACCCAGAGAAGTGTTCATTCAGACCCTTGAACCCACATCACCTGCGTTGACCGATTCTAACACAACCTCTGTCCCAGTTTGCTGAGCACCACTTTCCAACAAGTCAGTGTGCCTGTCATGAATGAAATCCAGTGGGAGCAGACATCTGATTGATTTAAGGGCACTCATGCCCCATCGAAAGTTCCGTTCTCTAAAAGAAAAGCCACCTGCTTTTGAAGAGCAGCTCTATGGCTCAGGGTCCACCTCTTTGCATAGTACACTATTATTTACTTTTAATTTTTGACTTACCAGATTCCTCTTGGACCCTAGACTTGCTATCCAAATACATCACAGAAACATGGGAACTCTGAGGTAGTCAGGAATAAAAAATGTGTGAAAGTGAAAATAGTCTCTCAGTCATGTCTAACTCTTTGCAACCCCATGGACTGTAGCTACCCCAAGGTCCTCTGTCCATGGAATTCTCCAGGCAAGAATACTGGAACGGGTAGCCATTCCCTTCTCCAGGGCATGTTCCTGACCCAGGAATTGAACCTGGATCTCCTGCAATGCAGACAGATTCTTTACCATCTGAGCCACCAGGGAAGCTCAAAAAATGTTTAGTAGAAGAAAAAAGAGCAAACTTAAAAGAGAGAAATTATGTATTATTTTCTTAAAAAAATTTTATGCCAGGCACAAGTATTCTACTATTCACCAATAGCAATTTGACCTAATACTCATTTTTTTTTTTGAAACACTGTTATCATCTTGGAGATTTCCTTCACTTTCCATGAGAGATACATGAAACAAAAGCCAAATATCCTAATGAAATGTGGCTCCAAACACAGGGACCATGAAAATACCGAGATCATTCAAAAGAATGTCTACAGCACGAGGGATCATGAGTAATTTTTAGGCAGATGCACTTTGTGCTTGACTGTGTGACTTGAAAGACACAATCGTCTGACTTCTCGGGAGTATGAAGACGGCTCTGAGCAATTCAATTATTTTTGATAGAAGTGCTTGAGGCAACTTAGCCGGTTGAGGACGAGCTTCTCTCTCTAATTATTGAATTGCTCCTTTTCCTGCACACAGAATTCCTCCCATGAACCAGTCTACCCCAGGGATGCTGCAGAATAATGGCAAGTAAAGATGAAGCATCAAACAGAGGCCATTTTTGAGAAGGAATATTCTAGGAACCTGTGTGCTGGGGTTTTGGGTTAATCAACTCTATTAACTCTCATCTCTTTTCTCTGGGGGAGGAGAAGCTAATGCTAATGACAACAGTACTGGAAACGACCCTCACACACAGGAATTTGTTAAATGATAGCTTGTCACCTACTCTCATGTATATTTGGGGGAACAGAAAATGGAGACAACAAGCAAAATATACAGCGCCAGCAATCCTGCCTGGGGAGGGGATGCAATCTTTCATTCAGCTGGTCTGCTGTTCAAATCAGACTTGTTCACTTCATGCCAACAGAGCCGTATGAGGGCCTCATCATCCATGTGGACCGGAGGTCTGGCATGAGGGTGGGAGGCTGGGCCGATGGTGCCCAGGGTTGTGGGCTCAGATCCTTCTCAGCTCCCAAGGTTAGGCTCTGTTCTGGTTTGCAGCAGCAGCCACCAGAGGCAGCACGTTGATGCTGTTTGGGGATCCATTTGGTAACAGCTTCTCAGATGGCCAAGCGGTCCCTCCCTGCCTGCCTGTTCTTTGACTCTAAGAGCAGTCAACACTGGTCTCTTAGCCCTCAAAGAAAATGGGGTAAACTCAGTTGTGTCCAACTCTTTGCAACCCCATGGACTGTAGCCCGCCAGGCTCCTATGTCCCTGGAATTTCCCAGGCAAGAATATTGGAGTGGGTTTCCATTTCCTTCTCCAGGGGATCTTTCCAACCCAGGGATTGAACCTGTATCTCCCACGTTGGCAGGTGGATTCTTTACCACTGCGCCACCTGGGAAGCCCCAACTCAGTTCAGGCTTCCATCTACTCACCCTAGCCACCCACTCTGATTCTTTTTCCAGAGGGTCTCCTTTCCCTGAGGCCATCAACTACTCGTCTCTCCAACTCAGTTCTCACTAAACCACTAAGACAGGGTTATTATTCAACCTCCAAGCTACTGACTTAGCCATTTGTTGTTGTGAGGAACTTTCTAGAGCACTGTGGGATGCTTCACAGTAAACATGGACTCCACTCACTGGCAGCGCCCCCCTGCCCACCCCACTGAGTTATGACAACCAACAATGTCTTCAGACATTGTTAAATGTCTCCCTGGGATGAAGCTGCCTGATTTAGCAAATAAAAATACAGGCTGCACAGTTTACTGAGAATTTTGGATAAACAACTCATAACTTGTTAGTGTATGTATGTCCCACCCAATATTAGCCATTTATTTGAAATTCAAATTTAAGTGAGCATCTGTATTTTACCTGGTGGCCATTCTTGGTTGGGGGGGGGCGGGTGGGCAAAACTGCCTGGCTTGAGAATCACTACGTTTAGGTATTTCCACTTTGAAAGAACAGAGGAACTGATCTCTAATTGTAAAATTGCCACTTTAGCAAGCAGAGTGTGAAGGCAGAAAATGGCTCAGCGTCCCTGGTCATCAGGGAAATGCAAATCAAAACCACAGGGAGATACCACTTCATATCCACTCAAATGGCTAGAACCGAATAGACAAACAATACCAAGTGTTGGCAAGGAGGTAGAGCTGTTTGAGAGTTGTCTCCAAATAAATTCTTCTCTTAGCCTTGTGGTAGATCCTCCTGTGGGTGATGAAATGGTGAGTTTACCTTACTGATATGGAGGGGAGAATTCCATGAGAACAAAACACACAGTACCATTTTTATAAAATATATGAAATTTATATTCTGCCACAAATATGGCAGATCCTCACTGTTCTCTTTGCATTGGGGTTTCCTTGCTCCCATCTATCATGAACACTGCTAAAACAGTGGTTTTTCTAAACCAAAACTCTATTTGATGCTACTTGGTGAAAATACTGATGGCTTCCCATGGACAACAGGACAATCCAAATGTCTTCCCATGGCATTCAAGTCCTTCCGCAACTCTCTGTACGTTCAGTTCATTTCAGTCACTCAGTTGTGTCCGACTCTTTGCGACCCCATGAATCGCAGCATGCCAGGCCTCCCTGTCCATCACCATCTCCCAGAGTTCACTCAGACTCACGTCCATTGAGTCGGTGATGCCATCCAGCCATCTCATCCTCTGTTGTCTCCTTTTCCTCCTGCCCCCAATCCCTCATTGGTAAATAACTGTATGAATGTTAGTAACAGCTTTGCTGCTGCTACTGCTGCTAAGTCGCATCAGTCATGTCCGACTCTGTGCGACCCCAGGGATGGCAGTCCATCAGGCTCCCCCGTCCCTGGGACTCTCCAGGCAAGAACACTGGAGTGGGTTGCCATTTCCTTCTCCAATGCATGAAAGTGAAAAGTGAAAGTGGAGTCACTCAGTTGTGTCTGACTCCTAGCACCCCCATGGACTGCAGCCTACCAGGCTCCTCGATCCATGGGATTTTCCAGGCAAGAGTACTGGAGTGGGTTGCCATTGCCTTCTCCCAATAACAGCTTTATTGGGATGTAATTCACAAACTAAACTATTCACCCACTTAATATGTAAATTCAAAGTATTTCAGTAAATTTACAGGGTTGGGCAACCATCACCGCAATCAGTTTTAGAACATTTTCATCACCTCCGAAGGAAACCCCTTATCTATCAGCATTCACACCTCATTTACCCTCAACCCCTTCTGCTCTATCCCCTGTGACCTTTTGTATCTGGCTTCTTTTACTCAGCATAAAGTTTTCAAGGTTCGTCCATGTTGTAGAGCATATCAGGACTTCATCCCTTTTTATTGCTGAATATTCCACTTTATTCACAGACTGGATTCATCAGTTGATGAACCATTTTGGCCATTATGCTGATTAGAAAATACAGAGAACAATGTAACCAACACCCACATATGAACTTCTGTTCCTGCAGTGGATTTTTGTAAAGAGTAAGTGATAGATCTTGGATATAAAGTACCTAGCACAGAGCCTGGTCCAAATAAAAGTTGGGTCAGTGGGAGTCAAGAAATGTTATCTCCTTGAGATTAACATATCTATGCTACCATATATAAAACAGAGCACAGGGAACTCGACTCAATATTCTGTAATAACCTATAAGGGAAAAGAATCTGAAAAAGAACATATATATATATATATATATATATATATATAATATATATATATATAAATCCATATATATATATATATATAAACTGAATCACTTTGCTGTATACCTGAATCTAACACCACATTGTAAGTCAACTATACCTCAATTAAATAAATAAATTAAATAAAAACAAAAAACAACTGTCACCCCCCCCACCAGATGGGAACACCCCGTGGATAGACTCAATCTTCCATGAGAGGCAATCCCAATCTAATGAAGTCTAATCATATATTTTTTTCATATATTTTTAAGTTAAGGTGGACTGAATTAGATTTTAAGAGCTTTTGAGAGTTTTCCTGTACCCATACTCAGCCCAGGGGCTTGCCTGGAAAGTGTAAGGGCCTGTTGGGAGGCATAGTGATAAACAGTCTAATATTTGCACTGTTCAGTGTCAGAGCTGTGTCTGCTACACGTCTCAAACATTTTCCCCCTTAGCTTACTCCCATCTCAAACATATGTCCTTAAAGTATTTCTCACAATTCTTACCAGTGCTATACTAACCAGTTACTGCTTGCAGGAATAATTATCATGTCTCAAAGAGCATTAGCTGAAATGGAAATACACATGATTGAAACTCCATTTTAAAGCCAGTGTATAAAAAACACTAACTCTAAGGCTAGAGTGAATTTATGCCATTTAAAAAGATTTAATTCACTTTCTGTTCATAAAATAATAGACTTCAGGAAGGCCTGTTAAAAGCAATGACAATATACAAATAAGAAAAATCGTTTAAATCAAGATTTTGTTTCCGTGTGGTTTTTTCAACAAAATACAATGAACTACTGAGGAAATTCCTGCTGGAAGCTTCCATATACATCTCTGTCTAGACTGTTTGTGGGAAACCAAGGCCCGTGGGTCCATTTTAAATCACAAACGTGTTCTAGTGATTCTGGCTTGAATGGTTGCTATAGTTGAATACAGACGGATACAAAGACATAGGAAAAAGGTAATTTGGGAGTTTTGGACTAGCAGAGGCAAACTATTAAATATAAGATGGATAAATAACAAGGTCCTCCTATACAGCACAGGGAAGTGTATTCAGTGACCTATAATAAACCACTATAAAAAATTTATCAGAAAAAAAAGAAAAAGACATAAACTGTGAATTCACATGGTTCTAAAATAATTTGTTTGTTCCATATGAACTAATTACTTTATTAAAAGAAATCTTTCAAACTTAATATTATTAAGTTCCTATAGCATTCAAGGCCCTTGGTGCTCCTGGTAAGTAGATAAGTCTGTGAATTGAATTCATTTTTCTTCAAGTTGGTTGTGTGGTGTTGTGTAGCTATAGGACTCAGAAAACAGCAGGTGAAGAAGAACGTGGGACATTTCCATCTATATATATTCTAATACACCAGCCCTTCAAAAACTAAGTGTGAAAGTTTATAAACAAAAGCTGGCTTTTTGTTTGGATATTCCCTAAACAGAAATTCTTATATAAAGAGCAACAATATTTGCAGTCATCTTATCAGTGCTAAACAACTGAAGTTTAATTATACTTAGTAACTGGTCATGCTTACTACTGACAGGAGAAAGGCATTAAGAGCTCATCTTGTTCTGCCTTGAGGCAGGTAAAGGTATGAATCATCCAGAACAGATGTCCTTTATCACCTATAAGATCTCAGGGAAGAAAATTCAGCTTGCATAGCTGAACCAGAGATTTCAAACAGGAATTTAAGTCAATTTTTCCCCCATCATTCATTTTCACCTAACTCCCCAAATAACCCCAACTTATAGGTTATCCACCCAATGAAGAAAGAGAAAACAAGAACGTGAAGAGTCAAAGTGCAAGCTTTCTTTGGTTAAAAGTGAAATTCCAAACTTACACAATGTTCCATGTCAAATGTATTCAAAGATAAAAACAAAAAATTCCCATTTTATTTAGGCTAGTTCGTATTAGGCTCTCCATTGCCAGTTTTGGTTATTGTGTTTTGCTTTGATAATATGATAACAGTAATGTGACTGATGACTTATATAATAATACTCAATAGAACAATAAACATATGATTTAATAATATTAAAATATATTACTATTTAAATTTTAGTGCTTTCCAAAATACACAGACCCTCTCCATATTTTTTATTCATTTAATCTTTGGCAACCTTCTAAGGTGTACCTGACAACCCATATTGCACAGATAAAAAATCTAAGTCTCAGGAAAGTCAAATGACTTAGTAAAAGTCACTTGGCTGGAAAATACCAGTACTTTAACCCAGGAATCAGCAAACTACCCCTTTTGGGTGAAACCTAGGCAGTCAGTTGTTTACACTGCTCTTGAGTTAAAATGGTTTTAACATGATTAAGTGGTTAAATAAAAAAGAATAACATTCTATGACACATGAAAATTATATGAAAATCAATTTTTAGTGTCCATAATAAAGTTTATTTGGAACACAGCATGGCCATTTGTTTACATGTTATCTATATCTGCTTTCATGCTACACTGGCAGAGTTGAGTAGTCCTGAGAGAGACCATATGTTTCTGGAAGCCTAAAATATTTACTGTCTGGGCCATAACAGAAAAAGTTGACCAACCCGGCTATAATCCAACCTTAAACTTTAGACTTGGATGCCGTCCCCTGGCCCCAACAATTTTCCTTTCTTTTTTTAAATTTTATTGAAGTATAGTTGATTCACATGCTGTGTCTAATGTCTGCTATACAGCAAAGTGATTTAGTTATGCATATATATATTCTTTTCATATTCCTTTCCCTTACGGTTCATCCCAGGATACTGAATATGGCTCCTTGTACTATACAGTAGGGCCTTGCTGTTTATCGATCCTATATATAATAGCTTGCATCTGCTGATCCCAAACTTCCAATCCTTCCCTCCCCTACTAGATGCCTTTCACTGGATGGAAACATGGTGTAGAGGAGCAAAGTTTGCCACCCCAAAGTGTCTCTTTGGCATGTGGATTATTTCTAGCTGAAAACAATCAAGGCCCAAAGACTCAGGAAGACCCATGGCTTCCCCCAAGCTGCCTGAAGAATGTAGACAGAGGACCTGTTCCAGGGAGCCACCGCCATAGATAACTATGGTATGAACCAGCTGTGTGGACAGGGGGCAACCTAGCAAAGTCTGTTTATTAAGATTCTTCTCTGGGTGCCACTGTCTCTGTGTGGCCCAGTAAATATTTTTCAAACACTGCTTTTCCATCTCCATGTGCATGGCCTTCCTCCCCTTTGGTATCCCAAACTCCTACCCTCAACATCCTCTGTCTTTAGCTGAAGATGGTATTTAAGGTGAGGGTTTGTTCATTTGGGTGAATTACTCAGTTTTCTTCATATACGTGTCATTAAGCTGTTTTTTGGCATATACATTATTAAAACTTTCATTGGATTTTTCTCCTATTACTCTGACTTATGTCAATTTAAAATTCTTAGACCAGCCAGAAGAACCTAGAACAGCAGAGGAAAATTCCTTCTTCCTCAACAATGGAAAATAATAAAAAGATCATTCATTGAAACTTGGCATTCACCTTGTCACTTTGTCACACATGCAATCAAACTCATGAGATAGTTTTGCTAATATGGCCATGAGTTTTGCAAACAGGAGAGCATAGGCTAAACAATTATTATCGTCACTCTGTGTTCCCAAATATGATAGAAACATTTAAATTATTTAGAGCTTATAAAAGAGATCAATATAAAATCATCAATATTTCAGGAAGTATTATGAAATTTTTAATATGCAAATTTGTCTATTGCAACTGTTGAGACTTCAGGAGTGTTATTTTGTGAGGATAATTAAGTATGCACATTTCAGTAATTAAGTTTTGGAACTTAGCCCCAAACTTAACCCTCACTCTGGCTGCTGCTGCTAAGTCGCTTCAGTCGTGTCCAACTCTGTGTGACCCCATAGACGGCAGCCCACCAGACTCCACCGTCCCTGGGATTCTCCAGGCAAGAACACTGGAGTGGGTTGCCATTTCCTTCTCCAATGCATGAAAGTGAAAAGTGAAGGTGAAGTTGATCAGTCGTGTCCAACTCTTAGCGACCCCATGGACTGCAGCCTACTAGGCTCCTCTGTCCATGGGATTTTCCAGGCAAGAATACTGGAGTGGGGTGCCATTGTATAAATTCAACTGGCTGCTTCTGAGCTGCCCACAGGTCTTTCGCTTTGTTTTCAGAAATACTTTATTTGCCCCATTTGCCATAGCAATGACATACATTGCATATTCAGGAAATGTGACATGAAAATGGTTTTGAAAAACAAAGTAAATACTTGGTTTTCATGACAACTTGACAGAACTTCATTCCTCCCAACCCCCCACTTCATTCCTGCTGCCCCAGCTTAGTTGTCCTCCCTTTCAAGAGCACCTCAAAGAAAAACTTCCTGTTCATTAGTATCATTCATCTTGGGATTGCCCTCTGGAGATACCTTGCAATTCTCCATAATATAGGATATCTGAACTGCTAAAGGGATAATTTTACTGCTGTAACTTTCAGTTCAGTTCAGTCACTCAGTCGTGTCCTACTCTTTGCAACCCCACGAATTGCAGCACGCCAGGCCTCCCTGTCCATCACCATCTCCCGGAGTTCACTCAAACTCATGTCCATCGAATCTGTGATGCCATCCAGCCATCTCATCCTCTGTCGTCCCCTTTTCTTCCTTCCCCCAATCCCTCCCAGCATCAGAATCTTCTCCAATGAGTCAACTCTTCACATGAAGTGGCCAAAGTACTGGAGTTTCAGCTTTAGCATCATTCCTTCCAAAGAACACCCAGGGCTGATCTCCTTTAGAATGGACTGGTTGGATCTCCTTGCAGTCCAAGGGACTCTTAAGAGTCTTCTCCAACACCACAATTCAAAAGCATCAATTCTTTGGCACGCAGCTTTCTTCACATTCTAACTCTCACATCCATACATGACCACAGGAAAAACCATAGCCTTGACTAGACAGACCTTTGTTGGCAAAGTAATGTCTCTGCTCTAACTTTACTGAGATGTAAACGGTATCCTTTGAAAAGCACAAGTTTTTAATTTTAATGAAGTCCAATTTATCAATTTTTTTCTCTTACACTTAAAGCTTTTTGAGCCCTAAGAGATCTTTACTCATCTCCAGGTTACAAAGATATCCTGTGTTTATTTTAGAAGCTCTATAGGGAAAGGACTCAAATCAATAAAATCAGAAATAAAGGAGGAGAAGTTACAACTGACTCCACAGAAATACAAAGGATCATAAGAGACTATTATAAGCAAATATACACCAATAAAATGGACAACTTGGAAGAAATGGACAAATCCTTAGAAAATTATAACCTTCCAAGATTGAACCAGGAAGAAATAGAAAATATGAACAGACTGATGACAAGTACTGAAAATGAAACTGTGGTGTAAAAACTTTCAACAAACAAAGTCCAGGACCAGATGACTTCACAGGCAAATTCTACCAAACATTTAGAGAAGAGCTAACATCTAGCCTTCTTAAACTCTTTCAAAAAATTGCAGAGAGAGGAACACTCCCAAACTATGAGACCACCATTGCCCTGATACCAAAACCAGATAGATATTACAAAAAAAGAAGCTTGATAATTTTAACATTTAAATTTAAGTCTATGATTCTTCCTGAATTAATTTTTTGCATAAGATGCAAGAGTCCAAGTTCTTATTTTTTAAAATATGTAACTCTAGTAGTTCTAGTGCCAGTGATAAAGAGGTCTAAGTATTTGTATTCCTATTATTTAAAAAAGCAAGACTTGAAAAGCCAAGCATTTTTTGCCCCAGCCACATGACTGTCTGGGTGACTCCAAACTCCATACTCTTTTTCTCTCACCACAGTACTTTCGATATCAATTGTGAATGTGACAGAACATCGTCAATTCCTCTCATGTTGTCCCCTTCCTCCTAAGCAAACAAGAATAATATACCCCTCTATTGTCTCACTGATCCTTTTCTCTCTCACATGTGGCATTCCCAGCTCCCATACCAAGTCTTTTAATCTGGCCATGATGATCTTTCAAAATTTATAGCATATTAAATACAGGACAGTGAAAGAAAGAAAGAAAAAAAATGAAAAAACAAAAACACTGAAGACACAGTGTCCAAGCAATAAACATCTTTATGTGAGAGATGATGTTGACACATTATGTGTGTCTGTGAGTGTTCAGTTGCTCAGTTGTGTCTGACTCTTTGTGACCCTATGGACTGTAGCCCACCAAGCTCCTCTCTGTCCATAGGGTTGCCATTTCCTACTCCAGGAGATCTTCCCAACCCAGGGATCAAACCCATATCTCTTGCATCTCCAGCATTGACAGGCGGATTCTTTACCACTGCGCCACTTGGGAAGCCCCCACGCTGAAAGCGAGTGAGGTCACTCAGTCCTGTCCGACTCTTTGCTACCCCGTGGCCTGTAGCCTACCAGGCTTCTCAGTCCATGGGATTCTCCAGGCAAGAATACTGGAGTGGGTTACCATTTCCTTCTCTAGGAGATCTTCCCGACCCAGGGATTGAACCCAGGTCTTCTGCATTGTAGGCAGACGCTTTACCATCTGAGCCACCAGGGAAGTCCACATCTCTCACGTCTCCTGCATTGACTGGTGGATTCTTTACCACTGTGCCACTTGGTAAGCCCCACATTAATTAGACATTAAAAATTTTCCACAGAGATCGTGTTAGCTCAAATAGCTGCCTAGGATAAGATACCCAAGGCCTGACAGGATAAATGATGGAGGGTGAAATTTTAAGTATTTTCAGTTCCCAAGCTTATTTCTGCAGATGTCTGTGCTAACCCTAGTTTAAGAAGCCTTACATTAAACCTGTCATGTAAGCAGATCACTTGGCACCAATGTAATCCTCCAGAGAAGTGCAAGCATGAACCTTGAAACTGTATGGCAGCCTAGGGTTATAAGGCAGTTGGCCAGATAACCCAGAATTTGCCTGTGTAAGACCAACTTAGAAAAGAACAACATTTAATGATTCCCATAGAGAATTTAGGGACCCTTGAACATATGTGCTTGGATTTCATCTGAGTGAAACCTATTTAAGAAGGAGCAGAGGACGAGTAATCCAAACAGCAGAAAAAAATGGTGGGAAGGCCTGGGAAGTGGTGGTGAATTGAGGTTCTGGTCTATTCATTCTTTCAAAATGAGATCTTTAAAACCTAAGAAAGATGAGGCAAGGGAGGGAAGCCTTCTCTACCCTTAAACTAGCAAAGCCCTGTTTTGGTTCCAGCAGTGTCTTGTGAGTCTTTCTTGTCCATATGGATTCACAAAGACCAGGGAGGCTAAGGACCATACCCTTTGCCAGTCCAATGGCATTGTCCTGGCCAGGACTGCTTGGCCTGAATTGCTTCCTTCAGGCAGCTCTTGTAGGCTGCCTTACACCTGGATAAATATGGTTAATTTGTAAGGCACTGTAAAAGCGAAAGTCGCTCAGTCTTGTCTGATTCTTTGCAACCCCATGTAGTCCATGGAATTCTCTGGCCAGATACTGGAGTGGGTAGCCTTTCCCTTCTCCAGGGGATCTTTCCCACCTAGGGATCGAACCCAGGACTCCAGCATTGCAGGAGGATTCTTTACCAGCTGAGTCACAAGGGAAGCCCAAGAATACTGGAGTGGGTAGCCTATCCCTTCTCCAGCAGATCTTCCAGACAGAGGAATCAAACTGGGGTCTCCAGCTCTGCAGGTGGATTCTTTACCACCTGAGCCATCAGGGAAGGTCAGTGATATTATATGTATTAACCTTGTTTGGGGGTCATTATCTGTAAATTCTTAAGGCCTTAGTTCTAAAGACTATTCATTATTTTTGTGACCAAGTGATTCATTTGATTATGCATACTAGTGAGTCTTCAGTAAACTTTCTCTATTTAGCTGTGCTGCAAAATGGACTTCTCATTTTTCATACAGTGATAGCCACCTGAGTCAAGAATCCTAGGGCTCCAGTGATAATGCTCCAAGGATGGAGACATAAATATTCAGGTCTCATTGCGGGAAGACAAAAGTCAATTCATTGTTTAAGAGTGTTCCATTTCCCCTTGGTTTCCGAGAAGGTTTGAGGCTCCTACTAATATGCTGACCGTCTCAATCAATACATTTGGCTCGAGGCATTTGTGTAGTCAATTCTCCATGCCTACTCTTCAGCATCCTCTCTATATAAAATGGCTGGCTGTGTTCAGTTAGAACCTTCCTTTCCTCATCAATATATCAACGTTATACAACAGCTTGCAAGGCATGGTTAGATGAAACTATTATGTTAATCCTAGTGGCTTGAGATTTCACAAATAATTCCCAAATCCTATAACATTTAAAATGTCTCTCTATTTCTATAGAGCTACTACAGGAAAATAATTTTTTAGGAAAACTTTGTCTGGGCTATAAACGTCTTCTTAGACAAGCAAAATCTGTCATTATAGTCAAGATTGATTGACCTGTCTATGTATCAAATAGACTAGTGTAGGTAAAGGTTTATAAATTAATGACTAGCATGGATTTTCCCCTCACGTCTACCTCTTTATTTCAGTGTCTGAAATCTTGACTGGCTTTGACTGTGTGGATCATAACAAACTGTGGGAAATTCTTAAAGAGATGGGAATACCAGACCACCTTACCTGCCTCCTGAGAAATCTGTATGCAGGTCAAGAAGCAACACTTAGAACTGGCCATAAAACAACACACTGGTTCCAAATTGGGAAAGGAGTACGTCAAGGCTGTATATTGTCATCCTGCTCATTTAACTTACATGCAGAGTACATCATGGGAAATATTGGGCTGGATGAAGCACAAGCTAGAATCAAGATTGCTGGGAGAAATATCAATAACCTCAGATACACAGATGACACCACCCTTATGGCAGAAAGTGAAGAAGAAATAAAGAGCCTCTTGATGAAAGTCAAAGAGGAGAGTGAAAAAGTTGGCTTAAAACCAAGTTTCAGAAAACAGAGATCGTGGCATCTGGTCCCATCACTTCATGGGAAATAGATGGGGAAACAGTGTCAGACTTTATTTTTATTTTTTGGGCTCCAAAATCACTGCAGATGGTGATTGCAGCCATGAAATTAAAAGGCGCTTACTCCTTGGAAGAAAAGTTATGACCAACCTAGATAGCATATTCAAAAGCAGAGACATTACTTTGCCAATAAAGGTCTGTCTAGTCAACGTTACGGTTTTTCCAGTAGTCATGTATGGATGTGAGAGTTGCACTGTGAAGAAAGCTGAGTACCAAAGAATTGATGCTTTTGAACTGTGGTGTTGGAGAAGACTCTGGAGAGTCCCTTGCACTGCAAAGAGATCCAACCAGTCCATCCTAAAGGAGATCAGTCCTAGGTGTTCATTGGAAAGACTGATGCTAAAGCTGAAACTCCAGTACTTTGGCCACCTTATGCAAAGAGTGGACTCATTGGAAAAGACCCTGATGCTGGGATGGATTGGGGACAGGAGCAGAAGGGGACAACAGAGGATGAGATGGCTGGATGGCATCACTGACTCGATGGACATGAGTTTTGGTAAACTCCAGGAGTTGGTGATGGACAGGGAGTCCTGGCATGCTGCGATTCAAGGGGTCGCAAAGAGTCAGACACGACTGAGCGACTGAACTGAACTGAACTGAATCAAGATTTGACACTCAAATAGTTTCTTAAATACTTTGGGGGGAGCATAGAAGTTACTGACGGAGAAGGCAATGGTACCCCACTCCAGTACTTTTGCCTAGAAAATCCCATGGACAGAGGAGCCTGGTAGGCTGCAGTCCATGGGGTCGCTAGGAGTCAGACATTACTGAGCGACTTCACTTTGACTTTTCACTTTCATGCACTGGAGAAGGAAATGGCAGCCCACTCCAGTGTTCTTGCCTGGAGAATCCCAGGGACAGGGAAGCCTGGTGGGCTCCTGTGTATGGGATCACACGGAGTCGGACACGACTGAAGCGACTTAGCGGCAGCAGAAGTTACTGGTCTTATAAAAGTTCTATAGTAGAAAATTATTTCATATTTCAGCTCTTTTTTTGGGAGGTTTAAAAAGGTTCAGTCTTTCTTTGGTTGAACACTGAAATAATTTCTTCTTATCTGCTTGTGAATCTTGTTAGAATTTTGGTCAGGTGGCTGCTGCGCCTGGTCTGTGTCAAACAGAAGACTACAGAAAGTCAGTATGATCTCCACCCAGTCGACTAACATATGACTCAGCTTTCCAGTAAAAGTGGAACCAGCCTGGCCCCCCAAAACCTGACCCTGAAACATTTTCAGCAACTGTGAGAGCCCAATGTTGCCACGTGAATCTGTACAAACATTCTTCGGGAAATTTATGCTAATTCTTTCTAGAATAAATATTAAATCATCCATGCCTGTAATGGGCCTCCCTGATAGCTCAGTTGGTCAAAAATCCACCTGCAATCCAGGAGACCCCAGTTCGATTCTTGGGTCAGGAAGATCCATTGGAGAAGGGATAGGCTACCTACATTAGTATTCCTGGGCTTCCCTTGTGGCTCAGCTTAGTGAAGAATCTGCCTGCAGTGCATGAGACCTGGGTTCAACCCCTGGATTGGGAAGATCCCCTGGAGAAGGGAAAGGCTACCCACTCCAGTATTCTGGCCTGGAGAATTCCATGGACTATATAAGTCTGTGGGGTCGCAAAGAGTCGGACACGACTGAGTGACTTTCACTTTTGCCTATAATATCTGGAGTTTCTGAACTCTACTTTTAGAATGGGGTTGCAGTATCAAGTTGTAAGTTTGAGACTCTGATATGATGGCAGTTTGCTTCTTTCTGTGGCCTTGTTTAACCCTTTATTACTTTTTCTACATCAACAGGGTGTTAATTTACACACTCGGTTAATTAAAAGGTTCTTGAACAGTGAACCCGAGTCACAAGGCACGAACCAATGATCACCTCTTCCCTCTACAAGAGGAGATTCTTGACCCTTCTAAATTATCTCCAACATGAATGCTGGAGGCTCATAAGAACAGTCTTGATAATCTTACATGATGCACTCTCTGCTTTTCTCTTTTTATTAGGTTGTTTTACTCTGTCATGTCCTTACAAGTCACATTTGTATCTGTGTCATTAACCCTTTGATTCAACTTCACATGTCCAAGAATATTCAGTGAGTGTTTCCATTTACAGTTTTGCAAGACTGCTTTTTCCTATACACCCATGTGTGCTTAGTCACTCAGTCATGTCCGACTCTGTGACCCCAGGGACTATAGCCTGCCAGGCTCCTCTGTCCACGGGGATTCTCCAGGCCAGAATACTAGAGTGGGTTGCCATGCCCTCCTCCAGGAGATCTTTGCAGTCCAGGGATTGATCCCAGGTCTCCTGCAGTGCAGGCGGATTCTTTACTGTCTAGCCACCAGGCAAGCCTATAACCATAACTAATCATTCTTTCCTATCAATCTGTACTAATAATACATCATAGCTCATGGGATGTAATAAGGATTACACAAGTTTCTACCTATTTATTTTTTGTCTCCAAAGTCTACATAAAAAGAAAGGCTTTTATTTTCTGATGTACCCTTTAAAATTATTTCCCTCTTTCTCTGCAGCTTTAACTCTGTATCCATTATCATCTTTGTTTCATACAATAGCCATTCTCATAGATACTTGAAATTTTTTCAGAAGGTAAAATCAGAGTTTCCTGGAAGGTATAAAGGTGAAAGATTGTATAAGCAGGCATTTCTTGTCATGAATAAGTTACTTGCTTCCTTGAAAATTCCAACTATCTTTGTGTACACATTTAGAATTGCAGTTATCGAGTTGGACAGAGATACCAGAGTCACTGGTGAAGGTAGCCAAAGGCTGGATTTAGTCTTGCCAAGACTTCTGTCACTGGCTCTTAAATTCGAGCACTTCTCTCATCAGGGAGAGAAGCTACTTTAGTTTCTTAAATAATCATTTTCATCAAACAAACATATCATACCATGAATTTCACTATTTTAATAAGCACCAGGGAAGCCCAATAGGCTCATTAGTATGCACCATTTTTCCTCTTTTTTTTTTTTCACAAGTTTAGAGAAAAGAAACCATTCATTTTACTTTTATCAATCAAAATAATTGGACTGAAAATCAAATGAAACTTTTTGAGCCAATCAGTTATAATAATTGCTGTATGATTCATGTTGAGTGGGCTGTTGAAAAATAAGCTCTCTGGTTGATGGGCAGTATATTATGCTGGCTATTTCTAAAGGCTGCTGCTCTGAAAACAGATCTATTGCTGAAAGAAGTACACTGAAATGGGGAACAAATTGTGCATTAGAAGGCACTAGACTTATGAATGTCACTCTGTAATGGAAAACGTATAATTCAGAAACATGCTTATTGGGAGGACAGACAAAACTTGAAGTCATAGGAAGGAAGGGCAGAGATGGAAAGAATCATTTACAAAGGGCTTCTGAATGTGATGGCCAACAACACTGAGGCTTTTCAAAAATCAATTTTACTGCTGGAGAGGATGTGGAGGAAAGGGAAGACTCCTACACTGTTGGGTGGATTTAAATTGGTGCAGTCACTATGGAAAACATTATACAGGTTCCTCAAAAAACTAAAAATAGAGCTACCATATGATCTAGCAATCCCACTCCTGGGCATATATATAGAGAAAAACATGGTTCAAAAAGATACTTGCACCCCTATGTTCACTGCAGCACTTTTTAAAATAGCCAAGACATGGAAACAACCTGAATGTCCATCAACAGAGGAACGGATAAAGTAGATGTGGTTCATCTATGCAATGGACTACTACTCAGCCATCAAAAAGAATGAAATAATGCCATTTGCAGCAACATGGATGGACCTAGAGATTACCATACTAAGTGAAGGAGGCCAAAGACAAATATCATTTGATATCACTTAGATATGGAATCTAAAATATGACACAAACTACATATCTAGGAAAGAGAAAAAGACTCACAAAGAGAACAGACTTGGGATTACCAAGGGGGAAGGGGAGTAGGATGAGGAAATGATTGGAAGTTTTGGGTTAGCAGATGTAAACTATTAAACATAAGGATGGATAAACAATAAGGTCCTACTGTATAGCATAGGGAACTGTATTCAATATCCTATAATAAACCATAATGGAAAAGAAAAAAAATTAAAAGTGTATCCACCAATTCTTTGAAACCTCCCCTCTTCAAAACATGGAGACTAATTCCCCTCCCCTTGAGTGTAGGTTAAACTTAATGACTCAGTTCTCAATAAGAGAATATCACAAAAGTGACCTTGTGTGACTTCTGAGACTAGATGGTATCAGCATGGTGGTTTCCTCCTTCCTCTCTTTATCATGGCTTAGCTGCCAAGTTATTAGGATGCTCAAGCAATCCTATGGAGAATCCAGTGGTGAGAAACTAAGGCCTCCTGCCAATCACCACTGAGTACACCATTTTGGAAGGGGATCTACTAGCCCCAGTTGAGCCTTCAGATGATGCAACCCCATGAGAGACCCTGAGACAGGACCACCTGGCTTCCTGACACCTAGAAACTGTGAGCTAAGACATGTTTATCATCTTGAGCCAAAACATTTCTGGGTAATTTGTTACAAGGTGGTACCTAACTAATGTAGGGCCTCAGTGTGTCATTATGTGGGTCCAGTTTCAGGGTCTGGGGAGTTTTCTCCTCTCACTCTCCTATCTAACAGCAATATAATGCTTCATATAGGAAAAGGCACTGAAGAAACCTCCCTGAACTCCTGGTATTGGAGGATGTAACGTATGACTCTTTACTCCCTTGCTGAGTCAAAAGGGTTTTTGCTGAAGTGATTTTCCATGTGGGGGAGGAGCACCACTTGGCCTGTGTGTATTCTAGTGACAGAAACTCCTTTAGGAAGTTCGTAAACCCAGAATCTCCAACTCAATAAAGGATTGCATTTAACACTGCAACAATCCTACGATGTAGGTACTAGTTGCCTGACCTCAAAGTCATGGGAATCGAAATGCTATGTATGTTTCAGGGATGTACACAAATTTGGGGAAACAGTAAAAGTCTTGTGGGTTTTCCTCATAAATATCTTATGAGTTCTGCATTGCAGAAGAGACAAAGCAAGCCATTAAGAGGGGGAACAGATAGAAGGCACTAAGCACCAGGAGAAAGGTGTTCTCCCAGCTCCGGAAAGAGGCCCTCTTAAGGATTGCTTCCTGAAAGGCTGTTTGAAGGCCTAATCAACTTGACATGGTCTTCAACCCCCCATTCCCTGGATGCCTTGGAAACCCTGCCAGCTCATGCCTAAACAATGGGCCTCCACAGGGCTACTTTCCTTTGAAATTCTGCCTCCTTTGAAGGAAGCAGCTGAAGGTTTTGCAGGGCATAAGGGGCTGATCCGTATATTCTCAAAGACACTGTGAGCTGGGAAATAGAATGGTTCTGTTGGGAGCCTTTTGTTGTGTCAGGAATTTGTCAACCACCATCTGGGGAAATTACATGACAGGGTTGAACCTGATATGGGATGTAACAGACACCCCAGACATGATGTTCTACAGGAAAGAACATCCACTGCTCTGGCTGGGCTTCGAAAAGGAAAGCACCAGTGATCTGGAGCCAAAGAGATCCTTGTCTCTCCCTTAGTCTTGGTTCTACTACTACTAACAAGCTGTGTCCCTTCACTTTAAATGTTGCTCTCTTTATCTGCAAATGCAGATAAAATATTTTCTCAGATCTTTTCTGGCTCTGACACTAATGATTTCATGATTCCTCCAGACAGTTGTAAAAGCTTCCAATCCTTGAAGTGAATGGATCCACATTGTTTTCTTTGGGTATTTTCACAAGTATTCTCCTTGGTAAACTACAGCTTTTCTCGATTAGCATTGGGTTTGTCAAGACAAACTATTCAGCTGTGAAAGATGGAATATACTTGGTTTACCTTTGGTCTTCCTGGAAACATCCAGGAAAAATGATGGAAGGCTGTTTATGAATAATTCTCGTTTGGTTAATGTTGTATAATATCTCAGAGTCATTTTATTTTACCTATTTGTGTAATGGAAATGTTTCTTTTTTATGGAAGTATAGTTAATTTACAATGTTTGACAGTCATTTAAAAAATATAAAGAAGTCTTTATTTGAGGAAAACCTGATAATTAGGAGGCCTGGCTATGTGCTCATGTGCATCAAGTAGTTAAGATTTTTCATTTGTTGGAGAGGAGGAGGATTTTTTACATCTGTAAAACAACTCAGGAAATGTATATCAAATACTACTATCTAGACGCTTCTAAGAGGAGCTAAAGCAGAGGATATGGAAGAAGGCCCCAAGGGGTCCTGCTCAGTTACAATTCCCCCCTTTTCTCTGATACTCCTCAATCTTGAGAGAATAAGCTTTGAACAAGAAAAGGCATAAAGGTTCAGGTAAGGAGGTTACTCATAAACTTCACAGACGCACCCACATTAATGGTTGGTAGTGTTGGCGTCTGACACAGATACTCCATTTTTACTTCCAAATACATTTCTCTTCTCAATAGGCAAAGGTGATGTCACTATTAGTGATTTTAAAGCTTTTCTATATATGAGAAGATGCAAGAATTTGGGCTCATAAATTCTTCTGAAAATTATGTAACTATCTGAGGACCTGTTTTGCCAGTTTTTCCCAGAGCACAGAATGCTTCATTCCTGACCTCCACCTTGAACTCCTTTCAGGGGGTGTTGAAGGTCAGCAGCTGCAGTGGAGAGGTAGGGCTCCTGCTATTGCTGGTTACTCACTCAGTCGTGTCTGACTCTTTGCGACCCCATGGACTGTAGTCCACCAGGCTCCTCTGTCCACGGGATTCTCCAGGCAAGAATACTGGAGTGAGTTACCATTCCCTTCTCCAGGGGATCTTCCCGACCCAGGGATCAAATCTGAGTCTCCTGTATTTGCAGGTAAATTCTTTACTGCTGAGCTACCAGGGAAACCCAAAGACTAAAGAGAGTATGATTCAAAATTTCAAGAGATAAGTTTAAAAAGTCTGAGTTTTCCTCATAGTCAAACATTCTCTGACCTAAATCATAGCAATGTTTTGAGTCCATCTCCTAAAACAAAGGAAATAAAAGTAAAAATAAATATATGGGACCTAATTAAACTGAAAAGCTTTTGCATAGCAAAGGAAACCAAAGACCAAATGAAAAGACCATCTACTGAATGGGAGAAAATATTTGCAACTGATTTATAAACAGCTCATACAACTTAACATTACAAAACAAACAACTCGATTAAAAAACGGGCAGAAGATCTGAATAGACATTTTTCCAAAGTGGAAATGCAGATGGCCAACAGGCACATGAAAAGATGCTCAACATAGCTAATACCAGGCAAACACAAATCAAAATCACAATGCGATTATCACCTTATACCTGTTAGAATGGCCATCATCAAAAAGAACTGGGGTCTCCTGCATTGCAGGCAGATTCTTTACCAACTGAGCTATGAGGGAAGCCCTCAAAAAGAACACAAGTAACTAACATTGGCAACAATGTGGAGAAAAGGGAACCCTCATACGTCATTAGTGGGAATGTAAATTGATGCAGCCACTAGGGCATTTCTCAAATAATTTCTCTTTGAAAACAGACTGAGCACTAACATAGCATTGGAAAAGGGAATATTTTATTTGTGACTCAGTTATTAACTTAATAAGGAGTCAATACAGGCTATAGGGGATATTTCACTTTTTAATTTACTCTCTGGTTTATTTCCTCAAAGTGACCAAAAGTAAATGACCATTTACAGAGAGCAAATATTGCTTTTCGCCAGAAATTCCTAATGTATGTGTTCATTTTAGTTTAACATAGTTGTATTAAAAATGACAGAAATAATGACCTAGGCTTTTGTGGTGTTTTCCTTCTGGAGAAGGAAATGGCAATCTACTCTAGTATTCTTGCCTGGGAAATCCCATGGACAGAGAAGCCTGGTGGGCTATAGTCCATGGGGTCACAAACAGTTGGACATGACTTAGCAACTAAACCACCACCACCAGAGAAAATGTACAATGCATGCATTAACATGGATGGGCCTAGAGATTATCATACTAAGTGAAGTAAGCCAGACAGATAAAGACAAATACTACATGATATCACTTATATGTGGACTCTAAAAAAAAAAAAAAAAAGAGACAAACGAATTTATTTGGGACTTCCCTTGTGGCTGAGAAGGTAAAGAGTTTGTCTGCAATGCAAGAGACCTGGGTTTGATCCCTGAGTCAGGAAGATGCCCTGGAGAAGGGAATGGCTACCCGGTCCAGCATTCTTGGCTGGAAAATTACATGGACTGGTGGGCTACAGTCCATGAGGTCACAAACAGTTGGATACTACTCTTATTTATTTACAAAACAGAAAGAGACTCATACACACAGAAAACAAAGCAAGCAGAGAACAAAGACCGAGTTCAGCAAGCTTCCTCTTAAGAGCCCAATTTCTCTCCCTCTCTGGTGGTGGTGGTTTAGTTGCTAAGTTGTGTTCAACACTTTGTGAACCCATGGACTATAGTCCACCAGTCTTCTCTGTCCATGGGATTTCCCAGGCAAGAATACTGGAGCAGGTTGCCATTTCTTTCTCCAGGGGATCTTCCTGGCCCAGAGATTGAACCCGTGTCTCCTGCAATGCAGGCAGATTCTTTTACCACTGAGCTACCAGGGAAGCCCCTTCTCCCTCTCTATTCCCTTCTAATGTGAGAATGAAAAAGAATAAAAAAGTGGTAGCAAGGGCCTGCACGTCTTCCTCCTACTCTTTCCATAGAGGACACAAGGCAGGGCTGAGCAGTGTTTCCATTCCTTCTGGAATTCCAAGGTGATGTTGGCCTGAACTTGCATGGAACATTGCGCAGCTCACTTGGGTGTAACCTGACACATGATGTCATTGTCAGCCGTCTGGATTAATCAACTCCAGCTGCCAGACTCTCTGCTCTGTGTGGGGGTTCAAGCCTTCTCATCTGTTCCTGGACCCCTGCCCCACTTTTCTCTGCTTGAGCCTCCAGCCACACCAGATGGCTCTTTTTTGGTATCAGAGATCATTTTTCTCTGATCAATGTCTCAGCCCCAATCTGTGCGGAACAATTCAAACCACCTCTATCACTTTCATTGCTTTAGGCATTTTTAGAGATTGATTTCCATGACACATGCATACGTGTGTGCATGTACACAGTGACCACAACGCACATGCGTATGGAACTTCATTCTTTTTAACTTTCACACACCCCACAACCCAGGCTCAGAAACAGTATTTCTTCAATACTCTTGAACTTGGGTTCTCTACAGTGGCTGTGGATAAGAAATATGTTGAGGATCATCTCCAAAACCCTTATCTATTACACTTGAGTACTTAGAAACTACAAAAAGTCAAGTTTACCAGCCCCTAGGGTCTATTCTATATCCTGCTGATCTGGTCAAGCAACTTCATTTTTGGCTCTGGGAAATCTTGCTCGTAATTACAATACTCAAGTTCCAACAACGTAGGGATTTTCAGGAGTGGTTGAGAAAGACCTGGCAGCTCACAGACTCTGCCTGGCAGCTGGAGCCCTGAGCCAATGACTGTTCTCACCAGCAAACCACGGGTTGGGCTTCTGAATGTCTTTCACCATACCTGCAATGATCACAGTCATCTTCATGGGTGAAAGGGAGTAACTGATACAAATGTGTCACTTCCTTGAGGGAATATTTTAAAGCAACAGTAGTTTTCATTTACTATTTTAGGTCTGATAGTTAGCACTGTTTTTTCAATGATGATGAAAGCGGTTCTCTTTAAGACAATATCTAAAATAGTCTACTTGGCTTCCCTTGGCAATCTTTATGTGTCATATAGGTGAAAAAACATTACTTCTATTGCAGGGGTTCTCAGCCAGGGGTGATTGTGCACCTTCCCCACCCATCCCGTGGGGAGGTGCTACCAGCATCTAATGGGTGGAGTCAGGAATGCTGTTCAGCATCCTATAGTGCCCAATCAGCCTGACCTCCACCAACAGCAAAGAACTGCCTGGCCCAAATGTCAACAGTGTCCAGACTGAGAAGCCCAGCTCTATCAGATTATGAATTATTTACACCATCTGATGAAGCCCTGCTCCTTATAAAGGAGCACCTAAGACTCTAGACTGAGGAGCCTGGCAGGCTACAGTCCATGGGGCTGCAAAGACTTGGATGCAACTGGGCGACTAAGCATGCAAGAGTATAGGATTTCAGGTGTGAGGCCATCCTTCTTACAAAATGTTTTGAGCCAGGTGAAGGCTCACCCTAGAAACCAAAAGCTGTACCTGTATCTTGGCTAACTTCTAGGCACCAACAAGACTTCTATTTAATTTTGGTAGATCTCTGGAGCTTGAGGCCTTCCTCTTCCTCTTCAGAGCTTTTTCCAAGACTAAGGATTGGACAGGGACGCCTGGTGTGCTGCAGTTCATGGGGTCGCAAAGAGTCGGACTCGAATGAGTGACTGAACTGAAGGATTTTATTGGGCTTCCCAGGTGGCGTTAGTGGTAAAGAATCTGACTGCCAATGCAGGATATGCAAGAGACATGGGTTCCATCCCTGGGTAGGGGAGATCCCCTGGAGGAGGGCATGGTAACCCACTCCAGTATTCTTGCCTGGGAAATCCCATGGACAGAGGAGCTCCAGCAGGCTACAGTCCATGGGTTGCAAACAGTCAGACACGACTGAGCACTTACTTAAGGATTTTATTAGCCTATAGTTCCTTGGTACAGTTTAATCATACTCCTTAAGAAACAAACAGAATTGTGTATAATAACAACAGAAACCTCGATTCAAGTCAGGAGACCAGAGGGGGTGCTCTCATGCTCTTCAATGACAGCCAACTCCAAAAGGAAGAAGACCCTTCTTTCCTGCCAAGGGCTCAGCCAATGGAAAGCATGGACTCTGTTTACTATAGCTCTATCACCTCTACACAAGTGTTCTTCTTCCCCTGACATGTGGAGGCTTACCCATGGCTTGCCAAGGTTGCAGACCCTGAACTGCAATTCTCTGCTGATAGCTAATAAACCCATCTTTCCTGGAGAAGTATCTGGCAGTCTGATTATTTCAGGTCAGCAATATGCAGAAAACAAATGCAAGATCTTATAAGACTGATTTCTTTGGTGTAAAAAAGTAATAGTGGTACCAGCTGGGTTTGGGAGGAACTCGTGACCCTGTGAAGGTTTTCACAGGTCAACTTGCCTTCTTTTTGTTCTAAGTCATGAAACTTCTACAAAGCCAGTCTCACTCACGAAGTTCCATTTTCGTTCATCTTCAGAGCTAATGTTCAAGGGAGTGTTTTTTTTTTATTATTATTGTCATAAGCTCTCATTCTCATCAAAAAAAAAAAGTGATCAGTATATATTCTCTTAAAAATGAAGAGAACAATAACCTCAAAACCCACCTTTTTGGATCAGCGTTTCCAGATTACAGCATTATACAGGGATGACAGTTCAGTTTTAGTCTCTCCCAAATCTCATGCTGCTCCTACTAGTGGAATATACAGGGCCAGGCCTTTGGTGGCCATGTGATGCTTTTCAAGCAAGTGTTCAAGAAAAGAACCAGGTGATTTTTGCCTCTAGAAAGTTTCTAGTATAGCTTCTAGTTCTCAAGAAGAAATAGACTGTTAAGGATGCTGTATTTTTAAGTGAGATGATAGTGTGTAGGTATGTTTTTAAAATTATCTTTAGAGTTAAATTCTTAACTATTTATGGATTAAAACAATATAATGTCTGGAAAGTGCTTCAAAATAGTTCAGGGGAAAAGGTATGGATGAAATGAAGTTGGCCATGAGTTTATAACTGTTTTAAACTGATGATGAATACATGAAGGTGTATGTATTCTAATCGAAATGCTCCAGTGGACTGGGAGAAATTGATGACCAAGAAGAGAGAGGAAATGGCCTAACAAAAAAATATTTAAGACATGATGGATTACAGTGAGGTATTACCTCACACTGGTCAGAATGGCCATCATCAAAAAAAGTCTACAACAATAAATGCTGGAGAGGATGTGGAAGAAACGGAACCCTCATACACTGTTGGTGGGAATGTAAATTGGGACAGCCACTATGGAGAAGAGTATGGAAGTTCCTTTAAAAAACTAAAAATAGAGCTACTCTATGATCCAGCAATCCAACTACCAGGCACATACCCTGAGAAAACCATAATTCAAAAAGACACATGCACCCCAATGTTCATAGAAGCATTATTTACAATAGCCAGGACATGGAAGCAATCTAAATGTCCATTGACAGATGAATGGATAAAGATGATGTGGTATGTGTTAACACACACACACATTACTCAGCCATAAGAAAGAATGAAATAATGCCATTTGTAGTAATATGGATGGATCCAGAGATGATCATACTAAGTGAAGTAAGTCAGAAATAGAAAAGCAAATACACGATTATTACTTATATGTGAAATCTATAAAAAGATACAAATGAACTTACTTACAAAACAGAAACAGACTCACAGACTTAGAAAACAAGATTATTGTTACAAAAGTGGAAAGAGGTGGGAGGGATAAATTAGGAGGTTAGGATAAATAAATACCCACTACTACATATAAAGAAATGGCAACCCACTCCAGTATTCTTGCCTGGAGAATCCCATGGACAGAGGTGCCTGGTGGGCTACAGTCCGTGTGGTCACAAAGAGTCAGACATGACTGAAGTGACTGAGCACGCACATATAAAGTAGATAATCAACAAGGACCTACTATATAGTACAGGGATCTCTACTCAGTTCTAATAACTTGTATGCAAAAAGAATCTGAAAAAGGAAACATGTATGTATAAATGATTAACTTTGATGTAGACCTGAAAGTAACACAACATTGTAAATCAGCTCTACTCCAATATAAAATAAAAATTTTTGAAAAGACATGATGGGACAGGACGTAGATTTCAGAGACTAGACTGTCTCAAGTAATCACTATAAATTCAGCCTGATCCTTGAGCGTATTGAAAACATCTCCCTCCACTCTGGCCATTTTGACAGATGTGGAGACATTTAGAAGAGGAGTAAAGATATTTCTAAGCCATATTAATTTATACTTTGGCTTGCTTTTTATCTTGATGCACTTAACATATTGGGAGCCACACTGGACATACTTTCCTCCTTTAAATGTCAAGGGTTTATTGAAATTGTGAATCAATTTTCTTTTTCTAAAATCTTGGCTTTGTAAGGCTGATATCTGGGCCAGTATGGTCATAGATTTTACAATAACATTTTGGTTGATGTCACTTTCTTACTCTCCCTCAAAATAATGAGTTGCATGGGAACTGTAATGTTTCTTCCTCCATGAGGTCATGAACGGGTGAAGCTTTCAAGCTCCTATCACTTTTTCCAAAAGATATCACTCATTCTGACTCCTAATTAATTGACATTATTATGTAGCAACCAAATAAATAGTCTCCTAAAGAAAGCATCCTCTCCTTGGCTGTTCCAGCAGACTCTGCTGACTCATTTGGTGTTGGATTTGAGTAAGTCTGCAGGCACATAATGCCTAAGAAGCCACACTTTCTCTGAGCCATTCCCCTGCCTCCTTGTCCCTACCAGGTAGGGGAAGCTAACAAGAAGCTTTGTTCTGGGTTTTCAGTATCTTTGCAAGAGAGGGGGTTTAGCATGGCTTTGGCAACCACCTCTAAAGAATATATTCCATAAGCTAAAGATTCCTTTGCTACATTTGCTTGTTTTTCAACTGAAATTCCTTTAAACGTGTATCACATAATCTTTTATGCTCAAGTTCCAGGCTCACAAGAACTGCATTGTGGCCACCTTGGTTGCCCCTTTATCACTGGGTGTTTCTTTTAAATAATTAATTTATTTTAATTTGAAGCTAATTACTTTCCAATATTGTGGTGGTTTTGGCCATACATCCACATGAATCAGCCATGGGTGCACACGTGTCCCCACATCCTGAACCCCCTTCCCATCTCCCTCACCCCATCCCTCTGGGTTGACCCAGAGCACCAGCTTTGAGTGCCCTGCTTCATACATCGAACTTGTACTGGTCATCTATTTTACATATGGTAATATACATGATTCAATGCTAGTCTCTCAAATCATCCTACCCTTGCCTCCTCCCATGTAGTCCAAAAAGTCTGTTCTTTACCTCTGTGTCTCTTCTGCTGTCTTACATATAGGGTCGTTGTTACCATCTTTCTAAATTCCATATATATGTGTTAATATATTGTACTGGTATTTCTTTTTCTGACTTACTTCACTCTGCAAAATAGGCTCCAGTTTCATCCACCTCATTAGAACTGATTCAAATGTGTTCTTTTTTATAGCTGAGTAATATTCCATGGTATATATGTACCACTGTACCACAACTTACTTATCCATTCATCTGCTGATGGATATCTAGGTTGCTTCCATGTCCTGGCTATTGTAAACAGTGCTATAGTGAACACTGGGGTACACGTGTCTCTTTCAATTCTGGTTTCCTCGGTGTGTATGCCCAGCAGTGGGATTGCTGGGTCATAAGGCAGTTCTATTTCCAGCTTTTAAAGGAATCTCCACACTGTTCTCCATAGTGGCTATACTAGTTTGCATTCCCAAAAACAGTGTAAGAGGGTTCCCTTTTCTCCACATCCTCTCCCAGTGGGTGTTTCTTTAAGAGAATCTATCTAGATGACAGATGAAGAAACTGAGGCCCAGAGAATCACCTCAAGGGGTGATATGGAGGCTACCCAGTTAAGAGTTAGGAGGGTGAAAGAGGAAAGTGAAAAAGCTGGCTTAAAACTCAGTATTAAAAAAACTAAGATCATGGCATCTGGTCCCAACACTTAATGGCAAATAGAAGGTCCCAGCATCCAATAACAATAGATACAACAGTGATAGCAACCACACTAATCACACTAAGATATTCCACAACTATACATTTACCCCCAAGAATCCAAATAATATCAGTAAGATGGAACTCAGTTTGCAGGAGAACCCCTCTGATGAAATTTTGCTAATGTGAAACTGGAAAGCAAATAAGTCCAACTGAATTCAATGGAAGTGACATATTCTTTCTATTTTTTATTCTAGATAATATGGTTTTAACTGATTTGAGGCCACATATTAGAATCTGGCCTCATTTGTGCTTATATTTTCATACTCGATGACTTAATGTACTCAAATCTACCTGAGGTTGGTATGGGCCTGCATGTGTGTACAAGTGGTTGCTCATTGAACTCATGCTTAGTAGAGTACATCAAAGTCAGTCTTTAGCTTATTGCCAGTGGCATTTCCCTGTTTCCTTGGTGGCAAATTCCAGCCTTCAGAAGACATGCTTTTCAAGAGTTCAGTGGTGGAGAACTGCTTATAGTTCCTGGAGACAGAGTTAGGAAAGCAATCAATCAACTCCACTCAATTAGCAGAGGACACAAGGAATAAGGAGAGAGAGCTCAGGGGAGAGGGGAGCCTGAGGTCCAGTTTGAAACCTATTTTTATCTGAGTGAATCACTTCAGTTCTCTGCACCTCAGTTTCTTCATCTGTAAAATGAAGGTTTGGAATGCTAAGCCTTTTTTAAAAACAATTTTAAAGGTTATACTCCATTTATAGTTATTACAAAATATTGGCTCTGTTCCCCATGTCGTACAGTACATCCCTGAGCCTAACTCACCCCAATAGTTTGTGCCTCCCACTCTATATTACTGCTCTCTCCCCACTACTGGTAACCAATAGTTGCTTCTTTTTTGGTATTAGAATGCTTACTCTTTATTACTCTGGCTTTTTTCATTCTGATAGTCTATTTACTAATGACTATGTACTAGGTACAGTTCCTATAGGAAATGCAAAATTTTCTACAACCTAACAGCGACCTTCAGAATGCTTCAAACCTCTTTGGGAAAAAAAAATTCAACTATTAACAAAAAAATGTCATGCAGTGGTGACAGGCAGATTACAAATGCTCAGACTTGAAGGGAACTTCATTTTGGTTGCTGTTTGGTAGGAAATGTGTGCAGAGAAACATTAATGAGGACTTGTCTCAAGTGTTGGTTCTAAATGAAACTGGTCTATTCCCAGTACTGGGGTTGGAAGACAAACACAAGAGTAAGGGACTCTACAGTCTAAAACCTCCCCAAAGGGATACTACTATATATGGCTAGCAATGAAATCCAATATGGTCCAAAGCCCAAGGGGCCTTATAAACTGAGGGATACTGGTTAACTTGAGCTGCATAGATGAGATAAAGCTTCCCAAAGAGGTAACAATTGAGACAGGTATGGACTTTTGGAAGGAAGCCATGCCGATCAAAATCAACATGGTAATGGTTGCATGTTTCCCATACACAGTTGTGTGAAATTCAGGAAGCTATAGCTAAAAAAAAAAATATGATTTTGATGTTCACCCAGATTTAAGAGCCCATGCATTATTAATCATATTTCCATGGAAGCACTGTGTTCAAATTAGGAACTTTTAGTTCAAAAGAGAGCTGTAGAACTTGGTGTAGAGTCCAGAGAAAAGAAAGCAAAACCATTAAAAGTTCAGTGGTGGAATTCTAGAAAAAATGGTAAATGAAATAAAGAAGGCTGAGGGGGAAATAAGATTTCAAATATGAAAATCGCTTTTCTATGAGTAGTAGCTGACTCTTGTTCTCTGGGTACATCCAGAATGAGAAAAATGGGAGTGAGCAAAAATGGGAGCAGTTAGGATTTAAAGCAGATGTGCAGGCAAAGTCCTGACAAGGCTAGTGAGATGATGGTATCTAGATATTTTTAAGGTATAATTTGCATTGATCTGACAGAACATAGACAAGGCAAAATATTATTGCTTCATATATATTCAGATTACTCAGGGCTAACCCCCTATCTATATCTACCAAGGAACTACAAACAAGGATTGCTGTTGTTCAGTCGCTCAGTCATGTCTGACTCTTTGCAACCCCATGGACTGCAGCATGCCAGGCTTCTCTGTCCTTCACCATCTCCCGGAGCTTACTCAAACTCACAAACGATGATACATTTGCAAAATGTAGATTCACATGTGCCTGGTGATTGTAGACATTTCTCATGTGCTTGGAGGATGGACATGATCTCTCTCATAAGGAAAGATCTTTTTTGTTCCTATAAATGCTGGAGAACAGAACAAATTGCAGTGAGTTTTTATTTATTTTATTTTTTAACTTTACAATATTGTATTGGTTCTGCCATATATCAACATGAATCCGCCACAGGTATACACGTGTTCCCCATCCTGAACCCTCCTCCCTCCTCCCTCCCCGTACCATTCCTCTGGGTCGCCCCAGTGCACCAGCCCCAAGCATAGGTTCTCCAGCAGTTGGCCATGACGGAGGTCCACTATCATTGGTCCGTTAAGTGGTGACAGCTTGGAATCGGATCACAGAATGTTAGATCTGGAAGAGAGCTAGTCTACTGCGTCTCCAAGTGTGGTTGAGAAACAATCAGTGTGGGGACGTCCTGAGTTTTCTTCTGAAAAAAAGAAAGAGGACTTCTCTGGTGGTCCAGTGGTTAAGATTTCACCTTCCAAAGCAGGGGGTGTGGGTTCAATCCCTGGTCAGGGAGCTAAAATCCCACATGCCTCAATATTGTAACAAATTCAATAAGGATTTTAAAAATGATCCACATTAAAAAAAAACTAAAAACAGAAAAAATAATAAAAAGAAGGAATTTTGTAGTCTTATAAATTTATATAATCCTGAGTTAAAAAGTTAAACAGATTCACTTATTGCAAGGATTCTCAGAGGCTTCATTCTTCCAGAAGGGCATAGGAACAAGCAGATGCATTCTTGTATCTCATCAGATCATTTTTCTATGAAATACACTCTGAGACAAAGGGAATGATGTGGACCAGCTCCTTCATTTATCTTTAAACAACAGCATCTCAAGTTTAGAGAGGTAAAGAGAGATACCTAACATCATATATAGTCAATAAAACACTGAAGCGTAGAAACAAGTCTCCCAACTCTATGGAGGGTGCCTTTTCAGGCCCCCACTCTGTGAAAGCTATACCCCCATTTAAGGCAAACAGTCACCACATCCAATGTACATTTGGGACAACCCAGTGTGTCCAGTTGGAATACACCCAGTGGAGCAATATTGAGGACCCCAAAGTCAAAGGGATCAACTGCTAAGCTTGCAATGCCATGAGGACATGATGTGATAATGACCAATGAAAAAATTGTGGTTGAAACTAATCTTGTGCAGGAGAGAAAAATCTGTTACTCCAAAATGCATCTCTTTGGCATGAGGATTAATTTAAGCTGATTGTTTTAAAGAAACAGACAACTCAGAAAGTTTTCTTTTACTCGCTCCCCTCCCCGCCTTGGCTCAGATGGTAAAGAAAGAATCCGCCTGCAGTGCAGGAGACCTGCGTTTAATTCCTGGGTTGGGAAGATCCCCTGGAGAAGGAAATGGCAAGCCACTCCAGTATAGTTGCCTGGAGAATCCCATGGACAGAGAAGCCTGGCATGCTGCAGTCCATGGGGTTGCAAAGAGTCAGACACAACTCAGCAACTTTTAGCTATTAAAAGAATTTACATAAAGGACCAGAATAAATCAGTCAGCAGAAATATCTTCAAAGATTATGGGGTGAGGTGTAGTCGGGACAACTGGGCAGGTCAAAAGACCAGAGTCCACTCACTATCCCATTGTCTCTGCAGGACCCAGCAAACACTTGTTTACCAAATGAGTGCTTTTCCATCTCCATGTCAATTGCCTTCCTCCCTATTGAAGTCCCAAATGACTATCCCCAACCTTCTCTTTTGTCTTCAACTAAAGATGGTATTCAAGGTGAGGGTTTTGGCCATTTTGGTGAGTGACTTAGTTTTCCTGGGTCTCTCCCATGTTTACACGTCATTAAACTTCTGTTTGATTTTCTCCTGTTAATCTGCCTCATGTCAATTTAATTCCATATTATCTGGAAGAACTAGAAGGGTCGAAAATTTCTTCCTCCCTGATGTTTATAACCATTATATTTGTGAAACTGAAAGTGTTAGTCGCTCAGTTGTGTCCGACTCTGCAACCCCATGGATTGTAGCCTGCTGGGCTCCTCTTTCCATGGAATTCTCCAGGCAAGAATACTGGAGTGGGTTGCCATTTGCTTCTCCATGGGATCTTCTCTACCCAGGGATCGAACCCGGGTCTCCTGCATTACAGGCAGATTTTTTTTTTTTTTTTACCACCTGAGCCACCAGGGACTCATATCAGTGTATTAACATGACCTGTATTATACTGCAACACAAAGTTCTGTGCAAAGGTCTCAATTTTTATAGAGACTTTCTGAAAGTGACAGTTGTTCAGTCGTGTCCGGCTCTTTGTGATCCCATTCTACATGAATGCTGTTCTAGGCTTTGGACATGTGGTTTACATGTATATACATATCTACCTTAAGGCTCCTCTGTCCATGGGGTTTTCCAGGCAATAGTACTGGATTGGATTGCCATTTCCTTCTCCAGGGGATCTTCCCAACCCAGGGATTGAACCCGGGCCTCCCACATTGTAGACAGATGCTTTACCATCTGAGCCACCAGGGAAGTCCCAACCATGGGCTAGAGGGTAGCAAAAGAGAATGCTTAGCAGATGGGTGTTAGGAGTGAAGTAAATTGCTTGATGATGCCACCAATTAGGTGGTCTCTAAGATATATACATACATATATATATATATATATATATATATATATATATATGTCACTTACTCCCAGGAGTAGAAAGTATTAATCCATGTATCTGAGTAGCAGCCATAGATCATTAATTAAGCTTAAATTCCCTATTATAATCTGTATTTTGGACCATTTTATACAAAATGGAATGAATTTACTTTTGAACAAAACATCCAGAGTAGTAAAGAGAAGTGAAACCAAATAATTGTTGTCTTTTAAAAATAAATATTTAAGAGCTTTTTAGAGTCTTTGTTTTGGATGGAACTTTTCAAAGCCTGCTATATTGGTGCCTGTTGGTAGAAGCTGACTCCTGCTGTCCGCTTATTGGGTGCAGATGCAGCATATTCTTTGGGTGTATTTTAGTCGTTTTTATGCTGAGATGAATAGGCTATTTGAAGTGAAGGGAGGACTGGTAGTTCCTGTTGGAATAAAAGGATCATAAATCCGTTCATGCCAAACTGTGAACAGTTAGACAATGCACTGAAGGCAATTTTTATTTGGTAATTACTGTCTTTGTTCAGAAGCTTTGCCAAAGCTGATTGAAAAGCTCCCAGAACAAAACAGTGAAAGGATAAAGCTCCCTCATTAGCCTAAACTGCATTTGAATTATTCCTGTCTTTTAGGACACTCCGGTTTTTCTTTTTAAACAAAGGGTTAATGGGCTCTTTAGCTTATATATTCAAAATCAAGAGGGATGGAAGAGGATAGTTATCTCCTATCTTCCTAATCTTGACTAAAGGGTTGGAATGAGACCAACAGATTTTCCCCTTTGAGAGCTTTGCCTTTATGGCTGCTTCCTCAAAGAGCAAGAGTCAGCAAGTGAGTCAAATGGCTAGAGACTCTCCTGAAGATAGGAGGAATGAATGAGCACACTGAAACATCTTCCCACTAAAAGGGAGTACACAGAATGCCCATATCAGCAAATACTCTCATTGGAAGCACTTCGAATCTCTATTACCATATTATCAACATAAGGTATTTGGCTCTTGAAACACCTGGAGTAACAGGCAAATTTGGCCTTGGAATACGGAATGAAGCAGGGCAAAGTCTAATAGAGTTTTGCCAAGAAAATGCACTGGTCAGAACAAACACCCTCTTCCAACAACACAAGAGAAGACTCTACACATGGACATCACCAGATGGTCAACACCGAAATCAGACTGATTATATTCTTTGCAGCCAAAGATGGAGAAGCTCTATACAGTCCGCATAAAACAAGACCAGGAGCTGACTGTGGCTCAGACCATGAACTCCTTATTGCCAAATTCAGACTGAAATTGAAGAAAGTAGGGAAAACCACTAGACCATTCAGGTATGACCTAAATCAAATCCCTTATGATTATACAGTGGAAGTGAGAAATAGATTTAAGGGACTAGATCTGATAGACAGAGGGCCTGATGAACAATGGACGGAGGTTTGTGACATTGTACAGGAGACAGGGATCAAGACCATCCCCATGGAAAAGAAATGCAAAAAAGCAAAATGGCTGTCTGGGGAGGCCTTGCAAATAGCTGTGAAAAGAAGAGAAGCGAAAAGCAAATAGAGAAAAGGAAAGATATAAACATCTGAATGCAGAGTTCCAAAGAATAGCAAGAAGAGATAAGAAAGCCTTCTTCAGCGATCAATGCAAAGAAATAGAGGAAAACAACAGAATGGGAAAGACTAGGGATCTCTTCAAGAAAATCAGAGATACCAAAGGAACATTTCATGCAAAGATGGGCTCGATAAAGGACAGAAATGGTAGGGACCTAACAGAAGCAGAAGATATTAAGAAGAGATGGCAAGAATACACAGAAGAACTGTACAAAAAAGATCTTCACAACCCAGATAATCACGATGGTGTGATCACTGACCTACAGCCAGACATCCTGGAATGTGAAGTCAAGTGGGCCTTAGAAAGCATCACTACAAACAAAGCTAGTGGAGGTGATGGAATTCCAGTTGAGCTATTCCAAATCCTGAAAGATGATGCTGTGAAAGTGCTGCACTCTATATGCCAGCAAATTTGGAAAACTCAGTAGTGGGCACAGGACTGGAAAAGGTCAGTTTTCATTCCAATCCCAAAGAAAGGCAATGCCAAAGAATGCTCAAACTACCACACAATTGCACTCATCTCACACGCTAGTGAAGTAATGCTCAAAATTCTCCAAGCCGGGCTTCAGCAATATGTGAACTGTGAACTTCCTGATGTTCAAGCTGGTTTTAGAAAAGGCAGAGGAACCAGAGATCAAATTGCCAACATCCACTGGATCATGGAGAAAGCAAGAGAGTTCCAGAAAATCATCTATTTCTGCTTTATTGACTATGCCAAAGCATTTGACTGTGTGGATCACTATAAACTGTGGAAAATTCTTCAAGAGATGGGAATACCAGACCACCTAACCTGCCTCTTGAGAAATCTGTATGCAGGTCAGGAAGCAACAGTTAGAACTGGACATGGAACAACAGACTGGTTCCAAATAGGAAAAGGAGTTTGTCAAGGCTGTATATTGTCACCCTGCTTATTTAACTTATATGCAGAGTACATCATGAGAAACGCTGGACTGGAAGAAACACAAGCTGGAATCAAGATTGCTGGGAGAAATATCAATAACCTCAGATATGCAGATAACACCACCCTTATGGCAGAAAGTGAAGAGGAACTCAAAAGCCTCTTGATGAAAGTGAAAGAGGAGAGTGAAAAAGTTGGCTTAAAGCTCAACATTCAGAAAAAGAAGATCATGGCATCTGGTCCCATCTCTTCATGGGAAATAGATGGGGAAACAGTGGAAACAGTGTCAGACTTTATTTTTCTGAGCTCCAAAATCACTACAGATGGTGACTGCAGCCATGAAAGTAAAAGATGCTTGCTCCTTGGAAGGAAAGTTATGACCAACCTAGATAGCATATTCAAAAGCAGAGACATTACTTTGCCAACAGAGGTTCGTCTAGTCAAGGCTATGGTTTTTCTAGTGGTCATGTATGGATGTGAGAGTTGGACTGTGAAGAAGGCTGAGCACCGAAGAATTGATGCTTTTGAACTGTGGTGTTGGAGAAGACTCTTGAGAGTCCCTTGGACTGCAAGGAGATCCAACCAGTCCATTCTAGGAGATCAGCCCTGGGATTTCTTTGGAAGGAATGATGCTAAAGCTGAAACTCCAGTACTTTGGCCACCTCACGCGAAGAGTTGACTCATTGGAAAAGACTCTGATGTTGGGAGGGATTGGGGGCAGGAGGAGAAGGGGATGACAGAGGATGAGATGGCTGGATGGCATCACCGACTTGATGGACGTGAGTCTGAGTGAACTCCGGGAGTTGGTGATGGACAGGGAGGCCTGGTGTGCTGCTATTCATGGGGTCGCAAACAGTCAGACATGACTGAGTGACTGATCTGATCTGATCTCTGAAGGCATTCCCTTAGTGCCTCAGGATGTCAATGCTGAGAGAGGGAGGGAGAAGGAAACTAGGAACGACTAGTATGGTCACACTCAAGACTTATACTCAAGTTAGTAGGTAAAATAAAATCTTCTCTATCTTGTTGAAAGATCCATTATTCAATTCAAAGAACATTTATGGATAGAGGGAGGAGACAAGATGGCAAAGTAGAAGGACTTGAGCTCACCTACTCTCATGAAAACACCAAAATCACAACTAACTGCTGAACAACCATTGACTGGAACCTGCCAAAAAAGATATTGTACATCCAGAGACAAGTCACAATGAGATGGTAGGAGGGGCACTTTCCAGATATAATCAAATCTCATAACTACCTGGTGACCAACCCATAAACTAGAAAAATAACTATATCACAGAGGTCGTCCCATAGGAGTCAGATTTCTGAGCCCCATGTCAGGCTCCCCAGTCTGGGGGTCTGGCATCAGGAGAAGGAGCCGCCAGAGCACTTGGCTTTGAAGGCCAGCGGGGCTTGAGAGCAGGAGCTGTGCAGGACTGGGAGAAACAGACTCCACTCTTAGAGGACATTCACAAGTTTTCATGTGTACTAGGACCCAGGGCAAAGCAGTGACTCCATAGGAGACTGAGCCAGAACTACCTGTGGGTCTTGGAAGGTCTCCAGGAGAGGTGTGGGTTGGCTGTGGCTGACTGTGGAGGCAAGGACACTGGTGGTAGAGGCCCCAGGGAAAACTCACAGGCATAAGCTGTCCCAGAGGTTGCCATTTTGGCACTGAGAACGGGCCCCACCCAATAGCCTGCAGGCTCCAGTGCTGGGACGCTTCAGGCCAAGCACCCAACAGGGTGGGAACAGCCTCACCCATCAGCAGACAGTCTGCCTACAGTCATACTGAGCTCACAACCACCTTGAAAACACACTCCTTAACATGGCCCTGCCCAACAGAGGAACAAGACCCAGACACAGACTGGCTGAATGGATACAAAACAAAACCCATATAAATGCTGTCTACAAGAGACCCATTTCAGATCTAGGGATACATACAGACAAAGTGAGGGGATGAAAAAAGGTTCAGTTCAGTTCAGTTCAGTCGCTGTCATGTCCGACTCTTTGCGACCCCATGAATCGCAGCACGCCAGGCCTCCCTGTCCATCACCAACTCCCAGAGTTCACTCAGACTCACGTCCATCGAGTCAGTGATGCCATCCAGCCATCTCATTCTCTGTCATCCCCTTCTCCTCCTGCCCCCAATCCCTCCCAGCATCAGAGTCTTTTCCAATGAGTCAACTCTTTGCATGAGGTGGCCAAAGTATTGGAGTTTCAGCTTTAGCACCATTCCTTCCAAAGAGATTCCAGGGCTGAAAAAAGGTACAAAGGGGAAATATGGATGGTAGTGATAAATTAGGAGTTTGGGATTAACATATACACACTGCTATGTATAAAATAGATAAGCAACAGGGACCTACTGTACAGCACAGGGAACTCTACTCAATACTCTGTAGTAATATATATGGGAAAATAATCTGAAAAAGAATGGATGTATGTACATGCACAACTGATTCACTTTGCTGTACACCTGAAACTAACTCAACATCGTAGATCAACTATACTCCAATGTAAAATGAAAGTTAAAAAATGGAAACAAAACAAATTTAAAAAACCCCAACAACAACAAATAACACTTATGAAATACATTGTATGTTCCCAAAGTTACTTTCTGATGGTTTAACATTGCTAATAATCTAATTGGCCTGCTGCTGCTGCTGCTAAGTCACTTCAGTCGTGTCCAACTCTGTGAGACCCCATAAACGGCAGCCAACCAGGCTCCCCCATCCCTAGGATTCTCCAGGCAAGAACACTGGAGTGGGTTGCCATTTCCTCCTCCAATGCATGAAAGTGAAAAGTGAAAGTCAAGTCGCTCAGTCATGCTGCTTATTATGTGGTTCTGGTTGGCCTGCAAATATTGGAAGATGAAAATACTATGTGAAAAGACAGTCATTTCAACTACTGTTAATTGATACTTACTTTATGGCAGTCATTGGAGGTAAAACATGAGTAAGTCACAGCCTCTCCAATGAGGAGATTGATAATTAAACATTATCGGTGTGCTTGTGTCAAAATATTTATTATTCAAATACAGGTTGTTCAGGGAAGCAAAAGTCAATATAATACTTAAAAATTCAGTAGGAACTGATTACTTAGTAAAATCTGTCCCCAACCAAGCATCCCTCTTTGTTACTAAGGCATATCCCTGCCTATTGGGTCAGTGTCTTTGGTAATGTCAACCAAAACAATGCAGAGGTCTGCCAACAAGAGTTTATTTGGGGTCTTAAGAAGTGAAATTTGGGAGAGACAGATTTGGATAAAGCCAAAAGAGGGTTCTGGGTAAGAGCAAGAATCAGGAGCTTATAAAGGCAAAAGCCACACAAGAAAAGAAATATTTACCCTTAAGGGTAGGCTGCAACAAGCTGTTCTAGGGTAAGCATCCAACAAGTATCTTGAGTTTCCAGATGTTGTGGATGACTGTGTTAAGACAATGAATAGTCGAAAGGTCAGATTCCATCCAGGCTGAAATGTACATACATCATACTTCCTCAGTGGCCTCCTGGCTCCATTTTAGAGAGCTCTCTTAGCAACACTGACTCCCATTTTTATTTGCCTTTCACACTAGTCAGTATTTGCAGATTAAGATCTTAAACCAAAAGCAATTAAATTTGGCTAATGTTAACTCATGCCTACTTTATGCCAGTCATTGGTGGTACAAGTCACATCCTCTCCATTAAAGAGTTCCCAGTCTAGTGAAGGAGCCTGGTGTGTCATTACATGTGGGTATTGTAAAATATGACAAAATAATACAAGTAGTTTTTAACTGAAATCACATAGCTTGTTAACATGAAGGAGTCTGCAAAGCTGATGACGCAGGAGAATTGCTCAAATTGCTGGCAAAGCCAAAATAAGAATGCTGGAGTTAACACTGGAAGAAGAGAAAATGAACAAGGATGTTATGGAATACTGTCCAGGATGAGAGTTATTCAAAGTGGCTGTCTTGTGTCCATTTCTCACTCTGAAACAGCAATTTCACCCTGCTCTCCAAGTGAAGGTTAACAGAACACAGCACCCCAAAATATGCCTCTTTGGCATAAAGATTATTTTGAGCTATTTTGGAGAAAAGGCAGACACAATAAAACTCTAAAAAGAGGAGAATTTACTCTTTTGTATGGAGAAGGCAATGGCAACCCACTCCAGTACTCTTACCTGGAAAACCCCATGGACGGAAGAGCCTGGGAGGCTGCAGTCCATGGGGTTGCTAAGAGTCAGGCACGACTGAGCGACTTCACTTTCATGCATTGGAGAAGGAAATGGCAACCCCCTCCAGTATTCTTGCCTGGAGAATCCCAGGGACAGAGGAACCTAGTGGGCTGCTGTCAATGGGGTCGCACAGAGTCGGACACAACTGAAGCGACTTAGCAGCAGCAAAGGAAATTTACATTTATAAAGGAAATCTTCATTTGTGAGGGTGTCTCCCTTTCTGTGGCTTCCTTGGTGGCTCAGTGGTAAAGAATGGGCCTCCCAATGCAGAAGACGTGGGTTTGATGCTTGGCTCAGAAAGATCCCCTGCAGAAGGAAATGGCAACCTGCTGCAGTATTTTTGCCTGGAGAATCCCATGGACAGAGGAGCCTTGCGGGCTACAGTCCATGGAATTGCAAAGAGTCAGACACGACTGAGCATGCATGCACCCACACACTCCCTCTCAGTATCAGGAAGAGAAACAGTTACCAATGGAGCAAGTAGCCTTATACCTGTTTACCATGCTTTTCCTGGTCACCTCCCACAACTGGTTCCCCAGCCCTTCAATATCTTTATTTTGTGTTTAGCTTAAGAGTTATTTCAGGTGGTGGCTTGGACTATGTTTACTCAAGTTTTCCTGGGTCTCTCCCGTGTATATAGAAGGTATGCATGTTATGAGACTTTGTTTTTCTCATTAATCTGTGTTTTATGATGGGGAAGGGGTCTCAGCCAAGAACCTAGAAGGGTAGAGGGAAAATTATTTGTCCTCCCTTACAATGTCAGAATATGGGGTCTGGTAAAAAAAGATTTGAATATCAAGAGTTTTAGAGAGGTCTTTGGGGGAAATTGATGAAATATTTTTGTAAAGACCTTCTTTGTAACTGTGCCTGAAAGTCAACTGTGAAGAGAGGGCCAAACAAAACTATCATACAGTTTTTCCAGAACAATTATGGTCAAAGAAAAATCCACACTTGTCACTGTTGTTGATTTTAAGAATATATGGCAATTACATTGAATTTTTAATATATGAGAGTATATATAAAATTATTTTATTTTTTAAACAAATTTTTTTCAGAAATAAATTCTAGTTTAATCTTTTTTTCAATACTATGACATTTTAGTCAGAGAAGGCAATGGCACCACATTCCAGTACTCTTGCCTGGAAAATCCCATGGAGGGAGGAACCTGGTAGGCTGCAGTCCATGGGGTCGAGAAGAGTCGGACATGACTGAGTGACTTCACTTTCACTTTTTACTTTCATGCATTGGAGAAGGAAATGGCAACCCACTCCAGTGTTCTTGCATGGAGACTCCCAGGGACAGGGGAGCCTGGTGGGTTGCCGTCTATGGGGTCACACAGAGTTGGACATGACTGAGACGACTTAGCAGCAGCATGACATTTTAGTACTTACTACGACATTTGGTCCCTATTTTAGATAGATTTGTTTTAAATGACGTTTTTGAGATATAAATTATCTGTGGATAATGAAGGCTTCCAATATTTATGAAACAACATGATAAACATGTATAAAGAGATAAGCACAGACAGAAATGGGAGAAGAGTCGGAACTGAAGGATTTTACTTTTGAAATATACCCTTAGGCATGCATGTTTCCTATGGATACTTTACTGCGATACTCTTTTGAGTTAGATGCTGTCAGGGTTCAACCTGTAGGAAAGTGACAATGATGATGTCTCTTAACTGGAGATTTGCCTCCTGACTCTGACACGTGATTTGACCCTTTGCTCTAAGACTGACAGTCCCACCATTCACATTATCCTAGATCACCTCCATATTTGCCAGATCATTCAGGGTCTTGAGGAATGCAGGTTCCTAAGCCACTTCTCTCTCTTTGCAAGAACTGACAAACCAGGGAAAGAGTGGAGTGTTTGCTGGTAATTTTAGAAAGCCTTCTCCAGGGACAAGCATTTGTATTCATTCCAATTCCTTTCCTGTACATTTTAAAAGTCTTGATTCTGAGTGATGGAAATCTGAGATCTAAAAGAGGCTGACTTTGGCAGTAACATTGGATTGGACAATCATTTAAAGTGCTGGTGTTTCATTCCTCACAGTGAAGTGGAGATGGATGGATAAAACAGTCTTGGACTCCAGTGACTAGAAGCAGAGCAGATGCTCCTTTACACGTGTCACATCAGAGTTACTTAGAGCTCAGAGTTGGGAAAACTGACCTAGTAATGTTACATTGCTCTTCTGCAAGCTTTTACCTCTGCCATCTTACTCCTTTTTTTCCTTTCCTGTTGGTGACTCTCTAGATGTTCTATTCCAACTGCAATTAGGCTGTGGAAGATGGATGGAACTAAGCCCATATGCCACAACTACGGAGCTCATGTGCCAAAACTACGGAGCTCATGTGCCACAATTACTGAGCCCATGTGCCTAGAGCCCGTGCTCCACAACAAGAGAAGCCACCACAATGAGAAGCCCGCATACGGCAACTAGAGAGTAGCCCCCACTCGCTGCAACTAGAGAAAGCCTGTGCACAGCAACGAAGACCCAGTGAAGCCAAAAATAAAGTACCTTAAAAAAAAAGACGCATCCATCCTGTAATCAAAATATTTCTGGCTTCCATTGAGACCAATCAGTACAGAGTCACACTGCAAGAAAACCAAACTGACATTTTAAAAAGTATGGAAACCACATGTAACTTCACAGAAGGCTCTTAGACTAAGGGCAATATGATTGAGAGCACACAGCCAAATTTCTACAGATCACCGGAGACATCCACCTCTGCAGTGTCACCCAGCACAGGGTGACAGCTTCAGCCCCAACCCCCTAGAAACTCTTGAAACTCTTCCCTGAAGCTCCCTGCCTTGTCTCCGCCTCACAGCCTTTCCCTTTCAGGATTATGTCTTCCCCAAAACAGCTCCCGCTTCTCCAACATCAGACTGCCTAGCCTTTCCTTCTTCCTGGCGCCCATCTTGCTGCTCTAGGCCAAGGAAGCAGGAACAGCTGTGAAGACAATTTTACCTTCGTGGTATCTTAATATTTATGGACTCTGAACCTTTTGTCTCTGTTAGAAACCCTTAAGGGAATTTGGCCATTTCCTTGAGCAAGTATCCCTTGAAAGTGGCTTTTCACATGACAATGAACGTCTTCCTGAAGTTTCTCTTCAAAGTATCTCCTCAAGGACCAAGTAGTAAAGATGTTTGGCATTGCAGGTTTTAAGGCCTCCATTGCGCCTACTCAACTCTGCCATCGTAGCTGGAAAGTAGCCACAGGCAACATATACATTAAGGGTGGCTATATTCCAAAGAAACTTTATTTGCAAACACAGGGTAGTGAGCCCTGCTTCTCAACATCTCTACAGGGCTTCTTAACTGGAGTCGTGCATCACTATCACCTTGGGAACTTTGGAAACTCCTGGCTCTCAGGCCACACCCAGGCCAATTAAATTAGGATCTTGAGGGTCAGGGGGTGGGACCTCAGCATCAGTATTTTAAAATTCCTCAGGTGAGTCCAGTGCGCAGCCAAAGTTGAAAACACCTGCTGTAAAACTGCTCAGCAGTCCTGCCACAACAGGAGTCCCCAAGCTCTGGGACCTAATATCTGATGATCTGAGGTGGAGCCGATGTAATACTCATAGAAATACAGTGCACCATAAGTTTAATGTGCTTGAATCATCCCGAAACCATGCCCCCCAACCCCAGCCAGTGGTAAAGTTGTCTTGTGTGAAACCAGTCCCTGGTACCAAAAAGGTTGGGGACCCCTGCTGTAACCAAACCTGAAGCATCGAGATTCCCCTGGTCCTGAGTGGGCTGCACGTGTGCATAGATATTAATCCTCCCTGTTTCACAATGGTCATGGGGGTCTCCTGTGAACGGCTCCACTGCTTTATCCTATGTTAGAGTTACTAAAATTCCTTGAACAGGAATAAGTGGAGCATTTTTTTTTGATAAGGCTAAATTTAACTATTCACTCTCTTCTAAACTGAGAAATATCAATGCATTCCACTGACACTTCTTCTTGCTTCTATAGGCTACATTTAAAGCTGTGATTTTAACAGGAATGTCTCTCTCGAGTGAGATGATAAAGAATGTGGTTATTTCCTGAAAGTAAATCAGAAATTCACTCCTGGGTCCACAGCTGTGCTTCTTTTCAAATCTTCCAGGGCACATCTGAGTTGGTCCCAGTGGAGGACTGGGTTAGACTCATACTTCCCTGTTTTCATCAGAACCAGGTTCTAGTAGATTAAAATGTTGTTTAAGTCATTCTGAGGTCCACTTGCTCATAACCATTTTACTTGAAGTATAATGCTTTCTAGAGAGCCAACACTCCATGGAGAGTACCTCCATGGTACCTGAGGTGCCGCTTCCCTGCTATCACCAAAGAAAGCCTTGCGAGTAGCCATTACCCATGAGACGAGTCAGCTGCTCTCCCTGTCCTTGGCTGTCATGAGCTCTCAGTGTCTTAGAAACACTAACCTAACAAGGAGGTACTTCCCTCAGATTTCAGAGCTAGCAAAAACACGTTGTCCAGTATAGAGCTAGGATTATGAGGATCCAGGGGAGGATAAACACCTGTGCATGTCCCTTTCCCCCTCCTTTTGGTTCATGGAGCATGTGTTGGCTTGGAGACTTTGGGTTGAGTCTCTGCAAAGCCCACTCATGGTCTCACATGCAATTAGCTCATGGCACATGCCCTCCCAGGCCCCAGTGGGTTGACTCCAAAAAGGTTATATGAGTTTATTGATGCAGGCTCAAGGATGGCTAAGGATCCTTGCAGAAAAGAGGGCAAGTTGAAGGTATTTTGACATCTCAAAAGGCTTTCTGGAAAATTTCTCATGATGGCAATGACTCAAGGTGGTCCTCTCCAAATTTTCAGTTCTTCCCATGGCAGCTCCAGAAGGAACTTAAGAACAGTGACCTATTTGGTGGCTTTGGAGGGCCTCAGAGATATGTTGGCCAATAAATTGATATTATCTTGACAAAATATTATTGGTGCACATAAAAAAAAAGGTGGAGGGAATCTGATGGAGATTGGGGAGGGAAATAAAGCCGCCCGACTTGTGAATGTTCCACTCACACCCTTGCCCTTGGCACTGCTATTGAGTCCTTTGGATTCCCAACTTGGGTGGCTTGTGTAGGCCTAGAATTGGACTGGGCATTTTTCAATGACTAACTCTGACCTGAGTGAGGAACTGAACTGTAACAGGAGTAGGAGAAAAGTATACTGCAGAGGGTAATAGGTGCTATTAGTATCTTTGCACAGAATTTTTTAGAAGACCCGCTTTCTGTTCTTTGCTTAGTCAAGGTTCTTTTGTGGTTTGTGGGAGGGCAGAAGTTTCTAGACACCTGGCCATATCCAGAGAGAAGCAGCCCCAGTCTGTTATGGTCTTCACAGAATCCACATAAGACAGCTTTTTTTTTTTTTTGGCCCTGACCAGGTTCCTTGCTCAGTGGCAGCGGATGCTGAAATGAGACCCAGAGAGTTAGCTGTATTGGCAGAGGTTGGCCTAATTCACAGGAACTTAATAGCTGCCTAGAAAATCCACCCAAAACATGAATTATGTCATTTAATAAGCACCAGCATTACTGGACAAATAACTAAACTAAGTGGCAGGATCCCATCAAAATCAGAAACAGAACAAGGATCTCTCCACCATTATATTAGTTAATACAATTGTAGTACGGATATAGGAACATTATTAAAGACAAAGAGAAAACAAAAAGCATTATTTGGAGATGATGTAATTGTCTATCAAGAAATCCCAAGATAATTAAAAACTGATTATCTTCATGATGTTTAGTAAAATGGCTGGTTAAAGATAAATGCACTAAAGTAGCAGGCTTTCCTGTCCTCCCCAAAGTAGCTAACAGAAAAATACATAAGGTTTTGCTCCATTTCAAAACATCCAGATATAACCTTAATGTTAAAAATGAATATATGAAAAATAAATTAAAAATTGAGTATATGAGGAATGTAACAAAATTTACTGAGTTCAAAGAAAACATATATATAAAATCATAAAAATAAATGACTATATATCCCACATAACAGGGTGAGAAGAATGACTATTACAGAAGTATGTTTTTTCCAAGAAAGCATATTGATTTAGCACAACTCCAAGAGTAATTACTTGAGCTGCACTGCTAGATATTAAAGCACAATATAAATTTTAAAAAATTATGTCAGTGGATCCTGGTTCAATAGTACCTTTAGAAGGAGATGCATTATTTTATCGTTCTACTTTTTATGTGTATGTACACATAGCCACACATATTTTAAAAAAATATAGAGAGATAGGAACATCATGACACTAGCATGAAAATGGATATATTCATCTATAGAAACAAAGCAATTATAAAGAAATAATCCTAGTATACAAGATAAGATAATATATAATAAAAGAAGCATTATAACCCAGTGGTCAAGAGATAATTCATCAAAGAGTTAAAAATAATTGACTGGAGGAAAAGGGTTATATCTAGGTTTCATATCCTACAAAGAACAAAATGCAAATGTTTTTAAGAATTGCAAAAAACAGTGGGAAATGTTGATGATTGACTGAATTGGAGAAGGACCTTTTAAGCAAAAGTCAGAGAGAAAAGTTAAAAGGAATAAGACTATTACAGAATAAGGAAATAGGATTATTTCCTTAAGAAAATAAATTATTATATTGACTATTAAAGATATAATTCATTTTTGTCAAAATGATTATAGATTTATAGTAAGATATATATCTATAATTTCAAAGTAGGGTTTCTCACAGCATTGAATGAATATTTTAACTTTTAGAATTCAATTAATGTTTCATATCATGTTTTAAGATTAGAGCATGAAAACCATATTCTTTGCAATTAATAAAAGAATTCAACAAAAGTAATTGTGATAAAAGCTTCTAACAAACCAGGAATAGAAGAGAATTTCCTTTATCTGACAAGTTATATATGTTATCAACCTTTTTAGCAGATATAATACTGCATCAGAAAGTGTGGAATCATTCCCATTTATAACAGGATTGAAAGAATAAACTCATTGGTCAATTCTTCATTGGAGATTCCAGATAAGCAAAGAAATAAGAGGTCTAAGAATATTTTACAGGTGATAAAACAATCCTTATTAGTAAACAATATGATTATCTCCATAGAAAATTCAAGAGATTTTAAAACAAACTTTTAGACTGATAACAAAGTTTGGCAATGTGCTGGATACAAAACCAACATATTAACATTTTTTGCATTCTTACACATAGTAATAACCAATAAGAAAATGTTTTCAAATAATGTTCTCATTTTTCATAGCTACAAGAAGTATGTTTCATAGCTATAATACCTAAGAATAAATTTATACAAGATGTGCAAAACCTTTATGGAGAAAATTACAAAAAACAGCACCATAGAATATAAAAGATGATAATATATGCAGAGATATAACAGGTTCGTGGAAGACAAAACAAGATCAGGAGGATGACACTTGTTTCCATATTAATCTATAAATGCCATGGAATTAAGATTAAAATCCCAACTGAGTTTCCTAGGAAAGATGACAAGCTGACCCCAACACTTGTGTAGGAGATAAAAGAGCCCACAATAGTCAGGACTCCCCAGAGAAACAGAAGCAATGGTATACAAAAAGAGATGTATTATGTGGAATTGGGAACTGGCTCATGCAATTATGGAAGCTGAGAAGTCACACGATCTGCTGTCTGCAAGCTTGAGACTGAGAAGAGCTGGTGGTTTAATTCCAGTCCCAAGAACTAGGTCCTAACTATAACACACAGGCAGATAGGGAACAAATCTTCCCTTCATTTGCTTTTTTGTTCTATTTAGGCCCTCAAGGGACAAGACAATGCCCACCCCCACTGGGGGTGGTAATTTACTGAGTTCACCAATATACACTCACAGACACACCCAGGAACAATGTTTAATCTGGCCACCCCATGGCCCAGTCAAGTTGACACATAAAATTAACCACCACAATAGCCAAGACACAGCCAGAGGGCTTGCTCTCCCAGATACGTAGACTTATAAATTATTTACTTACTAATTACTTACTAATAGTAATGTAGACAGCAATGCTATTTGAGTTGGACAAAATAGGTGCCAGGCACTTATAGAGACTTGATGCTGGACAGGGAGGACCCTACAAATCAGGGTGGAATGCATGAACTAGTGACAAAATGAATCTGGGAAAATTCGTTATCCTTCTGGAAAGAAAGTTAAGTCACTATCTTACACTTTGCAAAGACAAATTCCAGACTATCCAAATGTACAAAAGAAACCACAAAACCATCTGGAAGAGAATAAAGGAAGACCTCTTTATGACCCTGAATAAATCTTGTGGATTTCATAGATAAGCACAAGAGAAAAAAACCCTTAATTAAGGAAAAGGTAGACAAGTATAACTACAATAAAGTGATAAACTTAAATACAATCAAAAAAAAACATCTTTAACAAAAGTTAAAAGTTAAAAGATAAGTAATAGCCAGGAGGAAGATCCTGAGTGCATATAATCAGCAAATATTGTTGTTGTTCAGTTGCTCAGTCGTGTCCCACTCTTTGCAACCCCATGTCCTTCACTGTCCTTCACTGTCTCTCAGAGTTTGCTCAAATTCATGTCCCTAGCAAATGTTAGTATCTAAAATATGTAAAAGTATTTTTATAATTTGTAAAGAAAAAGACAAATATCCCCCAATGGGCAAAATATACCAAGGAACACATTCAAAGAGGAGGAAATATGAATGTCAAATAAATGAAAAGTTGCTCTATTTCTTTAGATATGTGGAAAATGCTATCTCATAGCCAAGACATTGGCAAAATGAAGAAAAGGGAGGTTTCATACACTGTGGGTTTAAATGTTACTTGATAAATCAGGATTGAGAAGAATTTCTCACTCTACCTTTGTGGGGCTATAACCTAGAGAAGGTCTCTGACCTGTGCATAAGGAAGCACGCACCAGATTTTCCTTTGCAGCACTGTTTATGATGGTGAAAACTGGAAATAACTCACATGTTCATTGGCAGAAGAACAGGTGAGTTGGCTGTATTTTATTCAGTAACAGAATATTATCAAGCAGATAGAAAAGAGGGAACTAGATCAACAAGGGTAAGACTCATCAAAACAATGAAAGAACAGATAAGCTGTTGAAAAGTATCCCATATGATGCCATTTTCAAAACTATAATCTTATTATGGATACATGCATATATGGTAATAGGATAAAATATGCAAAAGATTGATACCAGATGGGGTAACAGTTATAGGAAGAAAGGGAATACATCAAAAGGTGGATATAGAGAACATCAAAATGTTAGTATCTGATGGATCCGAGTGTTGAGGGTGTGGCTGGGTGTCAGTTATATACTCTCTAAATTAATATATATTTGAAGCATTTTGTAACAAAAATGGGGGAATTGTTGCCTGTACTTTAAAAATTTCTTCCTGCTTGTAGAAGGTTTATGGTAGGAATCTTAGTTCCCCTAAAACATCATTTGCCATCACCTTTGCTCCCAAACAACAGTGATTACTTGACTTCTTCTACAACCTGGACAACTAATAGTTTCTCAATCTTATATACAGTAAAAATAAAAACATCTTTAGAAAACTTTACTAGTATTATTTACAATGATATAAATTCTAAGCTAAAAATTGTGTCTTTGCTGTGCAAACATAATTTTAGATATGTACACTTTCCCCTTTCTAGGCCTCAGCTCTACAAATGGTAGCTTCTAAGTCTGTCCTGCATAGAAATTCCAGGGCTACCACTTCATGCGCCCTCCAAACACCATGGTAACTACGTGATTAGGAAGTTCTGGAGTTGCCCCTCTCCATTAATGGCCAGAAATATAACTGGAGAATTATGAGCTCAAGAGTGTATGGAACAAAGCTAATTCCTTCTATTCCGTGTATGTTGTGAACAAAAAACATCTTGGACACAGTTAATGCGTAGCTTCCATCTGGCATTTTTCATATTATGTAAAATTGTTATGTCAGCAACAGATGGTAGAGCTAAGTGTTAGGAGATCTTACTTATGCCCAACTATCAGGTTTGCAAATCTGAACATTAAACAGTTTGCAGGTCTGTGGAAATGCACGAGGTGCTAGATTTTCTCCTGTTGTGCTCGCAGACTTGCAAAATATTAGTTTTTTGCCTCTTTCTCCTTTCCTCCTTCTTAACAGTCCTTGATTTTGTTTTGATATCCCCATCTGAGATCCTGAGCTGACTCCTCCACCATTAGTTCAGCAAGCCTTTGGCATATGTTTTTGGTAACTTGAAGATGGACTTATAAGCTTGTGCAAGTGAAGTGTTTGTATCTCTATTTCTCATCTGATGCAACCAAAGGAGATAATAGATGTGATTTCTTCCAGAAGCCACTTAGTGACCATGAGAAAACCTCAGCTTTAGGATGAACTAGCATGAGGATGGTGGAAAGGAGACTCAGAGAAAGTGTGAGTCTTTAACCTCATCAAACTGTTGATTACCTATGAACTGCCCAACCTCCGGGCACAGTGTTTGTCAGATGAAATATTTTCTTGTTCAAGCCTGTGAGTCAGGATTTCTTTTCCTTAGAGCCCAAAGCACCCTGCTAAAAGATGGAGAAACTTTAATATTCATTAATTTAGAAGTCCCTTGCTATAAAATTCATGAAACACAATTGATCCTTGAACAAAGCAGGGATTAAAGGCACCAACCCTCTGTGCAGTTGAAAATCCACATAACTTACAGTCTGCCCTCCACATGAACAATTCCTCTGTATTTGCCATTCTATGTCCTCAGAGTCAACCAACCACACACAGATGGTGCAGGACTGTAGTATTTACTACTGAAAAAACTCTGTGTGTAAGTGGACCTGCAGGGTTCAAATCCATGCTGTTCAAGGGTCAACTGTACAAAGAAAAGGAACCATAGACCTGGATCAAGAGCATTTTTGGAAATTATAATGGTCAGGATGGGGTAGGTTATGCTGCAGTAATAAATGCCCCCAAATCTCAGTTGCTTACAAGAGCAAAGGATTATTTCTAGCTAGTGGGAACAGTTGGGTTGGTCAACACCTCCAGTGCATATTGTCCTCATTCCAAGCCCCAGGCTGATGGAACTACTTCTATCTGAATCATGGCTCGTCATCATGGCAGGGCAAAAGTGCACAGCCAATCACCTGCCAGCTCTAGAACCTCTGCATGGAAGTCAAATGAGGCAGATTCAGTCTATTTGCATTGGCCAAATTAACTTAATATGACCAAGTGTGATGTTAATAGGGTGGGGAAGGATGATCCTTCCCTATAGAGTGCTAGCGACAATGAACACAGAAAACTTGCCATATTTCCAATGAACTTCCACTCTAATTCTGTGCCCCTATACCCAATAACACACAAACTTAAGAAAGAACAGTTCAGGGACTTCCCTGATGGTCCAGTTGTTGAGACTCCACGCTTCCACTGCATGGGGCACAGATTCCATCCCTGGTTGGGGAAGTAGGGTTCTGCATGTACGATGGCATGGCCAAAAAAACAAAATAGAAAAAAAAAAAAAAAAAAAAACCCTAAAATAAAATGAATAGTTCACAGGGCTATGATGTCATTCACACTTGATGTAACTGATGATTGATGAGGACAATGTTTCTCAAAATGCATCCTAGTTGTGTGAGACATTGGTAAAGAATGGCTTGCATGGTCTTATGATTTGGGAAAACACTATATACTAGATTCTCCCTTGTAACTTGGAAACAGATGGTAGTATGTGCAAATCTCTGAGAAGTCTTACAAAATGCTGGACTTTAATCTCAAACTTTCCAAATATATTTCATCATGCAGCTTTTAGTTATTTTCCATAACTTGGTTTGTTTTGCATAATAGCTATTGGCATCTCACAGCACTACGTTCCCTGGCTACACTTTGGGCTAGACTGTTGTAGTGAAACTGGGCTTGGGGTCAAGTCCAGGGTTTTAGCTCCACCTCTTTCACCAAATAGCCATGTGAACTTGGCACATCATTCATAATTCTGTTTTAATTTATACATTTGTTAAATGGAAATATGTTAGCCTGTGAGCCTATAGTGAGATCATTAATGTGAATACTCCTTGAATGATAGAGTATTTTTACATATGCCAGGAACAAGCCTTGGACAAACATTTCAAGAAGATCTGTCTTTATCGGAGTCCTAAATCTCTCTGCACTGCCTGTGAGTCCCTTCTCTGAGCCTGTGTCAGAATGGGGATAAACCATCGAATGGGCTTGATGTGAGCCGCAGTTCATCTGCTCATTTTTATAGCTGGGCTGTAAGCATCGAGCCCTCCTCTCCCTGATGGTTCCCAGATACAAACCATATATAAGATAGTATCTGGGAATGTGCCTTGTAAACTGTGAAGTGTCATACAAATTTCACAATTTATAAACTGTGACATTTTCCCCTTATTATGTATTAGTTCTTTTCAAGTTTTGTTATAACCATAAGTTACCCTTCAAATGCTATATTTATCTCTGAATTCAATAGAGAGTTCTCTTTGGACAATTTGAGAATACACATACACATACATGCACATTTCCATTCATTAATTCTTGCAGCAAGCACATACTGAGAGTATATGTATATATATACACACATACATATGTGCACACATACACACAGATACACCTGGTTTTATGCCCTCTTAAACTTTATGACAGAAAGTGAAGAGGAACTGAGAAGCCTGTTGATGAAGGTGAAGGAGGAGTGTGAAAAAGTTGACTTAAAGCTCAACATTCAGAAAACTAAGACCGTGGCATCTGGTCCCATCACTTCAGGGGAAATAGATGGGGAAACAGTGGAAACAGTGTCAGACTTTATTTTTGGGGGCTCAAAAATCACTGCAGATGGTGACTGCAGCCATGAAATTAAAAGATGCTTACTCCTTGGAAGGAAAGTTATGACCAACCTAGATAGCATATTCAAAAGCAGAGAGATTACTTTGCCAACAAAGGTCCATCTAGTCAAGGCTATGGTTTTTCCAGTAGTTATGTATGGATGTGAGAGTTGGACTGTGAAGAAAGCTGAGCGCTGAAGAATTGATGCTTTTGAACTGTGGTGTTGGAGAAGACTCTTGAGAGTCCCTTGGACTGCAAGGAGATCCAACCAGTCCATTCTAAAGGAGATCAGTCCTGGATGTTCTTTGGAAGGAATGATGCTAAAGCTGAAACTCCAGTATTTTGGCCACCTCATGTGAAGAGTTGACTCAATGGAAAAGACTCTGATGCTGGGAGTGATTGGGGGCAGGAGGAGAAGGGGATGACAGAGGATGAGATGGCTGGATGGCATCACCGACTTGATGGACGTGAGTTTGAGTGAACTCCGGGAGTTGGTGATGGACAGCGAGGCCTGGCATGCTGCAATTCATGGGGTTGCAAAGAGTGAGACACGACTGAGCGACTAAACTGAACTGAACTGAAACTTTAAGTTGATTATAAATATCCATGAGGTACAACAAAATAAAAGATAAATAAATAATCTGATAATTTGATGAAATGAGAGAAAAACGTAATTAGGGGTGGAAGAAATAAAATGAGTACAGAAGCAATTCGGGTCCCCCCACCACTCATATATCCCATAAGGTGCTGTCCTGCTGTTTTGGCCATTGGATACAAGCTTACCTTGGAGTTTTCAAGGCCAATAGAAAGACTAACACACAGTTCATTGCAGATTTCCTTCGAGGAAAGCTGGGAATGCAAATGATGATTTGCTATATTCCAAGTTTTAAATGCTGACAGCTAATTCAAATTTGTTTAAAAACTATGCACTAAACAGAATATTTGTGAAAACTGAATCTAGCACATGGGTCTCAAGTTTATAATCTCAAATGTCTGTGCTGGGGGAAGGTAGCTTTCACAGAGGAGAGGCTGGGGCCCACTCTATCAAATGGATGCAACACAGAATCTGGGGGAGAGGGAGTGCTATGAACTGACTGTGTCCCCCTCAAATCCATACACTGAAGTCCCAGTCTCGAATGTGATTGTATTTGGAGATGGGGCTTTAGGAGGTAATTTAGGGCTTCCCTGATGGCTCAGATGGTAAAGAATCTGCCTGTAATGCAGGAGACTCGGGTTTGATCCCTAGGTTGGGAAGATCCCTGAAAAGAATGGCAACCCACTCCAGTATTCTTGCCTGGAGAATTCCATGGGCAGAGGAGCTTACAGTCCATAGGGTATCAAAAGAGTGGGACAAGACTGAGCAACTTAACACTTTCACTTAGGTCAAAGGAGGTCATAAGGGTGGAGTCTTTTTTTTTTTTTTTTTTTGGAGTCTTAATCCAATAGGATTGGTGGCCTTATAAGAGGAAGGCCATCTCTCTCCCCGTATACACACCAAAGAAAAGCCCTGGGAGGACACTGTCTTCAAGCTGGAAGAATTCTCTCACCAGAACCTGTCCCTGCTGGCCCTCTGGTCTAGGACTGCCAGCTTCGAGAACTGAGGAAATCAAGTTCTCCCTTTTGAGCCAGGCAGACTATGGTATCTCATTATGGAAGCCAGGGTAGAGTAATCCCCAGAACTTAGTCCACCTTCCTAGCCCCTGTGAGGGATGAACTCCTGAGCCCCTCAAGGAAACCCTACCAACAGTGCATTCATCTTTGTAGGATTTTGGAGAAGGCAGTGGCACCCCACTCCAGTACTGTTGCCTGGAAAATCCCATGGATGGAGGAGCCTGGTAGGCTGCAGTCCATGGCGTCGCTAAGAGTCAGACACGACTGAGCAACTTCACTTTCACTTTCCACTTTCATGCATTGGAGAAGGAAATGGCAACCCACTCCAGTGTTGTTGCCTGGAGAATCCCATGGACAGAGAAGCCTGGTAGGCTGCAGTCCATGGGGTCACACAGAGTCGGACACGACTGAAGCGACTTAGCAGCAGCAGCAGAGACATGTTTTAACAGGAAATGAAAAGGAGAGAAAAAGACTTGGGAAGAGCCTTCTATTTCAAGGTTGGGATCCCAGAGGAAGTGATGGAAAAATTGCTTTCAGATGAGTTCCACTGAAAATATATTAATAATTAGTATATGATGATAAATGAAAATTAGTTCACGCAAAATACAGATACCGTTCAGAAGGCTTCCAATACACCTTTGCATTATGAACGAATCCCAACCTATATTTTCAAGGTCTTCTGTTTCCTCTCTTCTCCCTTCACTTTTGATTACAGTCACCTGCCTCTTCAAATACACCTGCAAATACTACTAGATATGTTCCTGGAAGTTAGCTTGTTGTCTTATTTAAAGCATGATTCTAAATCTTGGTTTGAGGATACAAAGTCCAGCTATGACCATTACTCCATGATTTTGGGCAAATTATTTAATATCATTGTGCCTTAATTTCCTTTACTCCAATAGGGATGATATTAATAGTACTTACCTCCTGGGGAGTCTGTGAGGAGAAAATGAGTTAATATTTGTAACACATCTGCAACATTGCCTGAGAAGGTAAATTTTATGCGTTTATTAAATAAAATGCCTCTGTATGTTTGTATGTGCTTTTCCTGCTGCTCAGATGCTTATCCTCCACTTTTTCAGCCCCCACCCCATGCCTATGACTTTTTAAACAGCTTTATGAAGATGCGACTGATACAATAAACTGCACATATTTAAAGTTTTAACATATGCAAACTTTTCAAAGGGAAAGGTGGGGGGGAGTAAATTGAGAGTTTGGGATTGACATATACACACTACTATATTTAAAATATTAATAGATAACCAACAAGGACTTACTTATAGCACAGGGAATTCTACTCAATATTCTGTAATAACCCACATGCCAAAAAAATTGGAAAAAGAACAGTATTATGTATAACTGAACCACTTTGCTGTACACCTGAAAGCAATACAACATTGTAAATCAGCTATAATATAAAATAAAAACTTGTTTTAAAGTTTTGACTTATGTATACATTCATGACCTCATCACTACAGTCAAGATAATAAACATATCCCCCACCTCCAAAAGATTTCTCATGCCCCTTGCAACTCCCTTCTGCCCTCCCTGTCTCCTCTTTCCCCCCCACCTGCTAGTCTGCTTCCTGTCACTATAGATTGGTTTGAATCATCTAGAGTTTTATAACAATGCAATCATAACATAGAGCCTTTGGTGTCTGGCTGCTTTCACTCAGTATAATGTTTCTGAAGTTCATCCATATTGTAGCCCCATACCAGTAGCAGTTCTTTTTTTATTGTTGAGTAGTTTTGCATTGTGTGGATAGACTATGATTTCTTTATTGATCGTCTGTTGACAGATACTGGGGCTTTGTCTCTTTGTAAGAGTTGTTTTCCTAGTGCCTTGAACACTGCCCGGAACTACTGAATACTCGATAAATAATTTTAAACAAATAAATGGAAACATGTCTTTCTGGTGTCCTTCATCTTGTCTTTAAAGCTCAAGTTAGTGCTGCCATGAATACTATGCAGCCATTACAAACTATGTTTTCAAAGAATATTTGTTCATATATAAGAATGCCGACAGATGGCTTAAACTAGCTAGACTTCATTTAATAAAACATTCCAAGGGGTTTCATCTGATAAAGCACCCCAAGACTTCATTCTTTAAGCATCACAAAAGTTCTAAAAGTTTATTCAACTTTCTTTCAAGAAAAAGGCTGTCAGGCTCTAGCCCCCCGGCCTTCTGTTTCCTAGAGGACTTTCAGTAGCTTGAGGGGAAAGTGGGAACTCACTCCAGACTGGCCTAAGACTACTAGCGAGCTAGAAGCTTAATTAGCGTTTGTAAGACATTTGAGATGAAAATCACTATTAGCTCAAACCACTGCTATGAGAAGTGTTATTTTCAAAACCTCACTGACACATTAGCATTTGTGTTAACCAGTCCTGAGGGAAAGAGAAAAGACTAGAAGTACCAAAGGGTGATAGAAGAAATGATGAAGGTCCTAATAGGACTCCAGGTGCCAGGGAAGGTGATGCTTGAGATAATGACAGGTTTGGTAGCTGGCGTGCTATATACAGTCCTGCTAACAAGAGCAGCCTCAAGCAACCAATTATTTATGTGAAAGGACCACCAAGGTCCTTCAGCCAATCTAGTGACCATGTTTATTTGCAAGTGTCCTTTAAGTTGTGTTGACCAACCATCACAGTGATCAAGGAAATTTCAGATATCCTGTCACACTATGAAGGTGTTTCTAGCTAATGTGTTTTCTTGAAATTTTCAGGCAAGAGTAGATGGTATTCCTAATCAAGATAATGACCTTGGGAGTTTACAGATATCCAGGTAAGATATCACACATCCCTACTGGTGTCTGTCTGGATATCTGCACAATATCAAGAGTTCTAACTTTGGTACGAATATCATCATCTTATAGTTAGACGCAAGCAAAATTCTGCCTCCAATACTGTACAGAGCTTCTCAACAGTCTCTTAATTGGAATCTGCAACAACTAAAGAGACACTAGTGTTTAAGGATAATTCTACAATCTGGATGCTGGAAAATCCTATGAGCACTACAAACTTAAAGGGAACCATTAAGTCTACCTGGATATTTTATTTCCAAAAAAAAAAAAAAAGCAAGGTCAAGACTTTGGATAGAGATAATATCTCCTCTTCAGTAAACATCTGCAAAAATATCCAAGAGATGATGGCTCAACTAATATTAAGATTCAATTTTGCATTTTGCTGGTGGTCCAGTTAAGAGATGATGTGAGGCCTTCTTTTGGTATTACACAATACTCTTTATTTGGTATTATAAAGACAAATGATAAAGAGTGAATTAGGAATACATGTATTATCTGAACACTTGGGAAAATTCCATTGAATTTATGGGGCCAATCAAATCTACCTGAAAACTTGCAAAAGTCTAAGATCAACACCTTAGTTAGACACAATCCTGTCTTTGACAAGAAGACTGCAAAAAGCCATGGTAAACAAAAAGTTTCTCAACAATTACATGGTAAAATAGAAATCTTTTTAAAAATATAAAACAGGAGGGTGACATGGTTGCTAGAACTAGTGGAATACTATCAATTCTTACCTGAAAACCTAGCCCCCAAATCCCATGGCAAAACAGTAACAAATATTACTTACCTAAGCGTTTGAAGACTGGATGGTGGCTGATGTGATGAAGGTGCCTGTAATCACTTACCTGGATGCCAGATATGCCTCTGAGAACAACCATTGTAAGGTTCACCATGATCTCTTGACATAAAGGTGAAAAAAACATTATGATCCATGTAAAAAGGACACAATTTGTTCTACCAAGACACCTGAAGACACTACTTTCATCATTATAAGAACATCAGCATTCATTGAATACTGGCAGGAATCCAAGTTAGGAATATTCCCAGGTAAGCAGACATTTCTTTCTTTTTTTTTTTTTAATTGTGTGTACGTTTTATTTTTTTATTTTTTTCTGTTTTATACCTTTTTATTTTTTTAATTTAAATTTATTTATTTTAATAGGGCACATGTGCAAGATTTCCATGATCACTATCATGGCTAGCTAGGTTCATTGTGCTAATTACCTCTGGTTATGTGAAATTACTCAATACTCAGAGAAAGACAAAACTTTAAAAATAATAATAAATGAAAACTCCCGGTTTCTAGAACTGGTAAGAGATCCACTGTTTCCATCTGAAAGGCTGCAAGGAAATCATGGTAACAAGTGTGAGGAACACTACCATCACCTACGTAGCTACCTGGAGACCGGAAGGCCTATGTAGTGGTTCAGGCCCACACCATCACTTCCCTGCACACCAACCATGTCTCCCCATCAACAACCAATTTCTGAGATTTCTAGAAGGAAACATGAAAGAAATATTATAAAGCATATGTTAAAGGGCACAAGTTTATTTTCTACCAGGACACCTGCAGATAACCTTGGTCACTTCCTCATGAGGAGACACATCAGCTTTACCTGTGTACCTGCAGGAATCCAAAGTTAACACCAAGGTTGGAAAACTATCATTTCTTGCCTGGACACCTGTACAAATCCTGTGGGTAGTACTGTGGTGGGGAAAACCACCATAAGTACCTGTATATGCAACCCTTGAGTGCCCCTATGTTAAATATAAATTTCACCTGAAACAAAAAAGTGAAAACTCAGAGTCTCTAGATTTGGTAATGACTCTATCATTTCATACCTAAACATCTGTATCTAAGTCATACTGACAAGCATTCCTGACACCTGCCATCACTTACCTCCATATAGGAAAACTGGATGGTCTGTGATGTGGTTTAGGCCATGCCATCACTTACCTCAACACCAGCTGTGTCCAGCTATCAACTGCCACTGACTGGCTTGCTGCCTGATCTCTTGGCAAGCCCTGAAAAACACACTGTGAAAAACGTGCTTGGTATAATGCTGTATGTCACCTGTGCGCCAGCAAGCCCCTCTGTCACCTATATCATTTTGAGATCCATCAATATTACTTGGATACTTGGAGAACTCTGAGGATAAACCCGAGTAACACACACACCTTTCTTCCCTGAAGGGCTACTTGCAAATATCCTGTGGTTAATAAAGCCATTAGAACAATATAACAAACTGCCTGGATGCTTGCAATCTGTCTACCAGCTCAAGCAAGAAATACACATTGTATCTGTACAAGATCACAATAAAAAACTATTGCTTGCTAGTATTACTAGGGACAAATTAATTTAGCCTACACTTGTGCCAAACAAGGTAAATATCAGATGATTACAAAGATATCTGAGAATAAGCAGCCCTCTAATGGGCTTCCCTGGTGGCTCTGCTGGTAAAGAATCTGCCTGCAACGAGGAAGACCTGGATTCTATCCCTGGCTTGGGAAGATCCCCTGGAGAAGGGAACAGCTACCCGCTCCACTGCCCTGGCCTAGAGAGTTTCATGGATTGTATAGTCCATGGGGTCGCAAAAAGTCAGATACGACTGAGCGATTTTCACTGATGTGTTTACATCACATCATCTCATACCTGTGTACTACTTAAGACCTGAACTGCACACCTGCAAAAATAATTAGGGAAGTACAAGTGTTAGGGACACCATCAACACTAACGTTTATGCATGATGATCACATGATTTAGGTTGTGGCTTCGGCGCAAGTCACCACTTCCCTCCATATCTGCGATGTGCCTTGATAACTACTGTGAATAAGTTCACTGTGATGCTTTCACATGAAGCTGAAAACAACTGTGTAAAATGTGTTTGGTATGCATCTTACTCCACTGGGCCACCTGAAAATTCCTTGTTCAATTCTACCATTTCAAGACACATTGCTGTTTCATGGTAACTGTGGAAATCTGAGATTAATTAAAAGAGATTCTTTCCTCTCTTGCTGGGATGCCTGGAAAAACCTAAAAGTGAACGTTAACCACTGATGGACAGTATGACAAATCATCCACTGATTCATCTATCACTGCTGCTGCTGCTTCTGCTAAGTTACTTCAGTCGTGTCCAACTCTGTGCGACCGCATAGACAGAAGCCCACCAGGCTCCCCTGTCCCTGGGATTCTCAAGGCAAGAACACTGGAGTGGGTTGCCATTTCCTTCTCCAATGCATAAGAGTGAAAAGTGAAAGTGAAGTCGCTCAGTCGTGTCCGACTCTCAGTGACCCCATGGACTGTTGCCCACCAGGCTCCTCCATCCATGGGATTTTCCAGACAAGAGTACTGGAGTGGGGTGCCATTGCCTTCTCTGGCATCTATCACTATGCATACATAAAACACATAACCTGTGAACAAGAACACAGTCAAATATCCGACTTACTGGTATTGTTGGGGTCAATTTAAATTCTGAATGGCAAATATGCCAAAGTTATACTTAACACAGAGACTTGAAAGCATCATCATTCACACATATGAAAATAAGAAGCTCTGTAATGAGGGAAAGTCATATAACCTCATACCTGCACATTAGGAAAGGACTTAATTGGATCACTTGCAAAACAACAGGGTAACACTCTGTTAGGGAAAGCATATCCATGTACTCAGATATCTGAAGACTAGATGACCTGGCTTCTGCGAAAGGCCCACAGTGTCACTCACTTGGATAAAATCCATGTTCTTTTTATGGTCATGAAGAAGTGCACAATGATCTTTAGACATGAACCTGGAAAAAACATTGTGACAAATGTGTCTATGGACACGATTAATTGTCTGGACACTGCAGATGACCTCATACACTGCCTTCACCAAAGAACACATCCTCCGCTCTCCCTGGGGGCATGCAGTTCTCCAAGGTCTATGCTACTGTTATAATTGTTATAAATACCATCCTCTCTTCCCTGCTCCCCTGCAGAAACGCCACATTCACAATTGTGCCACATAGTCATTACTGCCTGCACACCCAGGAATTGCTCATCACTCACAGCATTAAAAATAAACTCTCAAAAATATAAAACAGTAGACAATCATAATTGTTAAGATTAATAAAAACACTACCATTTCTTACCTGAAGACCTGAAATTGATGATAACGGCCCTCTTGGCTCTTGTCCAAGATAGATCACAATACATGCTGATAACCTAGTTCAACATTCTTGGAGTTTTTTTCTGCATTATGCATTCAAATGCTGATAGAGCAGGCAGTGAGCTCTCCAACATTACCGCTAGATAAAGTCTTAAGCCAAAGAAAATTCTCCAGATAATCAATGTATAATTCTTTAAGACCTTCTACTGTCTGTTGTAAAATTATATTCACTGTTATTAAAATTTTGCTACGATGCATTCTATAAAAAAATAAAATAAAAAAAATAAAAACATGGTACAACAAGTTAAGCCAATCAATACCACTTACCTAGAGATGTGAATGCAGGATGCTGTGATGTGGGGAAGGTGCACATCGTCACTTACCTGGACATCAGAAAGGACCCCTTTAACAGCCATTAAGTTCATCTTGATCTCTTGACGGGAATCTGAAAAACATGTTCTACAGTTCCAAAGGACAGAACTTGTAGCAGGACACCTTCAAATGACCTCAGACATTTCCTTCATTTTGAGAACATCAACTCTACCTGAATACCTGCAGTATAGCAAGGTTGTCGGCATTTGCAGATATGACAACATTTCATTCTGGGACACCTGCAATATTTCATGGTTACTATCATGGTTAAGAGCATCATGAGAATCATCTGAAAATGACAAACACCTCAATCACACCATCAACGAAAATTCTCTCTAAAATATAAGAATGGAAAACTCATGGTTTCTAGAATTGATAAGAACAGTCCTTTTCTACCTGAATACCTAGGGCTTTCCAGGTGGTGCAGTGGCAGAGAATCTGCCTGCAAATGCAGAAGACCTAAGAGACTCAGGTTTGAACCCTGGAGGAGGAAATGGCAACCCACTCCAGTATTATTGCTGGGAGAATCCCATGGACCGAGGAGCCTGTAAAGAAAAAATGGTAACATCAACTGTCAGAGAAACTATCAGAAGGTGCCCAGTTTTATGAAGATCAAATGGCCTGTGCTGTGGTTTAGGCCTATATCCTGACTTACCTGCACACAAGTCATGGTCACCACTAATTAGCACTGTTAGTTTAACCATGGTCTCTTGACATGAACCTAGAATGATAATATGAAATGTTTGTTAAAGGACATAACTTTTTCTACCATGACAGTTGTAAATAATTTTGGTCACTTCATCATTAGGAGACACAGCAACTTACCTGGATACTTGTAGCAAGCCAAAGTGAACACCAGTATAAGATAAAATATCCCTCTTTGACTGGAGACCTGTAAAAATCCTATGACTAGTACTGAGATGGGGAACACCATGATAAATAACTGTACTCACATAAAACCTCAGCATTCACAGAGGTAAAAATGAACATTTCCAGAAATATAACAAATGAAAACTGAGGCTATCTAGAAGTGGTAAAGACTATCACTTTCTAACTCAATTTCTTAAAAAACCAGAGTAACAAGAAGTATCACATCATCACTTAGCTGGATATATGAAGGTCAGATGGGATTTGCTATGGTATAGGCCCACGTCTGTACTTACCTCCATACCAGCAATGATCCCCAATGACTACCATTAACAGGCTCACCATGATGTCTTCACGTGAATCTGAGAAACACATTGTGGACAATGTTTGTGCATGTGTGCACACTTGGTTGCTCAATTGTGTCTGACTATTTTGTGACCACATGGACCATAGCTTGCCCGCCAGGCTTCTGTGTCCATGGAATTTTCCAGGCAAGTATTACTGGAGTGGGTTGCCAGTTCCTACTCCAGGGATTTTCCTGAACCAGAGATTGAAATCACGTCTCCTGAATCTCCTGCATTCGCAGATGGATTATTTACCACTGCACCACCTGGGAAAGTTTGCAGAATATAAATCATTTGACCGCTAAAGATGCACATTTCCTTGGTCACTTGATCATTTTGGTACCCATTGACACTACAGGGCTAGTTGCAGAAGCTGAAGGTCAATTCCTAGGAAGAGACACCATTTTCACTTGAAGGGACACCTGAAAAAATTTCCATGGTCAGTAATGTGATGATGGCAATGTGAAAGAATATCTGCATCACTGCATATCTGTTAATCAGTACAAGTATTAAGTATATATTATCTCTAAACAGGAATAGAAAAAACATCTTATTGGTAGTAATCTATATAGGGTCAAATAAATTTAACTACACACATGGCAAAAACAAGGTAAATATAAGATACAGAGATTACAGAGATATCTGAAAAGGAAAATGTCCTTAATAGGGTAATGTCATATAATATCATACCTGTATATGAGTAAAGACCTCATGAGGATATCTAAAAACGCACATGGTAACACAAGTGTCTGGGATACCAACCTCATTTATCTTCATATTCAAGTTCAGATGGTCTTGTTGTGGTAGGACCCACTTTATCACTTAAATGGCTGAGAACAAGGTTCCGTTAGCAACCATTGCTAGGTTCACACTGTTCTCTTCACAGGAACATGACAAAATACATCTAACAAATGTATTTAAAGATACAATCTATTCCATCAGGACACCTATACCGAAAATTGTCTTCTACCCGAACTGTGGAAATAACAACACGCAAAGGTATTTGAATTAATTCAAGTCAATATCATTCTCAGGATAAATGTTGACTTTTTAATTGGATATGTGAAATGAAAATTAAAAGATATGATCACACAACACTCAAAGGATTAAATATTAGTTATACCTAAAACATACAAAATGTAAACTCATAAGTAACAGAATTAGTAGGAAAACTTAGAATTTCTCACCTGAAGATCTAAAACAAAATCATGCTAGAAAGAACTGTTCAGAACACTACCATGACTTACCAAGATGCATGGAGAAGAGATGGTCTGTCATGAGGAAAAGGCAACCATCCCAACTTAGGTAGACACAAGCAATGTCCCAAGCAAATTACCAATGAAAGTTCACCATCAGGACATGACATGAACCTGAAAACATTAAGAGAATGAATGCAATAAGCATAATATTCTAGGTGTGGACACCTGAATATTCTCTTGGTCAGTTTTACCATTTGGATGCTTGTACAAGTGCAGGACTCAATCTAACAAAGAGATACCATCTCACCTAGCCTCTTCATCAGTATGTAACACACTGACTCAACCTGCATCTTGTCAGGAATAAGAGATCCATACTGACGTCAGATAAAACCACCAGGAATTCACTGGACACCTGGGAAAAACGTATGGGTACTCCTGGGATTGGGGACACCATGATCAGTACCTAGGGAGGTATAATCCCTCAACTCTCACAGGATGGAACAGAAGCTTTTTCTAAGATAAAGAGGAGAAAGCATATGTTGAAGGATTTGGTAAATCTCTGTCATTTCTTACCTGAGTGCCTCGATGAAAAAAGTCTTGGTAACATCAGTGTGACAACCCATCCTAACTTACCTAGATTGATGAAGGCCTGAGGACCCATGCCGTGGGTGAGGCCACAAACATCGCTTACCTGGATACTGGCCAGGTCACATGGGAACCACCTTCGACACGTTCACCTAGAGTGCTTGACGTGAATCTGAAAAACGCCTTGGGCAAAACGCGTTCAGTACACATCACAGTCGACCTGTGTGACTGCAGGAACATCAGGTCAAGGCCTAGTTCCTCTTTTGAGTGTTTACCTGCAAAACTCCCCTGGTCAATGTCACAGGTATGGGAAATCCAATGAATTGCATCCATACCATCACAAGAGCAGGGAAAAAGAAGCATCTCTGAACAAGAATATATTCATAGTCAGTTTCTCATGCTGATGAACACTGTGAGGGACCAATGAGTTTCTGAAATGCTCCATGCCAAATCAAGATCTATTTAAGAGTCTTCAGAAGATCATGAATTTCCTATCAATCTGAAAATAAGAAGGTCCCTAATGAATTCATGTCACATAATCTCACACTGCTACACTACGCAAAGAACTGAATGGGAAACCTGCAACAAAGAACATTCACACGCTGGGTTAAAGACACCATCCCCATTCACCTAGACATCAGAAAATGGAATGATATGGCTGGGCAAGGACCCACTTCATCCCACTCCTGGTTGCTAGCGAGGTCCTGAGGATAGCTATCATTTGGTTCATTGTGATGCCATGACAGCTAGAACCTTGAGAAATGCATTCCACTGTGTCTTAAAGGACACAGTGGCTTCCCTGTGAAATAAGCTTACCCTTGCCAATAACATCGGTCACTTCCATAGAGAGGGCAAGCAGAAACACAACCTGGACTTGGACTAATTGAAGGTCAACACCATTGTTAGGCACAGAGTCACCTCTTGGAGGCATACTGGGAGAAATCTCCTGGTGAGTATTTCAACAGCAGAATCAATTGCCTGGATATGCATTACCCTCTGTCACTCTTAAGCTGAAACACACTTAATAGCAAAATTCTAAGGGGAAAAAAAAGGAGGGGGGAAGATGTACTTAGCATTGGTGGTGGACAATGTCATGTCTTGACTGAAAATCTGCTCCCCTGAAAAATAAAAAACCTAAAATCGAATAGGTAGGAATGCCATCCACACTTGCCTACATTGCTGAAGATCAATTTGTTTGCAGGCAGCTAAAGGCCCACCTCATGACTGACCTGGACACCAGCAAGGTCCCCAGAGAGTGACCACTGGAAGGTTCTTCCCTTGAAAGGAACCTGCAAAACACATGAAGAGATCTGTGTAAAGGGTCACAATTTGCGTGACCAGGACACCTGAAAACCACCCTAGTCATTTCCGTCCTTAGGCAATCAACGTTACCTGAGTGCTTGCAGGACTCCGAGGTCAAGACCCCGTCAGGTTAATTACACTTCTTTACAGGGTACCTACAGAATGTCCATGGTCACTACAGTGCTTGGCATATCATAAGAAATACCTGACCTGTGTCATCCCTCACAACTCTCAGAGATAAACATTTTTCTCTCAAGGTCTTAAGAATGAGTAAAGTATCCCTCGTTACCTGAGGACCAGCAAAGAAGTCATGGTCACAGTGGGAGGGTCACAATGCTCACTCAGCTATTTATGTGCAGTTCAGGGAACCCGTGCTGAGGGTTAGCCCACATCATCCATGTACCTGATGTGCCTGTTCAATCAGGACACTTGGGTCATGTCATCATTAGGGGACACATCCACTCTACCTGGAGATTTTCCAAGGTCACGGCCCAGGTTGGAAAGCCATAGTTGGCTCACTGGACACCTATTCAAAGCCTATGGACAGCACCGTGATAGCAAAACCATGATCAATATCTGCATATGTGCAAACATTCAATGCCTAAGAGTATTCAACTTCTTCCAAAAGAGAAACAGGGCAAAGTGTTACATTTTTACATCACGAAAGACATGCTTGGGCTTCCCTGATAGCTCAGTTGGTAAAGAATCACCTGCAATGCAGGAGACCCCAGTTCAATTCCCGGGTGGGGAAGATCCACTGGAAAAGGGACAGGGTACCCACACTAGTATTCCAGGGCTTCCCTTGTGGCTCAGCTGGTAAAGAATCTGCCTGCAATGCGTGAGACCTGGGTTCGATCCCAGGCTTGGGAAGATCCCTTGGAGAAGGGAAAGGCTCCCAATTCCAGTATTCTAGCCTGGAGAATTCCATGGACTGGATCGTCCATGGGGTCGCAAAAAGTTGGACATGACTGAGTCACTTTCACTTTCAAAGACACTCTTCTGTCTTACCCTGATCCCTGAAAGAAAAAGTCAGGGTAACAAGAAGGGTTAGGACACACCATCACCTACACAGACATCTGGACATCAGATGGCCTGCACTGGGGCTTAGGCCCACTGCGTCCCTTACCTGGACACCAACCAGGTTCCACCTGCAAATCTTTCCTTCCTTCACTGCTATGTTGAATACATACCAAATGCTAAAGAGGAACAAAGCAAAATGTCATTTCTACCAGTGTCATTAGGGAAACATGAAATTCCTCATCGATGACATGCCAGAAACAAAGTCAACACAAGAGACTGGAATCATGATGTACAGAGATATCTCATGATCCAAACATCTTTCATCAATTCATATTGCACGAACTCATACTGGGAGAACAAGGATGGGAACATGAGGCCCGCAGGAAAAAAAAAAAAAGAGAGAGAAAGAAGACATAATCAGGATTGTAGGGATAGCATCCTTATTTTTCTCGATAGGAAAGTTCAGAGGGTCTGCAGTCTGGTGAGATCCACTTTAACACTTAACTGGTTAAGCAGTCTCTTCTGGATGAATCGGCTCACCCCGTTCTCCTATCAGGATCCTAAAGAAACACATGCAACCAATGTGTTTAGCATGAATCTTGTTCTACTAGGATTCCTGCCCCTGACCTTTTTCACCTCCTTTATTACCCATCACAGCCATTCTACCTCCATCTTTGCAGCCATTCATGGTCACCACTGTGGTCAGGAGAGACCAGTTGTACTTCTCTGGATATGTGCAAAAATGCTAGAGTTACAACATGGCAGGCACTTCAGGACAACTATCTGGACAGAGTCCTCATTACCTACAGGATGAAACAGACGGTTTCACTAAACTGGAAACAGGGTAAACTTACGGTTAATACAATGAGTAAGGACTCTGGCGGCTCAGATGGTAAAGGGTCTGCCTACAATGTGGGAGACCTGGGTTCGATCCCTGGGTGGGGAAGATCCCCTGGAGAAGGAAATGGCAACCCACTCCAGTATTCTTGCCTGGAAAATCCCATGGACGGAGGAGCCTGGTAGGCTACAGTCCATGGGGTCACAAAGAGTCGCACAGGACTGAGCGACTTCACTTCACTTCACTTATCATTTCTTACCCGAGTACCTGCATGAAAAAAATCTTGGCAATGTCAGTGTGACAACCCATCTTAACTTACCTAGATTGATGAAGGCCTGAGGACCCGTGCCATGCATGAGGCCCTAACCACCGCTTCCCTGGATACCAGCCAGGTCACATGGGAACCACCTTCGACACGTTCACCTAGAGAGCTTGACATTAATCTGAAAAACATATTGTGCCATATGTGTTCAGTACACATCATCCACATACCTGCACCTCAACAGTTTCTTTACTGTCTTGATGCTCGCAAAACTGCACCACTAAATCCTAGTAAATGGTACTCTGTTACCTTGAAGAGATATCTCAAAACTTCACTGTCATATTTGTGGTCATGAACAAGATAAATTACCTGGATCCTGTTGTCAGCAGGAATGTATAAAACAGTATATCAGAAGAAGAGTAGATTATTCTTTTAGTAGTAATGTAGTAGTAGTACATTATTCTTACTAATGTTTCTAGGGACAGGTTGATACTTTATATTCAAACCCAAAATACAGTTAATACAATTTGCTAGATTTTAAATTATATAGTGTTCATAATTCCATTAATTACATACTTATGTGAATGCCTAATAAATTATGTGACTTGTCCTACCTTTACTAGCAAACAGTGTATCAGGATTCTGTGTAGGAAAACACATGGGGAGACTGTACTTGTGATATTATACATCATCCTCACTTAGCAAGATGTCTAAAGACCAGCTGGTCTATATTGTGATAAAGTGATATTGTGATATTGATTTTGAAGTTTGGTAAAACTCTGTCATTTCTTACCTGAATACCTGCATGCAAAAATCAGAAATTCTTAACTGACTCTCAGCTGCACAGTGAAATTGAAGGGAAACTGACGTTTGGATTAATTCCCACTTCTAAAGGCCCCTACGCTGGACTGATGTATAGAGAGGCCTGTTGTCGTCAAACTCACCTTCAAACGATGCTCAAACAGAGGAAACTGCACTACACTAGGATGAGAAGATGATGACATCAGACATAGCCAGCTTGCCCAAGATGTTGATCTGATTCGTATGATTATAATGTTTCTTGATTCTTTGGACCTATGCCTATCAATCAAATGTTTTCTATCATGGACACGATTCTGTGCTAGTTTAAAACTCAATCCAATTTTTGAGTTGTGGCCAGTTACCTGTGTCTAGTACTTCTGGGTTACCTGGGTAGATTTCTGTCCTCCAGGGCTCTGATTAGATACCCCCTAGGAAATTTATTTTAGATGAGAGTTCAGTTGTGTTCTGTCTATTCATGATACTACTAAATGGGATCCTCTCACCTGGCCAGTTAATAATATCTGCTCTGATGTTGGCCATAGATTTAAGTCCCAATCAAAATATTAACCTCTCATCTATTAAAAGGAAAACTCCCACAATTATGGGATGGATCTATATGGTTAACACCAGGCTCTGGTCATTCGCACAGAGTCGGACATGACTGAAGTGACTTAGCAGCAGCAGCATGGTCATTTAAGTTTAAAAGCTCCTCTATGTTTGGAACAATTAAATCATACTAAAAATGATAACCTGGTAATATTATGAGACAAGGCTAGGTGCTTTATGAACTATGCCTATTATTATCCTTACAGAGAGTGACTGGTATGGAACTCAGTGGATCTGTGACACTAATTTATGGCCTTGACGTCTATAAGCATGGATACAAAGGTATAGCCTGGGATTCCTATGAATTTAAGGCCATACATGTTAACAAATTAGAGGTAACTCCAACCAATCTACCATTGGTATGATCCCAATGGGTCAAAAGATCTGTATTCTACTGGTATGACCACTTAGCAGCTATTTTTTTGTGCCTTCAGTGGGATTTGAGGATGTAATTGGCCATATCGAAGCCTTAACAACTTTCATAAACTTTAAATGGTAGTAATAGGGCTATTAGCCTATTGAATTCCGATCTCTATGATGAGAAAGGCAGTGCTACACAACTGCAAGCCCCTTGACACCTTACAGCATCTCAGGGAGATATCTGTGCTATAATTCAAACTGAATGCTATTTTCATACCTGATAAACCCTTTAATGTAACACATTTGATGAACCATATGAAAAATCAGATTTCTGCTTTAAGTGACTCATTCCCTAGTCTTGATGATCTTTTACTGGTTTGGTGCAGGAGGCTCATGGCTAAAATATTTACTTTTAATTTCACTAATGTTATTAACTTTACTATTTGTATTTTGTCTGTTTCACAAGATATTATTTCTTGTATCACCAAGTGTATGACTGAGCCTCCAGTGAAAATAATGATGACTAGACTTGAAGCAGTTGATCAAATGTATAGCTTGATATGTGACCAATGATTGTAATAGTGTAACTCTAGATATGGGAAGACGCAATGAAAGGGAATACTTTGCTGGGCCATAACTAGAAGACAGTGTCCAGAGATCTTTGACTATGAAGACCTAGTCCAGTAATAGCACACTGAGTGGCCCATCAGCAAAACTTTCAGAACTGGGAAAGAGCCTTCCCAGCAACGCGCGACAAAATGGTCATGAAAAGCCCCCCAAAGTGTGGTCGGATTAATGACCACAAGGTGTCCGTGTCAACTACAAACTGGCACTGACCAAGAGCGATACCAACGACTGAACAACAAAGGCATTTCCCATCTGCCTCTATAGCGATTGAACTCTGTACTGCTATAGCTGTTGATCTTCAACAACCCCTGAGGGAGTTCAGGGTGGAGTGAGGCACTCTGTGCTCCAGAGAATCTGGTGGGACAGGTCTTTAGACATTTGGATGTTTTTAGGAACAGATTTTATGATCTCAGTCCTTGCATCTCCTCATATCTAGAGAAGCACTAAATTCCTTCATAGTGACATCAGATCCTCATGACTAACAAAACATCTTTTGTAAAATGAGTGCTTAATGGTATTGAACCCCCCCTTCCCCAAAGCCTTATATATTGACCTTCCCCCACTGCTTTGGAGCAGTTTCTGAGTTGTTTGGAGCAGTTTTCTGAGATGCTGCCTCCCAGGCTGCAGTCCTCATTTTGCCCCCAAATAAAACTTAACTCACAACTCTCAAGTGGTACATCTTTTTTTAGTTGACAATATATATCTACTTAACACACAAATAGTGAAACCTCAGTTCTTCAAGATTTCAGTTCTGAGTTAGGTACAGCAACGTAAAACCCATCTGTTTACAAAAGAGGCTGGATTAAAATTGGGGTTTTCACAGATAAAACAAGTCAGGCTTACTTGGCTAGATGGTTAAATATTATATTTGCAGAAAAAGCAATTTCTAATTACCTTGGACAAGCCAATTTCTAAATTACTTTACCCTCTTTAAAATTTGCACTTCAAAAACACAGAGATAAGGTTCCAAGGAAGACCAGAGAGGATATTTGCATCTCAAAGATACAGGCAAGTTCTTCCTAGGATAATTTGTTTCCCCATGTTTAGTATTTAGGAGCTTCACAAGATGAACAGAGAAGGTTTTGGGGGTGGTGAAAAGATTTTTGGAACCACCCTTCTGGTCCTGTAAAGATTACATTTGTAAACCAAGGACAGTTTTGTTTTTTCCCACCTTTTCCAAAAGAATTGGGTGTCCTCCCCAACAAGGACTGACACATCTATCCATCCATGTTGGAAAGCTTCACCTCTCCTCTTCTCTGGAAGAGAAGAAGTGAGAAGGCCTCTCTGGAAGGCCCAGGAGCAACACCCAGGCTCCCACAAGAAAGAGGCAAATGTAACAGGAAAGATAGGGAAGACCGAGAAATCCACCCTTTGCTCCACTGGGCTGGTCCTCAGAAAGGAGTCAAAAGGAGAAACCCTCACCCATTTGGCAGCAGCTACTGGGGCCCAGTGAGCAGTGGGGCCTTTGGAACACACCAGAGGAACGCCAGAGTTCCTTAGTTGCTTCCACAGCTACTGGCCTGTTTGCAGAGGGTGTGAGGAGAAAGAAAAGAGGAGAAAACCATAGAGGAAGCCATAGAGGAAGCAGTTCCAGATGTCCGCACATCACCAAAGTAACCAGAATAAACCAAAACCTAACCATCCAGAAAGTTACATTAACACAACTTCCCAGTCCCATTAGACTGGCAACCTTTCTCCAAAGTGCCTTATAAACAGAGTTTCCCTTATAGGGAGAACACTCCAAATTGGAGCCATAGCCCCCAAGATGGGAGCCGAAGCTTCCCAGATTGTACAAGGTCAAAAAAGGCTACTGTGGGACTCCGATGTCAAGCTGTTCTGGGGAAAAAGTTATTTAAGTATTTAATTTACAAAGGAGAGTAGTATCTATTAGAGAAACAATCAACTTGTTCTCCACTGTCAAAATTACCTGGGGCTCTAGTAGGGGAAATTAGAATTGGATGCCTCAAGTCCAAGGGAGTCTCCTGGGCATGTTTATTATCAGCACTTTGTAACTGCCTGATTGTTTAGTTGTGAGCCATTTCAGGGGCATTGTTCTTCTGATCTTAACTTGTCTAATGTGAACCCGAAAGATCTTTCAGGATAGATGAAATATTTCCCACTTGTATAAGCTGTATAGCACCAAACACACAGACAGACAAATTCCAACAAAAAAGGCACAGATTCCAGCATCGATGCATCCAGACAAACCGATTCCCAGAATAGGGTAAATAAATTTACGCTATAAAACAAATGACCTAACTCCAACTAGGCTACCCACCCCCATGAGAACTAGCTCCTAAATGAACCAGTTCCAACTGGACCAGTTCCCAAATGAGGTAAATTTACCCTACGAATGAGCTAATTTCAACTAGGGTGGGCTTGCTCCACGAGGACTAGTTCCCAATGAACCAATTCAGGGTAGAGTCCAATAACACCTCCCCTCTGCAAATGGGTACCAAATCAGGTTGGCTAATCCTGTAAAGCAAAAGCCCAGATTGAGGGGAAAAAATGTTTGTGGTGTGCACACTGAAGCAACTTAACCTTCAAAATTGAGCCTGTCAGCTCTTAACACAAAACAACACACAAAACAAGCAAACTGGCTGAACCAGCTATCAAACTGGGTAGATTGACCCTACAAATGAAATTCAGCCTGTTGACTCTGGAAGTTTGTCAGTTCCCTGTCTCAACTGCCAAGCGCTAGGGACAGTCGGTGCCACTTCAGGAAATCTTGAAGGAAAGAACCTCAGGACAACAAATGGTCCCAGCAGCTGCTTGGATCTTGCCCCAGCATTCCCTGTTCAGGTCCAGCTAGCCACGAGCAGCAAGGCTCCTGGCTGGCTAAATCAAATTGTTATCGAGTCCAAGCTCACTCTGCTTACTGCACAATAAGCCAATGAATCCATGAGATGAGGCACTGAGGAAAGGAAGAGACTTTAATTGGAGAGCCAGCAGACAGAAAAGATGGCAGGCTCAGTTCAGTTCAGTCGCTCAGTCGTGTCTGACTCTTTGCAACCCCATGGACTGCAGCATGCCAGGCTTCCCTGTCCATCACCAATTCCCAGAGCTTACTCAAACTCATGTCCATCGAGTTGGTGATGCCATCCAACCATCTCATCCTCTGTCAAAATAACCATTTTATGGGGTCTGGATGCCAGGTTCTTTTATAGATCAGAGATGATGAGGGGAAGTAAGGAAGCAAAGTACAAAGGCCATTAATCTTGCAAACATATCCTAGAATGGCAAGTCTCAGGCAGGGGATGTGTTAATTTCTTTCTTCCTGCCGTCCACAGGTGGACATGGTTCTGAACAAAGGCACTTTAGTTTAACAGTCAGGCGGAGGGGCAGGATTCTCTGATGCAAACCATTCTGCATGATTATGATAACAAAAGCAACAAAAAGCAAGTCAAAGAAACAGTTCCAACATGGGAGTCAGAATTGGCTTCTTCGCTGCAACAGTGTTAGGGACGCTATCACCACTTCCCTACATTTCTGAAGGTCAGATGGCCTGTGCTATGGTTTAGGCCCACATCATCACTTACCCGGACAACAGCAGTATCCCCATTAATGAGCATTGTTACCACAGCGTCTTGACAGGAACCTGAAAAACATATTATGAAATATGCATCAAAGGAAACAATATATTCTACCAAGGTACCTGCAAATAACCCTGTTTACGTCTATCATTATGGGACACATCAACTTTACCTGTTTATTAGCAACATTCCAAGGTCAACATCATTTTGGGATAAGACCATCATTTCCTAAGTACATACTTGCAAAAATTCCACGCTTACTACTGTGGAGAGGAACACCATAATTATCTGTGTACCTGCAATTTCTGGACACTTGGAGGGCAAAACAAAGTTTCTCTCAATTAAAAATATGAAGACTCATGGATTCAAGAATTGGTAAGGACTCTTATCATTTCTTACGTAAATAGCTATTTTTAAAAAATGTTAAGTGTTAGGGATGCTACTGTCACTTACTTAGATATCCAAAAATGAGATGGTCTATGCTGATTTAGACCCACATCATCATTTACCTGGACACTGGCAAAATCCATGTTAACAGCTACGGTAAAGTTCATCATACTCTTTTGACTGAAACCTGACAAATACATTGTTACAAATGTTCCCACATATGTATCTTTTTTCTTCTGGGTGCCTACAAATAAAGCTGATTTTTTTTTTAATTGTAGGATGTATCGACTCTACTTGGATACTTATTGTATTCCACAGTTTACATCTTTCTTAGTAACCATAATGTCTTTTGACTGGATACTTGGAAAAATTCTAGTGAAAAGTAAGGGCTAATTTTCTTTCTCTCTCTTTTTTTAGGGCTAATTCTTTGTATAATTTATGAGAACACTAAGACAGTAGGTGTTGCAAGAGGGCATCAGAGGGCAGAGACACTGAAACCATAATCACAGAAAACTAGTCAATCTAATCACACTAGGACCACGGCCTTGTCTAACTCAGCGAAACTAAGCCATGCCCTGTGGGGCCACCCAAGACAGGTGGGTCATGGTGGAGAGGTCTGACAGAATGTGGTCCACTGGAGAAGGGAATGGCAAGCCACTTCACTATTCTTGCCTTGAGAACCCCATGAACAGTATGAAAAGGCAAAATGATAGGATACTGAAAGAGGAACTCCCCAGGTCGGTAGGTGCCCAATATGCTACTGGAGATCAGTGGAGAAATAACTCCAGAAAGAATGAAGGGATGGAGCCAAAGCAAAAACAATACCCAGTTGTGGATGTGACTGGTGATGGAAGCAAAGTCCGATGCTGTAAAGAGCAATATTGCATAGGAACCTGGAATGTTAGGTCCATGAATCAAGGCAAACTGGAAGTGGTCAAACAGGAGATGGCAAGAGTGAACATCGACATTCTAGGAATCAGTGAACTGAAATGGACTGGAATGGGTGAATTTAACTCAGATGACCATTATATCTACTACTGTGAGCAGGAATCCCTTAGAAGAAATGGAGTAGCCATCATGGTAAACAAAAGAGTTCGAAATGCAGTACTTGGACACAATCTCAAAAATGACAGAATGATCTCTGTTCGTTTCCAAGGCAAACCTTTCAATATCACAGTAATCCAAGTCTATGCCCCAACCAGTAACGCTGAAGAAGCTGAAGCTGAACGGTTCTATGAAGACCTACAAGACCTTTTAGAACTAACACCCAAAAAAGATGTCCTTTTCATTATAGGGGACTGGAATGCAAAAGTAGGAAGTCAAGAAACACCTGGAGTAACAGGCCAATTTGGCCTTGGAATACAGAATGAAGCAGGGCAAAGACTAATAGAGTTTTGCCAAGAGAATGCACTGGTCATAGCAAACACCATCTTCCAACAACACAAGAGAAGACTCTACACATGGAAATCACCAGATGGTCAACACCGAAATCAGACTGATTATATTCTTTGCAGCCAAAGATGGAGAAGCTCTATACAGTCAGCAAAAACAAGGCCAGGAGCTGACTGTGGCTCAGATCATGAACTCCTTATTGCCAAATTAAGACTTAAATTGAAGAAAGTAGGGAAAACCACTAGACCATTCAGGTATGACCTAAATCAAATGCCTTATGATTATACAGTGGAAGTGAGAAATAGATTTAAGGGACTAGACCTGATAGACAGAGGGCCTGATGAACTATGGACGGAGGTTCGTGACATTGTACAGGAGACAGGGATCAAGACCATCCCCATGGAAAAGAAATGCAAAAAAGCAAAATGGCTGTCTGGGGAGGCCTTACAAATAGCTGTGAAAAGAAGAGAAGTGAAAAGCAAAGGAGAAAAAGAAAGATATAAGCATCTGAATGCAGAGTTCCAAAGAATAGCAAGAAGAGATAAGAAAGCCTTCCTCAGCAATGAATGCAAAGAAATAGAGGAAAACAACAGAATGGGAAAGACTAGAGATCTCTTCCAGAAAATTAGAGATACCAAGGGAACATTTCATGCAAAGATGGGCTCGATAAAGGACAGAAATGGTATGGACCTAACAGAAGCAGAAGATATTAAGAAGAGATGGCAAGAATACACAGAAGAACTGTACAAAAAAGATCTTCACAACCCAGATAATCACGATGGTGTGATCACTGACCTACAGCCAGACATCCTGGAATGTGAAGTCAAGTGGGCCTTAGAAAGCATCACTACAAACTACACTACAAACACACATCACTACAAACAAAGCTAGTGGAGGTGATGGAATTCCAGTTGAGCTATTCCAAATCCTGAAAGATGATGCTGTGAAAGTGCTGCACTCAATATGCCAGCAAATTTGGAAAACTCAGCAGTGGCCCCAGAACTGGAAAAGGTCAGTTTTCATTCCAATCCCAAAGAAAGGCAATGCCAAAGAATGCTCAAACTACCACACAATTGCACTCATCTCACACACTAGTAAAGTAATGCTCAAAATTCTCCAAGCCACGCTTCAGCAGTACGTGAACCGTGAACTTCCAGATGTTCAAGCTGGTTTTAGAAAAGACAGAGGAACCAGAGATCAAATTGTCTATATCCGCTGGATCATGGAAAAAGCAAGAGAGTTCCAGAAAAACATCTATTTCTGCTTTATTGAGTATGGCAAAGCCTTTGACTGTGTGGATCACAATAAACTGTGGAAAATTCTGAAAGAGATGGGAATACCAGACCACCTGACCTGCCTCTTGAGAAATCTATATGCAGGTCAGGAAGCAACAGTTAGAACTGGACATGGAACAACAGACTGGTTCCAAATAGGAAAAGGAGTACGTCAAGGTTGTATATTGTCACCCTGCTTATTTAACTTATATGCAGAGTACATCATGAGAAACGCTGGGCTGGAAGAAGCACAGGCTGGAATCAAGTTTGCCAGGAGAAATATCAATAACCTCAGATATGCAGATGACACCACCCTTACGGCAGAAAGTGAAGAGGAACTAAAAGCCACTTGATGAAAGTGAAAGTGGAGAGTGAAAAAGTTGGCTTAAAACTCAACATTCAGAAAACGAAGATCATGGCATCTGGTCCCATCACTTCATGGCAAATAGATGGGGAAACAGTGGAAACAGTGTCAGACTTTATTTTGGAGGGCTCCAAAATCAGTGCAGATGGTGATTGCAGCCATGAAATTAAAAGATGCTTAGTCTGTGGAAGGAAAGTTATGACCAACCTAGATAGCATATTGAAAAGCAGAGAGATTACTTTGCCAACAAAGGTCCATCTAGTCAAGGCTATGGTTTTTCCAGTAGTCATGTATGGATGTGAGAGTTGGACTGTGAAGAAAGCTGAGCACCAAAGAATTGATGCTTTTGAACTGTGGTGTTGGAGAAACTCTTGAGAGTCCCTTGGCCTGCAAGGAGATCCAACTAGTCCATTCTAAAGGAGATCAGTCCTGGGATTTCTTTGGAAGGAATGATGTTAAATCTGAAACTGCAGTACTTGGGCCACCTCATGCGAAGAGTTTACCCATTGGAAAAGACTCTGATGCTGGGAGGGATTGGGGGCAGGAGGAAAAGGGGATGACAGAGGATGAGATGGCTGGATGGCATCACCGACTCAATGGACATGAGTTCGTGTGAACTCCAGGAGTTTGTGATGGACAGGGAGACCTGGCGTCCTGCAATTCATGTGGTCGCAAAATGTCGGACACAACTGAGTGACTGAAATGAACTGAACTGAATATGTCTTACCTGGATATCTGCAAAAACAAAACAAAACATGGTAACACAAATGTCAAGGATACCATCATCATTTACCTAGATTTCTGAAGGTCAGAAGGGCTATAGTGTTGTCAGATTCATATAATCACTCACTGGATCAAGCAACGTTTTATTAATGACCATTGTTAGGGTCACTGTGCTTCCCTGACTGGAACCAAAACAAAAAACAAAAAAACACTGTGACAGACACATTTAACAACATAACTTTTCCTACTAGGACACTGACAAAGAACTTTGGTCACGTCCATATTTATGGGCCCATTGAACACTGGCAGAATTTACAGGTTAACACTGTTGTTACAGGCACCATCATTTCTTGACCTTGCACCGATAAAAATCTCATGGTCAATACTATGATGGAGAACGTTAAGCTCACTTATCTGGATACTTGCAAATCTTTCATTCATTCCTAAGGTTAAATACATATTATCTCTAAACTAGAAAACTAGCTAAACTAGATCTCACAGTTATTGGTATTTGTAGGCCAAGTATCACTTTTTATCTGAATATTTGCAAAAAAAAATATGACACCAACACATGTTGGGGACAACATCATTGCTTACCTAGAATTCTGAAAATCATATAGCCTATGCAATGTTTAAGGTCCACACCATCACTTGCCTGGATTCCATGATTTTCACCTTTATCTCCTGATTTAGAGCCTACAAAAACACATGGTGGAAACTGTGATTAGGGATATATCTTCCACATGGATTTCAAACACTCCTATGATCACTACTACCGTTATGGGACTCATGAACTCTACCTGGATCTTTTAGTTCTGAGGTCAGCATTGTCGTTAGAGACATCATCATCTCTTTACTGGGACCTGTAAAAACACATGGTGGCAACCCTGGTTAGGAATACTTGTTCTTCCATGTGGACCCTGCTAATTCCAGCAGTCCATTGCATTATGGCAACCACCAACTCCACCTGGATACCTGGAGAAGTCTAAGGTCAACACTGTAGTTTCAGACACCATCTTCTATTCAAAGAATACCTGCAAAAATCCCGTGGTCGCTACTATACTTAGGACTCTGAGATATCTTGTCTGGATCCTTGGAAATATTTTTGTCACTACTAAGTTTTAAGACAAAATCATCCCTGAACTAGGAAACAGTAAATTCTGATGCCTGCTACTTTTGTTAGGGACATTAATTTCTACAAAAACATGATTATGTTAAGAGTTTGGGACAACATCATTACTTTTCTAGATATCTGAAAATCTTATGTTTTCTAATGTGTTTAAAGTCCACATCATCTTTTACTTGGGTATTAGCAAAGTCCAACATTTATTACTATTATTAAGTTTACTATCATCTACTGACTGGAAACTGAAAAATCCCATGGTCTGCACTGTGGTGAGTGATGCCATGATAACTTACTGGACAGTTTACAAAATACTTTGAAGTCCACTTGGTTAAAACCCACATCTTTTCACCTGAAAGATTTATCTGCCTACAAGGCAAACTTCTTTAACCATTTGTTTCCTCTTCTCACCTTCCTATAAATTGTCTTCCTCCCTTTGGAAGCCCCAGAGCCCTGTCTCTTCCCTTAGCTCAGGATGGCATATAAGTCTCAATTGCTTGGCTGCCTTTTTGAGTCTCATATCTTTGTGGAGCTCCAATACATACATACGTGCATGTTACCAAAAAATGCAAGTTTGTGTGGCCAACACACAGTGAAGCCAAACAATACTAAAACATTGGAGTTTGGAACAGAGGTGTATTACAGGGCCATGCAAGGAGATGGGGGTATCATGCCCTAAGAACCCCAAAGTTACTGAAAGCTTTCAGCAAACCCCTTTTATAGGAAAGGTGAGGGAGGGACATGGTTAGTTATTACAAACTTCATGCAGTCAAATCCTTTGTCCTTGAAGTCAGGTCATGGTCAGATAACAATGTTCCTATAAATCTCTACCAAACAAATGTTATTCTCTGTCCTGATAAGAAAGACCAAGGTCCCAAGGTGTAACTTTCACCCTCTGAGGTCCAGGTCCTGGCTAAGAGGAGGCAGATCTCAGGTGGCAGCTCCCCAAGGCCAGGTCCCCAGATCCTGCCCAGCTGTCACGGCTGAGGAAGCCAGGTGCTCAGGACCCAAGTGGCCCTCAGGCTTCTCAGGCCACCCAAACTGGGGCATGTGAGGGGGAAACCATGTCCCACAGACTGCAACCCAGGCGGACTGGCCACCTGATGTGAAGAGCTGACTCATGTGAAAAGACCCTGATGCTGGGAAAGAGTGAAGGCAGGAGGAGAAGGGGATGACAGAGGATGAGATGGTTGGGTGGCATCACTGACTCAGTGGACATGAGTTTGAGCAAGCTCTGACACTTGGTGATGGACAGGGAGGCCTGGTGTGCTGTACTCCATAGGGTCACAAAAGAGTAGGACACAACTGAGAGACTGAAATGAACTGAACTGAAAAGGGAAAAAGAAGCGCTTCTACAGGTCACAGCTCAATGATGTAGGCCCGCTCAAAAAAACCTGAGATTTA